>NW_009952880.1:2699518-2730623 GCF_000747805.2 Chaetura pelagica | reverse complement strand
CACAAAGAGAGTCAGTTCTGCTCTGCCCCTCCTTGGTACCACTCTCCTCTGAGGCCACAGACCCAGTCCCACTAATTGCAGCTGGTGTTGGATGTCCAGGCTGCAGAGGGGCAGAGTCAGCTCACCACAGTGCTCCAGCCAAAGAGTAGCCCACAGGAACAGGATTAACCTGAGCCAGGGTCAGCTCCCCCAGAACCTACACAGCCATTAAGTCCAGTGTGAACAAGAGAGTATAAACCTAAAGCCAGATGGAGACAAATGCACTGAATTCCTTCTTCTAGTGTCAGCCTGCAGTTAGATAAGGCTAAAGTGATGTGTAACACCAAGTGTCCTCATTCTGGCCTGAAAAGACAGCCTTTGGTCTTGTACACGGCTAAAAAATGTGAGCCAGGAGCCATAACAATCAGCTCAGTAGGCAGAGTCGTCTTGTTTTGCTCTTTATTACCATGGATGATGCCAAGGCTTCTTGTTTATTTGGATTGTTTTTATCTTATCCAGTGTATTTTGCTCTGGGCAAAGATGCAGGCATTAAGTCGACAAAAGGACCTAGGTGTTGCAACACCCGAGTGTTGGAGCCCTTAACTGTTTGGAGCTGTGCCATGTAGTGGAATCCTGAGTCCCATCTGAAATACCCCGGCTCCCTCAACATAGTGTGGGGTTTAGCACGATATATTTATCTCTAAGCATCACATGGGTATGTGTCTCTGCCGTTTAGCCATTTATTATTTCCCAGCCAGGAAAGTCCGAGAGGAGGAAACAGTGTCTCATGTGACTTGGGAGAACCTTACACCCACTGAATAACAAGCAGCCATGGGGGAAGGAGTGGAGGGAAGCGAGCAGTTTGGAAACAGCCTAAAGGCAGAAATTTGACACAGAAACTCTTTGGCATAAATTCCTCAAGAACAGTAAGGCTGATGGAGGAGAAGAGGGGTTCCTAAATGATTTGTGAGCAGAAGCCAGGTTGCTAAACTATTTACATAATTTATTCATAACAGTTTGTTCAGCCGGCTGTACCAAGGACATGGAGACTGGACGCTTTAAATGTTCCCTGTGGGAGGAGTGAATCTGACTGAGCTGAGCCAAAAGCTACCGACATCTCCAGGGGCCTTTCTGTCGACCTCTGTGAGTTTTGGATCAAACAGGCTGGTGCTGCTTGGTCCTGTGCACCCATTTTGTACCTGTGCAGAGGGGAAGCAGAGCACTAACACATCCAACCCACTGCCAGATTTCTGTAATTTTCTTTCATTTTTGTATTCCCCCTCCATATTGTCTGTTAGTACTCCAGGCTCTCAGGCAGTGCCTGCTCTGGGACTATACCATCAGCACCTACCAGTTTAGGAAATATTCTCAGATGTCTTTGACTGCCTGAACCTATTCAGAGTAGTGCTGTTCTGTAGAAGAACAGGGAAGATAAAACTGCCCCATTCAGCAAATGAATCCCACGTTGTGCTGTGAACAGGTTCCTCATTGCCCTGCCTCTCCCTCCTGCTTTCTCCTTTCTGCTGTGCAAAGTTGCAGGGAAATTAATTAGATGCTTGTAGTGAGCATTTCAATGGGACTTCACATAATAAAACAGAAACTCAGTAGTATTACCTGTCAGTGGGTCCCTGGGAAGTGAAAAGGTCCCTGCCGAGTTCTGCTGAATCTTGAGCAATCTGTGTGCAGTGTTGGCATGGCAACCCACAGATACAAATTCCATGCATCATTTGTCTGGGGACTAGCCTCTCTTCAACCTTCAGCCTGGAGCTCAACACTAGCCAAGTGTCTAGTTAATCTGAGTCATTGAATTGCTGGAAGGGACTATAGGGTTAAACTGGGATAACCTAAATAGGCTGATAAAAGGCTATTCAGTAAGAGATGCAAGTGTCCAGAATCTCCCAGGTTTTAGCCCACATGCTCTCGAGTCCTGAGTTGAACTTAATCTAAAAGAATAAAGGGTAGGCACTGGAAATTCCCCAAAAAGTTGGAAAGACACCCAGTGTGATCTTAGTCTCTGCAAGAGTTAGAAAGATTTATTTTAGAAAGAGATTTGGATGGTTAAATATTATTTTGCAGTGTGGTTTCATTTTGTATGTACAGTGGTTTTTTCTTAGTTCCTTTCCTGTTTTATAATCTCCCCTTTTTCTTCAGTGTAATTAGCCTGTTGTTTTCAAAAGGCTGCTGATGGTGTCTCTTATGTATGTGTGAATTGAACTCATTATGCACTGATTTAGCTCCTTGGGCTCTGTGTGTGTGTTGTGTATGCTGCCAGTGTGGTGTGATCCCTGACTTGCACCAGAAGGAGCTTTTGCAGGCTCAGGGATTTGTATGTGATGGTGGGCCGAAGAAGAGGATAACTCGACAGACTCTTGGCTCACCAGCAAGACTTGGAGCCTCAGCTGACAACTCCTGAGTCACAGCCCCCTGTCCTTGAAGCATCAGTCTTCGTCCCCAGACCAGTCTCACAACAGGAGCAGATTAAATTATAGGGTCTGTCAGGGATGTGTTTTGGGTAGTGTCTGAGGTCCAGGTGTTCTGCAGATGTAGTCCAGTATCTCTTGCAAGATCAGCTAAAAGACAAGTCCTTGCAGAGGCCTGATGTTTCTAGGTTCTGCTCCACAGGAAAATCTTAACATATAAGCATTTGAAAAAAAACCCAAAACAAAAACCACAACAAAAAAACAGTTTTTGGAGCAAGCATGGCATAATTATCCTGGAATAATGGTCCCTGTGAACCTTATCAGGGCTTTTAGGGTCTAAATCTTGCTTTTCTAAATGCTCTACTAGAATGAGCTAGAACTGGCCTTTTGAGGGGTTTTACAACTCCACGAGTCTTTGGAAAACCTGGCATGGTTAATTGCCTCACAGCCATTGGTCTTCCAGTAGTGAATTCTGAGAGCTGGCATTGCTTGTCTGATGGACCTCTGCCTTTTGGACGTGGTGGCTCCCAGGTGACTTCAAGCATCCCTTTTCATTTCTGTTCAGCAAATCACCATTTTTGGCAAAACTTTGGTTTGCCCCCAGACTTCTGGTTATCAGTACTTCAGAGCAGTGCACAGTTACTGTGAGAGAGTGTTAAAGAGGAATAAAAAAGCTTCCCATTTGGCTTCTCAGTACGCTTTCAGCTAAGTTCAAGGGGATTTGCCTTGTCAAAGCACAAACTCCTTGTGTCCTTCCCTGTCCACACTGTGTGTGGCCTGTTACACCCTCACAGCTCCCACTAAATACAAGTGTTGTCAAGTCCTGTGTCTCCTCAGCATTAAGCTTTTAATTCAAAAGAGCATAGAGAAGATGCCATTCCTTCATGTCTGTTCTGTATCACTGAGTTCTTGAAGTGTGAAAGACTAGCAAGTACAGATGTGTATTGGAAAATGCTACCAAAAAGGCTTCCCAGTTTTTCTTCTGATCACCAGTGCAGTAACTCAGAAACTAAGTAAGTCAAATCCAGATTATAGTCAGGAGCAGGGAGGAAAGCAAAGAAAATGGCATCTTATTGTCTTCTACATACAGTCACTCACAGGAAATCTGCTTACTTGGTCTCTGCGTAGCGTAATGTGAATTTTGTCCTTAAAGAACGAGCATTCATTTGGTGGAGAAAGTCAAAGTCAATGTTAATGAGATTGCTCCCCCCATGCAGGGAGGTACTGTAGCTGAAATTAATGTTATCAAACATAAGTACCATCTATGGATGCCAGGCTTCTATTCTGTGTTGGCATGACAACTTTCAAGCTGATACTTGTTTTTGTGGCTAAGTGATCAGCCGAAGTGACATTTTCTTCTTGAAGGCAGCTTGACAATCTAGCAACTTCTATTGCTGTGTTACTACTAAAAGGCACAGTATGAATCAGCATAGTCACTTATATTTTCATAAGTGAGAGTGATAAAGTATATCGCTATGTAAAGGCAAGGTATAAATTCTTCTCAGTCCTGCAATACGAAGATGAGAAGAGTGATGGACAGCCACAAAGGGAAAATGTTTGTGTCATAACGGTGCCTGTTTTTATTTTATGGAGCTCATTCATAATGCCTACAAAAATTAACAGCGTGGCAAGAGGGATGTGGACAGAAACTGCTGTTCCTGTTTTGGTATATCAGCCTTTAGTGCCATAGTTAAATAATCAATTTATAGAAACCTGAATCACGTCTTTTAGAAAGGAAGAGGTCTCTGATAGATGAGAATCCAGTGGGACCTCTGGGCTCAGGATTGAACTATGCTTGACTTGCAACAAGCCATTTTTGGAAGCAAACATTTCTTCTGTTACTAGGAAAAAATAATCAAAAGGTTTGGGTACACAATGACATTTCTGCTAGTAAATTGCACCTTCAACCTCAGATTCTCAGTGCTTTAGAATTTACTCAGAAGAAGCTGAGCATCTGATCATCATAACGGAATCATAAAGTGGTTCGAGTTGGAAGGGACCTTGAAGATCATCTAGTTCCAACCACTCTGCACAGTCAGGGACACTTCCCACTAGATCAGGTTGCTCAAAGCCCCATCCAACCTGCCCTTGAGCACTTTCAGGGCTGAGGGTTCCACAACTTCCCTGGGCAACCTGTTCCAGTGTCTTACACAAAATAATTTCTTCCTAATAGCGAACCTAAATCTCCCCTTCTTTATCCATTACCCCTTGCTGTCTCTCTACAAGTCCTTGTAAAAAGTCCCTCCCCAGCTTTTCTGTAGGGCCTCTTCAAATACTGTAAGGCCACTAGTAGGTCCACCTGGAGCCTTCCTTTCTCCAGGCTGAAGAACCCCGTGTGGAGAACCAGCCTCCACAAAAGATATGTCTCTCAACCAAACTGACTGCAATAGACTCAAACAGACGAAAAGAAGGGGAAAAAAAAGGAAGGAGAAATGGCAGCAACACTGCAGGAGGGGCTGCGGGGGGGCTCACGCAATGCAGGACAGGGACAGACAGCCCCACCTCGCTGTGGTTGCAGCCAGGACCAGCCCTTGCAGGAACCCACCTTGGGGCTGGGAGCTGAGCGGACAAGAGACTGGTCGCTAAAGGCCGTTATGGGTCGTTGCCACCTATTGTCCACTGCTGCTGGAACTAAGGAGAGAAGTAACAGAAGACAGGAATAGGAGACCAGATAAAAGGGGGTCTTCTGTGGCTGGGAAAAGGAGCTTGTCCTTGCTTTCTCTCGTGGAGCCTGTGTGCCGAAGAGCTACACTAACAGAGCCGAAGAAACGGAAGAAGGGAGCTGGAGCACACTAAAAAAGCTGGGATCACTGCTTGCTCCCCAAAGCGTCGGTCATCAAGTGCTCCTAAAGCAGCTCCAGCCCTTCCAGCCGAGCTCCAGCCACAGCTCCAGCCATTCCAGCCACGCTCCTGAGGCCCAGCCACAGCTCCAGCCCTTCTAGCCGTGGTCCTGAGCTCCAGCCCCAGCTCCAGCCCTTGCAGCCGTGCTCCCGAGGCCCAGCCACAGCTCCAGCCATGTCCCTGCTGTCCCCTGGGCTCCCAGCTGCCGCAGGAGCCCCAAAGCCCCTAGCAGGAGCAGCCGCACTCCCGAGCAGCCGTCCCCATTGCCCCTCTCAGCGTTTCTCAGCTGGGAACTGTAAGACTCACTAACCAAGAAACCTTCTTTTCCTGCCTTCTCTTCCCCGGGCAAAAGTCATGGGACACACACACGCACCTCATCGACCCCATGCGGGAAAGGCGTTGGGCTCTCGCTGTCTCTACCCCCAACTATAATAGCCTTTCTTTCTCTTTACCGACCGGGTGCATTTGCATATCCAGTTTCCCCACACACACTCTTTGGAAACTGTTACAGTAAAGTGGTATTTTAAACACAATCTCTGTGTTTGTGCTGGTGTGTGCACATCTGGGCAGAGTTTTGTGCTCTAGAGACACACCCGGGGTAGCCAGCTGGTCCCAAGCCAGGGAGGGACCCACTGGGAAGGCAAAACCAACCAATCTGGGGCTGTTCCCCCTCTCATCGAGGAGAAGAGAAAGGACCGATCTGTGATTCAACTCGAGTGTTCTAGCCCGGGTTGAACTCGAACTGCAACACCCTGACTCTGTCAGCCTGTCTTCACGGGAGAGGTGCTCCAGCCCTATGATCATCTTGGTGGCCTTTATAAGGTAAATGAGATCAGTCCCATCTATCATACCAGAGACTTACTCCTGCTGTGCCCAATGACTCTCATGCACTCACCAGAATGTCAAGGTCTCCTTTCTGGGATGTGACTAGTGCAGGTGCAGCATGTTGGCCTGATTTGCTGACCATCTTCTTGGGCAGGAGGTGCCGAAGAAGTGGAGAAGAAACATGACATCACAATCACAACCAGAGTAAAAGTCCCTGGAGAAAAGGCATCATCTTGCAGCACAGCCAGAGGTATGGCTGCTCCCTAGACGCATGAGTGCATGCCTGTGAGGGCATGCCCATGACCGCATATACAAAAGTGTTTCCATCACATGATCTGTTACTCCTTCCCAGTCTTATGGTCCGAAGTGAATCATCCAGAAAGTGAAGAAGCTTGGGAGGTGGTATGCTCAAGCCTTTGGGGAGGTCTGATCCAGTCAAAGAGGACTGGGACTTGGAATGGCTACACACAGTTTCCTTTCTTGGCCATAGTCATCTGGAGTATGATTCAGCTGTCAAATGTAATGCCCTTTGCAAGACTCCAGGGGGGTCAAGCCATGCATGTGTAGCTGTTCTATGGCAGACCAACCCATAGCCTTTCTGGATCAGCAACTGGAGGTCCAGTGTATGCATTAAAGTATCTCAAATGCTGGGATTTGAAACCTGTTGTCATCGTTTGACTCAGGTCTGACAACAATGCTCTCGATCCCCTCCCCCCCCCCCCCCCCCAGGTAGGGAAGGAGAGAGAGAAAAAGAGAGAGACTTGGCTGGATTGAAAACTAAACTACACAGCTTTAATTAAACACTAATGAATGATACAAGAAAATATATACAATTATATACAGATATATTCAGGTATGGGCAAAAGCCTCTCACCTCCCCCCACCCCAGCAACTCCCACAGCACTTCCCTGAATTGGGAAGAGTCCCGAGGAATCCCGGAGCTGCTGCTGGAGAAATCACCAAGTGATGAGGGTCAGAGAGCTCGAGCCTAATGGTCGACGGTGATGGATGAATGGAGTCCTCCCCGGACGCCGGCCATGGACGGAAGAGACGGGAGGAAGAAAAAAGAAGGAAGTTGTCTTCTGTGATCTCTGACTTTCCTCTGAGCTTACGTAGATATATGGAATGGAATATCTCTGGCCAGTTTTGCTGTCTGTCTAACTCAGCCTCCTCTGGGGGGGTCACAGTTCTCCCCATAGCGTCTGAGCCGGCAGGGTGCGACCTTGAAGCCTCAGTAGTTAGAAAAACATTCCAGTGTCTTATCAGCCTAGCAGAACACTCTGTTGCTAGTTAAAAGAAAGCTTACTGAAGGAAAAAAAAATCAGTAAAAAGAAAAATTGGCTTCATCCTGGCTCAAACCAGGACACCTACACATATTAACTGGATTGTATATTGAACCTAATAAATTTCTGTTTTTTTCAGGAATGTAGGTATTGCTCCATACAACAACAAAAAGACTGGAAGTCCCAGTGGTTTAAGAACTAGAGCCCTTTGAATATCTTCACAGCATTAGACATTGGTAAGTTGAGGGGTGTAGGGCAAACCAGTACCAGCCTTACAAATGTAGCTGTTCCACTTCCAATAGCACAGTTAGTTTAGCTATTACTCTAGGGCCCTCCTTGTCCTGGTAGTGCTTTGGAAAACTTGGCATGTGGTGGCATTGGTACTGTCTACTCTTGTTGGAGGCAGCACAGAGCACTGGTCTTTGAGCTGCTTCAGGCCAACTGGTTTGGGATCCAGGTACTGGTGTCAGCTAATGAGGCCTACAGGAGCTTAGGGGGGTTTCAGCTTATGTCCAGCACCTAGACAGAATGCTTTCATAGAATCACAGAACAATTTTGGGTTGCAAAGGATACTAAAGATCGTCTAGCTGAAAGCCCTCTGCAGGGGGTTTGAATGATATCTGGCTGATTATTCACCTGGTGAGTTGTGGCGTGTAGTCTTACCATTTGAGATGCCTCCTTGCTCTAGGGTGTCTTGTCTTAGCTTCCCAAAATTCACACAACTGTAGACTCTTAGGGACCAGGCACCTAATTCCAGCTGGCTTGACAATGAGACTTAGATACAGAAGTCAATTCAGTCATGCAAAAATAATATGGGGAGCAATGTTTAACCTATTTTGAAAGTGCTGTGGCCTACACAGTCATAGGGAAGTGTTACAACCACAGCTATTCTTCTGCCACTGCTCTGCCTTAGTGACAGTAGTGAAAATGTTGCAGCATAAGCTAATGGCCAGGGTAATGTTCAGTGGCTCTGGAGAGCCCATTCTCTGGATATTAAGCCTGTAGAGAAACTGCTCTGTCTTAGTCGGTGTAATACCATCACAAATCAAAACACCCCATTCATTTTCCTGTGTGGAATTCCCAATCTGTGCACATGGGGGATAAAAGTAGTTCTGCTCTTCAGAGGTACTAAACAAGGGTATGAGACAGTGAGAAACTGTAGTAATGAAGGCTGAAATTGAAACATTGGCTAAATGCAGGCCCAGTTTTCAAAAGTTCATGTCAGGACTTGAGATGATTTTCAGAAAGGATTATGTTATATTCTTCCTGATGGGAATTACTTTAGACAGGTCAGTGATGTTATACTTGTTTTTCAAACAGGAAAGAAAGGATATAGTTTACAAGTGGAGGCTTTGGAAGGCAACCCTCTAGATGAAGACAGTGACAATCTGGCCAGCAGTGGAGGTCTTCCAGAACCAAGCATGGCACAACTCCTGTCCTCAAAAAGTGGTGATGATGTTCTGCATAAACTCAGAAGCCCTTGTAAGATGCACATCATCTGCCAATGGGACTGGAGGAGTTGAAATCTGGAGCATTTTCTAAGGAAGAAAATATTCAAATGAACATAAATCTCAGGCCTCAAATGATTCAGATTATAACCTGTGCAAGCTGGAAGGTTGGAACTATTATCAAAGGAAAGAACAAGGGATGAGAGATGCGATCTCTGTTGTGATGTAGCAAGCAAATACTTGCTCTGTCTTGTTAGCAATGACGTTCAGAAACTTAGCTAATAATAGCCCAGCCTTGATATCAAAGAAATCAATCCTCACAGATTGAGCTATCACCAGATCTGATTTGTGTACAAGCTGTTTAAAACTGCAAGCATGAGTGATATGAGCCAAATGAAATGTAAAATGTGACAAACTGTTTGATCTCTCTTTTCCTATTATCACACCCTGGTAAAAGAATGGCACCAGTAATTTAATGTTTCAGTTACCTAAATACTGTCTCATGTGCACTTCTTTGCAAGGATACTCCAACAGTGCAAAACAATTTTAGTCAGAGAGCTAATGGTTGTTATAATACGACATTATGTTGTTTAACACAGATTTTTTCTGAACTATCTGGCTTATATGTACATATGAGTGATCAGTTGTAGAAATGTCAGAGAAGATGGAGGAATGTGGTAAGGAAGAAAAAGTTAGGTATCAATCACATAAAACATTTGAGTGACTGAGCCAAAACAAGTGAACAAATAAACTGAACAAAAACCCACAAGTGAGCTGTGTTCCCTTTGAATATATGCTGAGACAAGACAATGTTTGCTAATGCCATTTAAGTGGCATCTTCTGTAGAGGGAACTGAATTGCTCCTCTGAGAATGATCAGCAGAGCTGTGGGAAATAGAAGATGACAAGGACCAACTTCTTGCCAACCCTCAAGGGGACATCAGCAAAATTTTAGAGGTCTAATTCTGAAATGATGAGTCTGAAAACACTGCTGTTTGGGGCTGAATCACTGAAGCACCTAGAGTGCTTTGATTTTGACTTTGCAGCTCCCCGGATAGTAAGAACTTCTCTAATCTTGACAGAGCTGAGCAGTTTGGCTCTGTGCTCGCATTAATTGTCATTGCAATCATTAAACAGTCACTGGACAAAATAGAGGCAGACACCACAGAGTGTTGACCAACACTCTGCCCCTTGCTCTCCATCAACACTGACAGAGGCGTTCAGCTTGCTGTTACCTCTGCTCACTCACCCCCAGACTTCTACCTTTCAGTCCTGACCCCCAAATATTTTCCATGCTAATGTACATTGCAGGGAGATAAGGGCTTAAATCACTCCAGCAGGCCAGAAGCTAAAACTGTGTGTCTGAGCTCTGGGGAACATACCTGACTATTGCATAAAGCTCTGCCTCCACTTCTTGCATCGTTCAAATGGACAGAGAGGGTTGGCTGCCCATGTCTATCATGATTGTCTGGTATATACTGGCTGGCTAGAATCTGAGGCTGAGGAGTCTGTGCTCCTTACAGAGGTTTATCTTAGTTGCAGAGGAACACCTGGGTTAAGGGGAAAAGTGACAATTTAGATAACAAATCCAGAACTCCTCTTGGCTAGGTGAGCATCCAACAGTTGGGCTGGATGCATGTACACCCCTGTGCCTCTGGACTTAAATGGTCCCTATTGCCAAAAGTGGTTGGGACTGGCCAGGGAGGTATAGCTGCTAGGTCTCTTCAGTCAGTGAGCTGGTGAGTTGAGAGGTGGCTCAGAGCAAGGAGCTGCTGGATGGGAGCTCCCTGGTGAGCAGAGACCTCAGACCCAGCCTGTGAGAGAGAGGTTGGCCTGACGGGGCTGCTGTTACTTTGCTGGTCAGTCACATCCGTAAGATACTGGTGGGGCTAGAGCGGGGGTGGACTGGTGCAGAGAGCAATGGGAAAAATGGAAGGAGTGGTTGGGAGAGGTCCTTTTATGAGCTGTGTTTTGTGTAGAGCACTGTGGTTTTTCCAGTGTGTATCTCTCCATATCTCTGCTTATATCTGTATCTATAACCAGACTGCAAATCTGCAGTAAAGGGCACCTAAGAAGAGAATAGTTTTCATTTCCTGCCTATTGTGCTTATCCAGCTTTTCCACTGTGTCAGGAAGTCGTAGCACTATGGTTAACAGCAGATCGACATATATAACTTATGAAACAACTTAAGGAATTGTCTGGATGGTTGCATCCAGAGGCTAGTGGTCAATGGGCTGATCTCCAGATGGAAAACTCTGACAAGTGGTGTCCCTCGGGGGTCCATACGGTGACCAGTGTTGTTTAGTATCTACATTAATGATATTGACAGTGGCATGGAGAGCATCCTCAGTAAGTCTGCAGATGACACCAGGCTGGGTGGTGCAGTCAATAAGCCAGAGGGACAGGATGCCACCCAGAGGGACCTGGACAAGCAGGAGAAGTGGGCCCAGATGAACCTCATGAGGTTCAACAAGGCCGAGTGCAGGGTCCTGCATCTGTTCTGGGGCAACCAGAGAGCAGCCATGTGGAATAAGACCTGGGGGTACTAGTGGATCAAAAGATGGACATGAGTCAGCAATGTACAATTGCAGCCCAGAAGGCCAACTCCATCCTGGGCTGTATCAAAGGAAGTGTGGCAAGCAGATCCAGAGAGGTGATTTTGTCCCTCTACTCTGCCCTGGTGGAACTTCACCTGGAGTACTGCATCCATCTCTGGAGCCCCCAACACAAGAAGGATGGTGACCTATCAGAGCATGTCCAGAGGAGGGCAACAAAAACAATCAGAGGGCTGGAGCACCTTTCTTATGAGGACAGGCTGAGGGAGTTGGGACTGTTCTGGCTGAAGAAGACTCCAGGGAGGGACCTCAGAGTGACCTTCCAATACCTGAAAGGAGCTTATAAGAAGGCTGGGGAAGACCTGTTCACAAGGGCATGTAACAACAGGACAAGGGGTAATGGTTTCAAGCTAGAGATGGGTAGATTTTGGTTGGACATTAGGAAAGAGTTCTTTAATATGGGGGTAGTGGATCACTGTCATGTCTGGCTGCCTGTCTTCAGAAACTCTGTCCCTGTTAATATTAGGATAGCCTAGGTTCTCAGGTCCTTTCGCTTTTTACACAGCCTTAGCTTGGTTCTGTTCTTCCTAGCCAGGCAACTATGGGGATGATGTTTCACATAATCCTAAATATGCAGCATTCAAAAGGGTACTGAGTTATCAAGAGTGAAACTCCCAGGAGCCCAGGCAGCAAGCACAGGCTGAGCTTCCAGGTACTGTTTCCTATTTCTTTCTTTCTTTGTTTGTTTCTTAAACAATAAATAAAAAAACTCCCAAACCAACACACACACTTTTTTGGTGTCAGGCAATAGGGAAACTCTTCTGAGCTTATTCAAAACTTGCAAACAATCTGACCTCAGTCTCTTACTACAGATACGTCTGAACTAGAACTTGCTTTCCTGTTATAACTTGTGTTTATTTGTTGTTTGCCAGTTAGCTAGTAGAGTTGGGGAAGACATTTGGGATTGCAAAAGCTGATCTAAACATTCCAAGAAGATGTGCTGCAGCAGTCAGACATTTGTGGTTTACCTTTGGTTGTGCACTGAGGTAACTAACAAGCATTTGCCTCATGGAATGAGCACTTGTGGACTGTTTAGACTTTCATTTATAAGCATGTTAACCAACTTGAGGTAATTGGCAATCAATTAAGTTGGCCCACACATCAAAACCCAGGTAATACCTGTGTATTCTAATTACAAATGGAACCAAAAAAATTGGTTAGTACAGGCTCAGCTAAGTGGTCAGAGTGCTGAAGAACGAGAGATGTATGGAATGCTTCACCCAGAAAAATCTGTTTGGGGTGTATGTGGGCAGAAGAAGAACAGCCTGCTGGATGGCCTCCCAAAGAAAAAGTGGAAAGCTGGCTGCTTGCTGGAAAACCAAAAGGAATAGGATGCAAGCATTCCGCAGTGGATAACAAATGCCCACTGTAACACAGTGTTTTGAAGACACAGGTAAAAAAAAATCACATAATCTTTTCAGAGTAAGAAAGTAACTAGCCACAGAGCTGTTCAATCTGTTAAAGTAAAGGGGGCCAAACTATGAGGCATTATTTTTTTTTCTACAGAGAGGATGGTGAACCATAGGATTGGCCATTTGATTGGTCATTGCAGGCAGTTGTGATGGTAGTGTGTCACTGACATGTTTTGGGATGGCACAGCTTGACTACAGATGAGATCTACTCTACCTCACTGACATCAAGCAAATATTTCTGAATAAAACTAACAGCTGAACATAGCTGGTACTAATAGTATTGAAATAAAATGGATCATAATGTACATACTACTCAAATAAATGTTTATATTACAACAAATTGAGCATCCTCAGCCATTTGTTTTCATTCTATAGAGAACAATTAGAGGACAAGATGTTAAGAAGGATATACGAGGCAATAAATGGTTTTCACGGGTGCTTAAACACCAAAGGGAAGTGAAAATATTTGATAACTACAGCCATTGTTTATGGAATCAAACAGTCCCTTCCTCCACTGTAGGCATTGTCATTATTATATAACAAGTCACATGATGATTTATAAGATTAAAAAAAAAGAGGAAGAAAAGTGGGTTTTATTACCTGATGAGATTCTGGAGGTCCTATGACAAAGTCAACTCAAAGGCAAAACTCAGTTTGGTGCCTCAATATAAATTCTGAGAGACCAAATGAGTGGTGTGGGAAGCAAAGCATCCAGTGGGCACCTGAGGAGCTGAAAAAGGCCAGTGGGGTTGGGTGATGGGAGATTATGAAAATCAAATTAGGATAATCTCTCCACTCCCACATTTATGCCTTGATCTCTCTGCACCCAAGCTGATGTGTTGTTTGCAGAGGGAATACCTATACCTCAGAGTCTTGTGCCCAACAGCAGTGGGGTGGTGGCTCCAACCCGGTGGCAGATTGTGGCCAAGGAGGAAACCTGGGCTGCAGGTTCCTCATTTTTCTATGCACCCTTTGACCCCAGCTTGGCCACTTCCCCATAAGCTACAGCCTTTCCCTTTTCCCACTGAGAGCAGCTGCAGGAAAGAAAATTAGTTTTGGGGTCTAGTGGAAAGTGAGAAACATCACCAGCTGGGAGAAGGAGAGGAACATCACCAGCTGGGAGAAGGAGAGTAAGAGGGAAGCAGCCAGCCTCTCTGCTCCCTCCTCTGAGGCAGGGAGATCATACAGGTAGCTTCAGCGGGTGGTTTTCAGCACAGGCACTGGGCAGCTGCCTCCTCTGACATGCCTGCATCCTGATCCTACCCTATATCCCTACTTTCTCAGAAATAATTACCCGAAGACAGAGCTAAAATCAATTAGCTGATCAAGGGAGTGACCTGTGTGGAAACTCAGTGATGTATCTGAACTTAGACTATGTCAATAAAAGCTTCAGTCAGAGTACAAGTTGAGCCAAGAGTGAGGTACGTTTTCCCATAACTTCATGTGGAGCCAATTCCTTCAAATTGAACAGCCATGTTCAGCCCACTTTAGGGCGTAGTCTTTTCCACCCTGACAACATATTTCTGTGGTAACTGGTTTTACCAGACACGTCTATGTATATATGTGCGTATGTAAATAAATAATAGATAAGGTACTAGTAAATGATGTTTAAAATGTGTCAGTTCTTCTGTTGTGTTGCAAACACCCCTCCACATTGCATGCTGCCAGCACTGTTCTCCATGCAGGTCTGTAGAGTCTGCATTTAGCAAAGGTTTAGAGCAAAGAGGTGGGCGCTTTTTTGACTCAAAGCCTTTGTTGTGGTTTACCAGCAGCAAAGTGTCACTGCATCAGACTGGTAGGGAACATTCCACCCTCTGTTGCGATGCCAACAAGGAAAACTGGAGCTTCTCTGATGCCTAATGCAGAAACCAGGCAGTGACTGCAGTTTTGGATAGAGAAAGCAAGTCAGTCAACGTGGTCACCCTGTGTAATGCAAAATGGAAGAACCACTTCCTAATTTGTCAGGTTTTGGAGCTGGTATGTGAAGTAAGGCAGCTTTTCTGTCTCTAATAATAATTAGAAAATCATCAGGGGAAAATAAGATTTTATACTGTACTTCCATATTGCTTGGCCCTATGAATCCCCCTTCTCACTGGATGAGGTGGGACCTGAGCAGTAGAGCCAGGGCATTTTTGACTGTATGGAATTCTTTTTTCATTTCTTGGATATTTATTTAACTTTCTTTGCTTTTCTTGCTTCACATTTTCCAAAGCATAATGGTCTGAGAAGTAACAGGCTCAGTCATGCCTTTAAGATGGTAGAAACTTTCCACTTGCCTCAGAAGTCTGTATCTTAAGGAACAGGTCTGAGACAACAAGATCCAAAAAGCACTGAGTTGTATAATGTCGAGCTCAGGCAGAATTTGGCACTGATATGGGGGCTTCCACCTCACTGTGAGTCCAATCCCACCCACAGCAGCCCACCTAACCTCTTCACCTTTCTGAGAAACTGGAGACTCTTGAAGTTGCAGAAAAAAAACTTCTTTAGCTTCCTTAATTTATGTTGTAGCTTTTGCCCCGAGGTCCCTTCCTCTTGGCTGAGCTAAACACACAGGTAACTGCTTTCTACCTGAGGCCATTTGTAGTTCAGAAAGTAGGTGCTCGGCTGCCTCATCCTGCTCCCCCGAGGGGCATCCTATGAGATGTGCTCCCAGACCATGCTGCTCTGCTGGATCCAGGAAAAAGGCATTGCTTTATTTTGGCACTTTAATAAAAACACCCCAAACCCACAGATAAAGAGTAGAACATGAATATGGTAAAGGTCAGAAAACAGAAGGGATATGGAAGACCTGAGTTTAATGTTTTCTTCTTTGTGTAGTACTTCTCCAGAATAAGAGCACAGGCAGCAACAGACAGAGACAGGAATCTCCCTTTTTCAGTTGATTAACCTTGCAGTTATGCAGCAGCACCAGACTCCCTTCTCATCCTCTCACAGCCCACTGTCTGAATCACAAAGTTTCTGGGTGGACCCCAGCTGCAGCAGGAGCCCCTCTCCAGCTCCTCCCTAATGAGGCTTCCCCTGGGGCGGGGATGTTGGGGTGTGAACCAAGCTCCCCTCTGGTTGCACAGCAAGCCCAGCGCCTTGATCCCAGCACGTGGGTCCCAGCACCACAGGCTATGGCTGTGAGGGTGCAGCAGCAGGGGCTGGGCTGTAGGTGCAGGTAGCTGTAGGATGGCACCCACAGTGAAGGGACACCCAGGCTGTGGCTCCCCATGACTTTCAGGCAGCTCAGCCCAGCCCAGCCCAGCCCAGGCGACACTGCCTCTGGGTGTACACAGTAGCAGAGCTTAGGGATTTAAAGCAAATCTTCAGTGCCTACAGCCTCTCAGGTGCCTAAACAAGTTAGGTGAAGTTTTTTTTGGTGAAGTTTTCTTTGGCTCACTGTCTTCTATGTAGGCATCTCAATTCTGCATAAGTTGCACTTTAGGTGCCTGCTGTTTTCTTTGGATCCTGCCCTCAGCTGTGAGCAGGAGCACAGGTTTGCTCTGGCACGTGCTGTAGTGGGACAATGTCACCCATTGACTATATCCCAGAAATACACGCCCTGTTGCCTCCTCTTCCCGCCCAGCTCTTAAACCTTGTGACAGAGATTGCAAAACTCTACCTACCATTCTGTTACTACTCCCTGGCAACCAAGCCTGTGAACAGAACTTCCTAGTTGTTTGATCCAGTTTAAACCTACATTTGCCAAAGTCATTCTCTTGCTGGTAAAAACTCCACTTTCTGCTTTGTTTCTTTATCCTTCCCATATATATACATATGCCATTCGTTCTTCAGTCTGGATTATTTGTTTTATAAAAAGTCAAATAAAAATGTCACTCTTCTCTTTGGGGTTTTACCATTCACCCTGGGCTGCTCTAGAGCCAGGGAGCAGCCAGAATAGAGCCAGAGGGATTTCCTTGCTTAAGGCTTTGCGTGTGGCATGACACAGGCTACAGAACCTGTGCTTGTATGACAACAGTTTGAACTTGTTTAATGATGACGTCCCCCTACAGTTGAGGATCTCTGTATTATTTTACCCTAATTAATTTTCACTCCTCTCCGCCTTCATGGTTGACCTTTTCCATCAAGTCCTACAGAACAGATGAATTGTCTGTGAAACGGAGGTTGTTCAGTCATTATCCCCTATAGCTCTGCTCCTTCCCTCTTCCCTGGGGAAGCAAACCCATTGAGCTATTTAAGACATTTGCAAGGGAAACTGTGAAGTATTTCGCCTTGTTTTTCAATTTAAATATTTTGGCAGAGAGCACAGGCCAATTAAAGTCCTATTTTCATGGATATTTTGTATGCAGTCCGTGTATAGATGCCCATACAATGTAAGCCACTGCTTGTTTTAGATATAAGTGCTACACCGGAATAATCACTTATCATCGCTAGTCAAAAATAATTCTAAACATGCTCAGATTTATTTTGCTGGGGAAAACATTGCTTACCAAGGAAAGAGGGTACGGAGGGCTCTGCCACTTGGGAAACAGCAAATTGTGGCATTTAATTCAAGTGGAAGTTATTTTTATCGTTGTTATTTCTGCACAAGTCTTACGGTTTATGCAATAAATTGGAAATAATACAAGATCAGGAGGACTTTGATTGGCTTTAAAATGAAGACAATTATTATGGTATCAGTTGCCATTGACACATAACTGCAGTAAAATAATACAGCAGTGTCTCACCCCTGGAAACTATATTTGGCGTGGGAACCTTCAGCAGGGGTGCTAAAGAATCAGAGGAATTGCGAAATAAATGACTAAAGAAAATGGCAGAACTGTTACGGAGGGCTACAGAAAGCACTGGAGAAGCTGCTTCTAACCGTCCCCACCTCCAAGTGTGCTGCTCTTACAAAATCTTCCTGTGACTCCCTGTGCTTCTCTCGGGAATAGCTTTTAAAATTTGGTAGAGCCAAACCATGGTAGCCTTTGAGTGGCTGTTTTGCAGTTTATATTGCCCTTGTGCTTTGCTGGTAAATACAGTAATTGCTTGTTATTATTTCTGTTTGTTCCTTGTGAAAATAATGACATGTTTTTGCAGATAGCTACAGATTTATATATACTCTAAATGACTTAATTAAGAAAAGTAACTTCCTCTGCCCCAAAAATCTCAGTACTGAAAGATTTATTCATGGAAGTAAGCAAAATAAAATCACATTAGTAGACAGTTCACTGTACCCCAGAGATTCAAAATTATGTATATATACATTTTTTCATTCTGAAGAATGACTAGAGATGAGAAATTATATACAGGCATGATTCCATCATCATTAGGAGGAAACCAGCCTCATTTAACAATGGGCAGAAGGGGATGAACATTTTATTTAGCAAAAAAGAAGATGGTAGATAAATTACATCTCCCTGAATTTGATCAGTACAAAGAGCATGTTTCATCTTGTGAAAGGCCATGTAATATCTTTAATAGCCACAGGAATTAAGACTTTACTGATATATTTCATGTAAAGCTTCACCCCCATCAGGGAAGGATTGTTCAAAACCAGCCCACAGGAAAGAGGAATATCCTGATTAATGTCGCTGCTGCGTCTCCCTCCGAGGCCACGGCTGTGTGAGCAGCACCAGAAGTCGAAATCAACAAAGAGCTCAGTGTCTCCCAGTGAAACCCTGTATCATTATAGTGAAATTACTCCCCACAAGAGGAATAAGGTATTCCAATAAAAGTGCCGTTTTGTCAGGGCCAGACAGGGATCCCAGCTCTTCACACCCGCACCCAGCGCCGTCGCAGGGCTGGCAGGAGGCTGCGGTGCAGCTCTGGCCTCAGATGCTGAGTGAGACCGAGAATAGCACTGGGTGGTTCACTGTGTGCAATACTGGAAAAAAAAAAAAATTGTATTTAAATCCAGTGTTTTCCAAAAGTAGCTAAAACCAGGAGGTTATAAATTATTAACCTGTAAGGCAGAAGGTTTAAAAGACTGCCACTTGTGTGTCCTGGAATAGTTTCTGCTACCTTTTTGGGATGGAGCAGAACCTTTCATTTAGTTATTGCTTTCCAGCAGACTTTGCAGCAGCTGCAGATTATCTAATCCTTGCAACATATTTTCCCTCTAGGAAAAAAAAAAGCCAACAAACCCCCAAAACCAAAATATATCAACCCCCCAAAAAAAACCCCAGAACAACCTATTTTTTACCTCATTTTTAAACTTTTTGTTACCAAGATTTTAATTACTTTATGTTGAACCCATTAACTCTATACCTGCCACATCCTACCAGTCTTTTGCAAGACCTTTTTCCGTCGGAGAAGAGGAAAAGAGAAGAGAGATGTTTGTTGTGGTTAGAAACAGAAAAGACTTAAGAAGCAGAGGCTACTCATCACTATTATTAGTTCTTCTTTTTTTCCCTCTCAAGTCGGTTATGTCCATGGTGATAAAAATAAAAAGTGCACATGATGGAAAAATGTATCTATCAGCTATAATTTACCTGTTAATGCATAACATACTTTTATTTTGCTTTAAAAAGAATAGTTTTTTAGTTCCATAGTTGATTTGTGGGCTACTGGTTTATGAAGACAGAATACATAAGCAGACAAAAAAGGCATACACTGATGGTAGCTGATTTTTTTTTTCCTTCAGTAAGCTTTCTTGTAACTAGCAACAGTGTGTTCTGCTGGGCTGATAAGACAGTGGAATGTTTTTCTAACTACTGAGGCTTCAAGGCCGCACCTGCACTCTGCCGGCTCAGACACTATGGGGAGATCTGTGACCCCCCCGTAGGAGGCTGAGTTAGACGGACAGCAAAATTGGCCAAAGATATTCCATTCCATATATCTACGTAAGCTCAAAGGAAGGTCAGAGATCACAGAAGACAACTTCCTTCCGTCTTCTTCTTTGCCCTTCTCTTCCGTCCATGGCCGGCGTCCAGGGAGGACTCTGTTCATCCATCACCGTCGATCCTCAGGCTTGATCTCTCATGACCCCCATCACTCTCTGCTTTCTCCAGCAGCAGCTCCGGGATTCCTCGGGACTCTTCCCAGTTCAGGGAAGTGCTGTGGGAGTTGCTGGGGTGGGGGGAGGTGAGAGGCTTTTGCCCATACCTGAATATATCTGTATATAATTGTATATATTTTCTTGTATGATTCATTAGTGTTTTAATTAAAGCTGTGTAGTTTAGTTTTCAATCCAGCCAAGTCTCTCTCTTTTTCTCTCTCTCCTTCCTTACCTGGGTGGGAGGGAGAGGGGATCGAGAGCATTGTTGTCGGACCTGAGTCAAACGGTGACACTTGAGGATGAGAAACTGCAGAACCCTGACAGGCTGGGCTTGTTACCTGCTGTGCCATCCCTAGATATGTATGTGCATGTATATTTATGGATATATTCATGTATGAAGGAAGGAAAGTGTGTATGCAAGCCTTATGACAAGTAGCATATGATTGACTTTTTGTTGTTTGTATCATGTGTTAGAATTGTCAGATTAGAAATAATCAATAAAATCAATGACTTTTGGAATTGCATAGCTGAAATTGTGACAGTTTATGGTCCAAAAATTACAAATTCTGGTGCATTAAATATGGAATGAAGTAATGCTATCAGTTAAATACTATTTCTGTTTTGAAATTAAATATTACTTTTTATTTACTTTACATTTGCCTTTGCTCTCAGTGTTTTTAACTGCTAATTTTTAAATTGAGGATGAACCAAACTGTTGATGGTCCAAGCTATTTTCTGAGGCATTAGAAGAGAAACTGTAATATGTAAGAAATATGGCTATGCAGCATATTTGAGGAAATGCAGATCGAGGTTCAATAATTGGTACACATAGGTATATCTGTCTTTATCAGCACATCCTGTTTGGGCTGTCTTCCCAGTGACAGCTTAGGCATTAGTCTCACAGAAGCAGTACATCATTCCCTTCCTCTGTTTATTGTTGGCAACTACAAATTCTGTAGAGGATATTTGTTTTTGTAACACTGTAATGATGAAATAGATTTACTGGTTGCAGTCACAAGAATGCTAAGCAGATATTAATTTGTTTAATCTCTGCAGCTTTGCTGTAAAAATTCATAACTATCTTGGACAAATTGTTAGGAAAAAAATGGACATTTTTGTTTATGGTTATGGGATATTTTTATGGCACCCAGAAAGGTGTGGGAGCTAATGTGGATACTCATAGCTACAGAAAAAACAGTAGAGAAAAAGCTACTAGTGCCACCAGTGTTATGGTACAAGCAAGATACCCACAGCAGTGTGCCCTCAGGGCCAGGAGGACAGACTGGCTTCACCCTTTAGGAGGTATTTTCCATGTGGGTCATCTCCAGTAGAAAGTGCATATGCTAGGCAAGGTAGCTATACTCAGAAGAAGGAAATCACCAAGCAGCTTTTACTTTTCAGCACCTAAGATGGAACCATAACCCCAGGTTTGGGGTTCAGGTATTTGATGCCTTTCTTCTGTCAGGATAGGTTTTTTGACATTACCTTCCTTAGTGGAAAAATACAGCTTTGATGTAGCAAAGACAAAGAGAAGCCACAGTCCCAGTTCACCATTGATAACTGTTATTTCTGTAACTATGAACCCAGACTCACCCTATCTAACTTGAGGAGCTTAATGAAAGTGGTTGCAAGTCTGTACAGAAAGTCCGTACATCCTTCTACAGAGAAACCAACAGCAAGAGGATTTCTCACTTGAGCTCCTTGAGTAAAGAGGAGCAGGTCAGTGTTGCAAGGCAGCCCTGGGTAGCAGGTCAGACCTGAAGCACTTCTGAGAGACCTGCTTTATTTTTGCCTCTCTGGGCTGAGCAAGCCCATCCTGCAAGCAAATCAACCTAAAGCTGAGGATGCAAAGAAACACAAGAAAAGAACAGCATGCTGTTCCATCTGCTTTGCTTGCAGTGCTACCACACTTTTTTTTTTTTTTTTTCTCCCTGCTTGGAGTCTAACAAGCCCAAGAGCTACTAGATGCTGCTCAGACTCAGAAGAGCTGTTTTGATCTGTCACCTTCTGCTTGTCTGCAGCTCAAGTGCTAAGTTTCCCCTCCTGATTTGTCTCTAGTAATTAAGTCAACCAGCTTTTACAAACTAATTGTGAGCATTGTCCACCTTGCTTTCCTCACAAGGTGAACAAGGCAACTCTGGAAAAAAAGGGGGGAATGAGAAATAGGACTTACCTGCTTTTTTTTTTTTTTTTTTTTTTCCTCTATCTCTGCTGTTTGTATTCCAGTCTCAGTATTGCATGTGATTTTTCTTCCAGCATATTATAGAGGACCCTGTTGTACATATGATACCTATGGATTTACACCACATGGAAGACGCAGTTTTAAAAAAAGTCTGTTTATTTCTGCTCCTTCACTGAGCATCTTCATTACTGATTTTTTTTTTTCTTTCTTTTTTTGTTTTCTTTAAGTTTGCCACTAGATGTAGTATTGATGAGGGAGAAGCAGGCAAACATCTACAGCTGCTATATCCATGAAAAAGCTTCATTTTCCAGCTTATTAGCTCTGACCTGAAGGGTGCTTGTTGCAGTTACCTTTTAGAGGGTAACATGCTGTCTGTATAAAGTCCTTAAATTTGACGGTTTCTTTCTGCTTCTTCCCTTGAATACTTCTTTATAATTGATTAGGACTCTGCTAAGAAAATAGAGTATTTTTATTTTAAAAAGAAAAAAATCACCTTACCAACATAGCAGTATTTTTCAGAAATGCAGGTTTTCTGACAAAATTGGTGACTTGTATCTGTCCTGCAAGATCATGTTGCTATTGCCTGTCCCCAGGCAGCTGTTTTTTTCCTTTTCTAGGTGAACAGTGGGAAAGAGACTTGGCTTCATCCCACCAGGGAGCTGGAAAATATTCTGCAACTTCAGCTTAAAGAGGAAATTCCTGTCTTCCTCCAAATTTATATTCATACAGTAAGAGACAATGGGAACTGAGCAGTATGTACCTCAGACCAAAACAATGGAGAAGATTTTCAAGAACTTTTCTAAATTACACCTGCAAATTCAAAGGAACATTGCTGCTTTGTTACACAGGAATGGTATAGAGCCTTAACTGAAAAGAGAGATGAGATGGCAGGCGATTATAAAACTGAGACAGTCCCACACAGCTTTTGATACATAGTAGATTTGAAAAATCAAAGGGATAATTGTTATCAGAAAATTTGGGATTAAGTGTAATACAGGCCCTATTTTTCCCTCAAGTCATTTGTACATGTATGTTTAGCTGCTGCTGGATAACGTTTGGCATAGACAAACATTCATTTTTTTTGGGGAAAGTAGGATTTTCAAAAGAGTCTTCAAAAAAGTAATGCCAAAAGCAAGGCAAGTTAGGGTTTTGAGTTGTGGTGGTGGAGGTGTTTTTTGTTGGTTTTTTTTGTTTGTTTTTTTCTGTTTTGTTTTTTTAACTGGCTTGGTGAATTCCACATTTGGATAATTTAGGGTTTAACTGTTATTTGTTTTATCATTTATAATGTTAACATCAATCAGCAGATATTATATGTGCTATTGCCTGTGATCTCTGAGTGACAGAATCGAAAGATCAGGTTGACATTAACAAATGATCCTATCTTACAATCATGTAAACACATGTTTAACTTTACATCCTTCAATGGACAAGTCACATGGATAAGCATCTGCTGTATCAGTGACTCAAGATTATTTTCTTCAGACAATGAATGGCAGTTGCACAGCAAAGTTTTATATTGCACCAATATTGTAATCTATTACCTTTTTACTAGTGTTTACTTCCAATGCACAGTGTACTGGCACTGAAATACTTTTAAAAAGATTATAAACACAAGTATAGATTAAATCTACTCTAACAACTTTATGTCAACAATAAATATATACAAATTTTAAACTTCATCACTCTGTAATTTTCAGCTGGTGCTTAAAGTAATTACACATTCTGTGGTGATAACACATTCAAGGTTTATTGTGGTTTTTTTTTGATACCACAAGCCGGTGAGACACCTAGATCAGGCATGTTAATGCTAATTGGCAGCTGAAGCATAAATCTGAGGAAGTCTGGATTCCAGCCTTTTTGCCAGTTTTTGTTGATTGGAAACTGAATTCTTTTATTCCTAGTTTTGATATTCAAAAATGCCAGGCAATTCACTGCTCTGTCTTTCCTCTATGCATTTTAATCCATCAGTTCTGTTATTCCTTTAATAGCTTGTTGTTTGTTTTTAATCCAGTAGACTAAATCAGTTTTCTTTTAAACTGCCTTTAAAAATAAATCATACAGGACTTCCTAATGCAAAAACCAATTTGCTTTGATGACATAGCTATAACACTGATGGGGTTTTTGTTTGTTGTTTATTCACTGAGGTGCATGACCTAGTGATAACAGCAGTGATATATTTCACTTGAAATATAATAGCTTACCTGTCAGGTGACTATACCTTGTTATTGCCTCTATACTTCTTATACTAAGTATTTCAAGGTTTCTGGAAATTAATCTCCCTTCATGGCATGAATCCTACTCCAAGACTAGATCCGTAAGTATCCTTTGGTCTGAGTATATTCACCCTGTATTCTTTATTATCCTTATTTTTATTCTGCAAGTAAATATAATTTAAACTAGATGAAGGACCCCAGAGCCTGCTCTGAGGTGTGCATGGCATGGATCTTCTTGAAAACAATTCAGTAACTTTTCACAGAAAGAAAAAGAGAGAAGTTTCTTTTTGAAGTCAGGCTTTTTGTGAACTTAGCCCTGATCCTCATAAAAAAATACCTGTCTCTAACTGAAGGATTGTGATCCAACTAGACACGAGTAAATGTGTAAAGGCAAGTCATGAAGTAATAACAGATGATCATAGAAGACAAAAAAGGTTACATGACACAAAGGTTATAGATAATGATACGGTTTCAAGACAGAGTGCTTTCAAAAGTTACTGCCTGCAGATGGAAGAAGAGATCCATTGGTGGCTACCAAAAATAATTGTATGGATCCAATGCATACCACAGGAAGTGCCTATTGGATATTTCTTAGAAACCAAGAAAATACACTAGGGGAAAACACTCTGTATTTGCTTTATTGTGTGTATTTTCCCATGAAGCATCCACAGATGGCTATAATTGGACAGTGGGAAGTGACTGAGGTAGAATTCTGAGCTTGCCAGTGTGGTTTCTCCTATGCTTGTGACCATTTTGTACACTTTCCCTTGCCAGTAAAATGAAAAAGGAGAAGAGGTAACAGTTTTAAACTGAAAGAGAGTAGGTTTAGGTTAGACATTAGGAATAAATTCTATACTGTGATGTTGGTGAGACACTGGAACTGGTCACCCAGTTCAAGGTCAGGTTGGATGGGACTTCTAGCAACCTGCTGTAGTGGGGGCTGGAATGAGGATAATCCTTATGGTCCCATCGAGCACAAACTGTTCTGTGCCTCTATATGGGAAAAAAAAATGCAGTGGTGAAAATAATTCACCTCTGAAAGATGAAGCAACTTCCAGCTGCCATATCTGCAGTCAGCTTAACTTGACCAGCTTGTGATTGAACAAACTGGTGCTCACCATAGCACATACAACTGATTATACTCCTTTCAAAGGAGCAGCAACTTTGATTATTTTTGTTCTTCTTTTCTGAGACAGTATCTTGTCATAGTAGAGTTGGCTACTTAAAGTTTGCCTCAGATAATACACAATGTGACAAAAAGGGAAATGGAAGAAGTATATTTAAAGGTGCTAATAAACCTACTGTGTGCCATTTGTACAGTAACCTTGACAAAAGTTGTTAAAAGCAGCTTTATCTTAGCCCCTACATTTTTATTGTTAAGTCATTATGTATTATTTGCAGTGGGATTTAAGACTCTGTGATTCAAAAAGGGTAACATCAAACAGATCTATCGAATTATTTAAGTTTTAACTTGCAGAGCTGTGGCTGCCAGTAGACAAATGTCCCATCCATTGTTCAGGGGAAATGAAACCTTCAGGAGGTGTGAAAGCACCTTCCAGAATTGCAGGTTTTGGGTGGTAGTAGGGGAGCCTTCTCACTGCAGTGCAGACCAAGCTCTATGATCAGCCTCGATCATCTGCGACATCTCCATGTACTGTAGATCTGCTGCTGTTCACTGGATCAAACACTATATATAATTTATAAAGAAAAGTACCTACCCACTATGTCTATTCAAATCAAATTTCTTACATATCTTCTCCCAGTAGTGCCTCATATAGTCTTGGTTATGCTTTCTGTGGTCTCACAGGAGCTCCTGTGAGTAGGGAACTCTGGCTTGCAGCATTTTCCCATCTGTGGTATATCTCAGATATCCTCTGTTTCTGATGATGACCTTATATTGAAGACAATGACCATGGCTTTATGCTAAGTAATTGTGTTGGTTGTAGATGTCTGGTTTTCATGCAAGAGAGGATTCAGTTGTGTAAGTCTCACATCAGTGCAGACAACTTTATTTTGCAATAAATGTAAATAGAATTTTTGAAATGCCTTATTTTTTCAGGATTTTGGATGTTCCCTTGATATTTGAGTGCCAGGAGGTAAGTGTTCTTTTATTCCTCCAGAAAATGGAAGAGTATTTACTTACAACTAAGCAGATTAATTCGGTTTGCTTTTGGCATCTCTTTGCTTAATATGAGATTTTAACAAAAGCAGACCCTTCCTGGCACTTGCTTTATACAGTTGGTAGATACAGGTTGAATTATAGACTTTCATTGATACAGTATTTTATTAACTCATTATGCTGTCAGTTCTAGTTTCACTGCATTGATTGAACATATTGTTTACTCCTACCTGTTTGTAGTTTGTTTTGTACATGTTTCTAAATAATACCTAGTCCTCTCTGGTACAGACAATGCAATATTGAAGCCACATGTAGAGTAGGGTTAACTTACTAGAATAAAGTAGGAACCGGTTAACTTGCCATTACCTACAATGCATGGAAACTGTAAGGTTTAAAAGATCATAATAAAAAACAAGAATTCTGGGTTTCTTACAGAGCTGGGCCACATCTCCAGTCAAAATTACTAGTGAGACCTGTTCATTCAGTGACAAAGGATCATCGAACTGTAGAGCTGAAAAGGCCCACAAGAGTCTAATCCATCCCTTCTAACTCAGGCAGACCAAAATAGGTTTCCCTGATGGATGTCTTGAATAAGAGTGTACAACTTTGCACTATACAATGCTATTACATTTCTTTTTAGAAGCTGTGCTCCTACAAGACAATTCAACTATTTTATTGTCATAGCATGGTGTATTAAATTTTCTGGGATGCACTCTCCTTCAGACACTGAGGCAAAACATCCTTGTTCTTGAAGGCAAGGTCCGAGTTTCTTCCTGATTTTCAGTCTGTTTATGACTCTGGGGAAACATCCTTCAAAGGTGAGAATAAGTTCTGCCTATTGGAGTGAAGTCAAAACACAGTGTGGTGGACTACACTGACAGAGAAGAAGAAAAGTAATGTAATAGAAGGTGGACATGCAGCAGTGACAGGTCCTACACTGAGAACAAAAGAGCCTTCAACAGCCAATAGTGCCTTAAAGCCACCGTAGTAAGCAAGGAGTCTCCTTTCTTCAGGTAAACTGCAGATATATTCTTATGTTCTGCAAGAGCTGGGTATTGTCTGAACACATTCAGCAATGGTTGGGAATATTAACAAACACCTATATATTATGTAAAACCCTTCCCTAGAAGTCTCCAATAAACTTTATAGAGGTGGTTAATGTTAGTGCTAGCTTGTACATCTGGACTACTTTGCATATGAGGAATTTTGGACAGCATGGATACAAATTCAATCAGTGGAGGTTCAACTTTTTTGTATGTTTTTGTATGTTTGTTTTGGTTTGTTTGTTTTATTTTTGTTTTGTTTTATATTTTTCTTTTCTTGTTGTTGTTTTGCTTTTACTAAACACTTCCGTTTGCTTTCCTCTGCTTAAATTTTGCCTTTGACCTCTTTCTTATTGTCAATTAAAATCTTTACTTATTGTCAGTATAACAGAATGCAACTGTACTAGATTATACATAGGATATAAGATACCTGTGTATCAGGTCATAATTGTACATAATTGTACAAGCTCTCCTACCCATCCAGGCAAGATTGTCACTTCAGCACCTAAAAAATAAGAGACAGTGACAGCTGAGATGTCATTTAGACAAGCTGCTGTAATCACATGGCAATCCCAGCCTAGGTCTGAGAATCACAGATTTGTATTGATTATTTAAGTAGTGAATGACACTTCACTACAGTTTTTGATTACAGCAAACCCTAGTGGGTTCCTGTTTTACAGGAGGAAAGGTCGGAATTCATGGTGTTACTGGCTCCAGGACTGTTTGAAACTGAAAGCACAACCTCTGTTCATACACACAGATGACACAATATGGTACTTAAGGTGCTGCAATTTCATCTGAAGTTAAATTAAATGTAGCATGGAAATTGTCATAGTGATAAATGCTGTATACACTATACCTGCACACTAACGTGAAGCCTAGTGAAAGAAATTTCCCCATTTTGTTCTGTTTCATTGAAACATTCCCAATGAGTGGTCCCTCTGAGATCAGTGTCGATGATGGAATTGGTGCTGGGAACTGCTGCTCCTGAAAGAGATTTAAATGAGAGGAAAAGTGCATAACCTGTGTCTGCATCTTTTTCCTTAGCCTGCATTAAGAGGATTTACAAGGTTTCTGCTATACCTTTCTTTGGCATACTAGGTACAGAGGAAGTGATAGACAGCAATGATTCTGAAACTATGGTCTAGAGAATGACAGAAAATGGTCCTTCAAGGTTCTAGCAAGCCATATTAAAGACTAAATGTTGCAAGCTAATCTGTTACATGAAGTTTCACTGCTTATTTCATCCCCTGCTTATGAATGAAAAGCTGGACATAAACCAGCAATGTGCATTTGCGGTTCAGAAATTCAGCCATATCTTAGGCTGCACCAACAGAAGTGTGGCCAGCAAATTGAGAGAACTGATCCTCCCTCTCTACTCTGCTCTTGTGAGACCCCGCCTGGAGTACTGTGTCCACTTCTGGAGACCCCAACACAAGAAGGACATGGGCCTATTAGAGTGACTCCAGAGGAGAGCCATGAAAATGGTCAGAAGACTGGGACTGAAACACCTTTCCTCTGAGGACAGGCTGAGAAAGTTGGGGTTGTTCAGCCTGAAGAAGTCTCCAGGACAATCTTATTGAGGCCTTTCAATACTTAAAGGGGGTCTGTAAGAAATACGGAGATTGACTTTATAGGAAGTCCTGCTGCAACAGGTCAGGGGGCACTGGTTTTAAACAAAAAGAGGGTAGATTTAGATTAGACATAAGGAAGAAATTATTTATTGCGGAGGTGGTAAGACACTAAAACAGGTTACCCAGAGAGGTGGTAGATGACCCATCCCTGGAAACAATCCAGGTTAGGTTGGATGGGGCTCTGAGCAACCTGATCTAGTTGAAGACATCCATGCTTATTGCAGGGACTTTAGATTAGATGACCTTTAAAGGTCTTTTCCAACCCAAACCATTCTATGATTCTATGATACTATGATTAAGTGATTATTAGTGGAAAAATGTTGTGTCGACAGTAACTCAGTCACCTAAAAGTGAGTCACTTCAGTGGTGAAAATCCCTTAGCTCTGCAATGGAATCTGGCAAATGGGGATTGAGGTCAGGTATGATGAAAATATGGATGAAAGTGAAACAAAAAACAATGAATGAGGTCTCCTCAGGACTAAACTTCCTGGAGGCCTCCCAAAGTCTGAAGGCTCTGACCATCTTAGGTTGTATCTGAAACAAGTTCTGTCAGAGCATTGCATTAGTTTACCTCATATGTTGTTTTCATTTTGATTGGCTTTGATGTGCAGCCTTTGGCTCTGATGCTAATTCTACCTGCAAAGGAAGAAAAGGGAATGTCCACCTGACACTGAATGGGGTATATTTCCAACTGTAAAGTCAAGTAAATCAATGCCAAGGCTCAGAAACAGTTTCTGACTTGAAGAGTTAAGTATTTTGTTTTATGTTGTGCTGAGTACTGCTACAGGACTATGTGCATTGTGTTCATCTGCCACCGACTGAAAAGGAAAAGCAGTGTTTTGTAACCATGACATACCCTGTTATCTTTCCCAAGTGATGAGCTCATCCAGATTACTCCAAGGGGATACTTATATTTTATCAGTGGCGCCTTGTTGCACAATTTCCAGTTTCTTTCTTGAAGATACAATAAAAGATTTATGTCTGAAGGACTATGATGTGGTTTCCATCTAAGAGCAAAACAATTCCTTCTAAAAAAATACCATATTCCCAAATGATTTCATAATTGCAAACAGTGTTGATGAGCTCTGTGGCTTAAATGAGTTTATAACATATTTGTTGTGTTTTCTAGTGAATATTTTTTAATGTGCTTAGTAAGGAAAATACCCCGCTGTCATTTCAAATTGACACAAAATAAATGTGATCCATTAGTTGATGTCTACTGTAATAAGTATTTTTCCTCATTTTAATCTAGATTTTTTTCAAAGATTTATCTCTGTCTCTTGCTCTCTTCTATGTGTGTGTGTATGTGTTAAATAGTTTCGGGTCTGAAAGTCAACCATGTTTCTCATTATCAGACATCAGAAAGGCTTTCTTCTCTTTGTGTTTTCATGCCACTTAAGGATAAGCAAGTCTCAGAATACTGCACGTTTTTGATGTATGGGTAAAATTCACATCTTCTGTTCTCGGTGCGGAAAGCTTATCTGCACTGCAGATCTCAATTGTATATTCTGTTCTCATCCCCTGCTCTGGGCTCCAGTTGTTATCATTACAGTTTCCACGTGCAGAATATTCACAATTCCTGTGTTGTGGACAGGAGAGTTGGTTTGTATCAATAGTATCCAAGTGCAGAGAGGTAGTTTATAATATGTATAGGAATAAAAGAATTTCTGAATCTGAACTACGATCAGAAAAGAAACATGAGATACCAATTTAAAACACTGGAGAGACACTTTTAGGCAACACTGTTGAGTTGGTTATAATTATTTACTCAAACTGGATTATAGTGGTTGTCTTACTGATTTTTATTTCTTTTTACTTTACTAGAATTTAATGTTAGAAATATGTTGTATTTTAGCAAGTCTGCTGATTTTACTTGAAAGACTTTCTGAGTGCTTCTTGGGAATAATTTTCTGTGTATTAGCTCTGATTTGAGTTATGTTGTTGCCATATTCTTATGATACACAGTAGAACAGAATGCCTTTTTTTTTCAAGAAACACGTTAGCTGTCTTGGATCAAATCTGTGTTCTTTGTTCAGGATATCTATCACTTAAGACTGGGTATTCTGAGGCCTAAATTAAGGCAAAACTTTTCATGTATCTTTGTAAACTGATGTCCTCAGTATTGCCTTGAAGTGGGGAATTCTACAGCCCTGTAAGAAAGGGCATT
>NW_009952880.1:2661280-2699374 GCF_000747805.2 Chaetura pelagica | reverse complement strand
CAAAGGTTATGTTGTGGTATTCATATTCTCAGGATTAATTTGAACCTTTCTATCCTCATGTTACACAGAAGAGACACTAATCATTCTGTGTCTGGATCAGAGTCAGAATTTTGCAAAAGTTTGTGAACCTTCACATTTTCTATTTTTCATCAGGAATTTCCCCAGGTCGTCTTAATTTCCCTTTAAAAAAAAATAATAAATTGTCCTTATATTAAGTCCTAGCTGTTCAGCTATTAACTGCTGGCAGAATGTGCAAAAATGAAGGAAGGGTTTTAACTTCTGACTAGAAAAGTAAGGTATGGGCCCACTGCCCCTTTTCGTGATTCACTGTGAGAAGTCCAGCACTTTGTGAAACCCAGGCTTGGCAAGGCCTTGTCATTTGAGGAAATGACTTTTTTGGGATACAGCAATTTCAGGTAAGATGGCTTGAGTTGATTGTGTGATGTGTTTACATGGTAACAACCCTCTGGTCCTTTAGATCTGGAGGGTGATCTATAACTGACACTTGGACAAAGGAAACTGAGGGTCCAAGATAGCACAGAGAAGGAATAGTGAATCAGATTATAGGCTTCAGAAAAAAACAAGCATCAAAGCTTGTCAGCTTCTTATTATAACTCCCAGAATACTGCATGCCTCTGCATTGAGATTCCTCATTCATGTAACCAGGATTGCAATGGGAATAGAAACAACAGAACATGAATTCACAGAAACAAAGGCATTTGTATCATTCTGTGTGGCCCTCAGAAGCTGCAGTTTGGATATAATTATGACTCAAATGAAAGGCCATTAACAAAGCAAATAAAATATTCCAAAGAAAGCTTTCATGATTGCAAAGTTCATAGATAACTTTGACTGTTGGCTTTCAGAACACTTAATTTAAAACAAAGTCTATTTATCCCTGTGAACTGATCTATCTTTACTGACATCTGAAAAAATAGATTAAAGATGTCTATTATATAGACAGTATGTAAAAATTAAATAGAAAAATATGAATTAACTTCAGTGTCATTAAAGATAAATCTGGGGTACAGGGAGAATTAGGATAATGATGTTCTATGAGGAAATGCATTATTGATTTACTTCACTTTTTCAAGGATCTTTAAGGAGTTTATGGCAGAGGCACTTACAGCCAAGCCTTCTAAACTAATGTTTGTTTTTAGGTGTTTACACAAGGGTCTTTGATTCATCCTACCTGTCCTTAGGTACTTAACTGAGTTATCTAAGGTAGGAGTGTACTTGCCTTCCTATTCCATAATAATTCACAGAGAGACACCTGAAGAGAGGTACCTGAAGAGAACCATTCAGAGCTGGTTAAGGAATTGGTTCTAAGTTAAATGGCCTTAAGAAGATAATTCATCTTTTTTACATTTCATGTAGCTTAATTGACAGTAAGGTAAATGCACTGAGACTCACCCCTTTGCTATTCACTCCCTATAAAATAACATACATAAATAAATAGTTGGGAAATATATGAAAAATCTTCCAGGGTCACAATGCTCAGGTCCTTGCTCTGACACACATATTCTGTAATTCTTTTCATACACTGTCTGGGCATGGCTGCTAACTGGTTCACAGCCTACTTGCTCAGGTAAAGGCTATATTCAAGTAACATCTTCCTTTTCAGATTTGTTACTCATCTATTGAATTCTGAAGTGTCTTGGCTAAGTCTGCACTGAGATTCTCCGATATGGAATACTGAGTGAGTGATACGGCCACTGGGTCCTTTGGAGACTCACCTGTGCCCCCACCCTTTGCATGCAGCCAGCTGAACATCTCCCATGCCCTGCCTGGAAGCTGGGAAGCTACAGTAGGTTTTGTAGAGAAACAGCCCCAAACTAATTGAGATTTACAGCTTCTGGACCAGACGGTTTGGCTTGAGACAGGCATAAGTCTGACTGCAGAAGGTTGCGCAGACAAACCATATCCTGCAGCCAGGCAGGTTTCAAAACCTGCTTCAGTTACGGCTTTGGTGCTAGTTTTGGGGGACACTTTCTGGAAGCCATTCCTTGCTATTCAAGCAACACAGTAATTTCCTGCATATAGCAATGGGTTGGGAATTGAGACACATAGGAGCTTTTCTTAGCTTAGCCCTGATTTTTGAGGGTGCAAACAAGCTGCTTTACTTCCTTGTTCTGCAGTTTCCTCACTGACAACAATGATGACAGGTAAATGCCTCTCATAAAACACCCTGAGAACAGCCTGGGAATTATTACTTAGGTAGATAATGGGAAACTTAATTCGGTTTTATCTATAAAGTGTTTTGACATCTTGTGATAAAGGCTGTTGATAGCAAGTTTTATTAAAACACTATTAATTTATGTTTAGAATTAAATATATTTCATATTTATTATAATTTCTAATTAAAATTATAAAGTTTTTATATTTAACATTCACTGTTACTTTCTTTCCCAGCAGAGTTACCAGCCCAGCTCTAAAGCATGAGAGTTTTCCTCTCCAGAAGCTGCCCCAGTGTTACTGGGTGGAGAAGCAGAGGCTCCATGCCATGCCAGATTACATAAAGCAGTGTCAGAGTTGGACTGCTGTCATCTTTGCTGATTTCAAACACAGAGCTGCCACTGGCACAGTCACAGTTTGTGCCAGGAGACCAGACTGAGTTAGTAATCACTATTTGTCTTGTGCTTCAGACTGGATGTCCAAATGATTCAGTCTATACATCAGCTAAGTGGCACAGTGTTTGCAGTGACTGGCCAGAGGAGCTTGCTGATTTGTAGAACCACAGTCATGAGAATCAGGCTCCCAAATCTTTACCTTACACAATCTGATGTAAATAAGTGCTCTAGTAGCCTTTGTCCAGTAGGACTCTTGACACTGATGTTCAGCAGTGCAGTGTGTTGTCTGCTGGATAACAGCCACCTCTGGATGAGTCTTCAGAAAGAAAAGCTGCAGGAATGTTTTTCATCAGCTGGTGTCACTGCTTGGAGACAGATGTTAGCAGCTGGGTGTGGTAGTACAAAATGGTCTAGGAAAGAAAGAAGAAAATGTTTAATAGGAAACATTAATTTTCTGGCTAAGTTATGGGCAAATACAGCAATCCCCTGTTTACAACAATAACTACTGGAAGCTGCAGAAATAGATCTCTGACATTTTAAAGTAGTATGTTTACTGTGTTTGATCAGACAGGAGATAATGTCATGTGCTTATTTTACCATAAACACTCCTAATAAAGACTCAGCATTTCAGCTATTGGCAAGAAATAGAAGAACATGAAGTATCTTTTGAATATTCAAACACCAGGGTGTTTGGAAATATGCAGTCGCCTGTAATTGTGCTTTGTATTTCTTAAACATTCTTCACAGCAAATGTCTGGATTTATGAGTGTGTGATAAAATGATTACTGAAAATCTCAGAAGTAAGACAATTTTCCTTTTCTGTTTCTTTCTAAAATAACCTAGCCTCTGGGAACCGGGAATGTTGATGGTGAACGTTCATGGTTAACAACAAGGACTATATTAAAATATAAAAATATAAATAAGGAAGTGCTGAACAGCCTTTGGAAACACAGCACACAATGCACACATAGTTCTCCCACATTTTAGGAGGACAGACATTCCTTTTTTCTGTGAATATCTGAGCATCTCGTAGTGGCTACTGAGTCACTCAACATGAAGCAGGATAATTCTGGTAGGACCAGTTTGAAGAATGAAAAAGGGGTTACTGAGAGTTGAGCACCTAAATATGTAGCAGACCCCAGGCCAGAGATAAAAGCAACCACGACAAGTCGTGAGCTCTGCTGCATTTGCTGGTGCTGCACCAAGATCCCAGGCAACTGCTTATTAAGTTAATGTACAAATCCCAATTAAAGACCCAAACCACTTATATAAATAAAGACAGTTGGGGCTTCAAAACAGGATCTCAAACAGCCACAGACTCAAGTTTGCTAACTGGCAAAAAAGGTAGAGGCTAACTGGGTACTTCCAGCCCTGGGTTTGGACTAGAAGTGTGCTGTTCTCTGTTCAAACTACAACATAGACTTCAAGGTTCCGGCATGAGGAGCCTAAGAATAGATATGTTTTTTAAAATGGAGTAGACAGCTTTCTTCCTTTTAGAAGAGAGTTGCTGTGGGACAGTGCTCCTTTTCATTATTATTTATTATTCAGCTCAGTGGTTAGTACACTTATTCAGGATGTGGGTGACCCAAGTTCAGTTCCTTCCTCTGCCTGAGAGGCTGTCAACTCAGATCCCATACTTCCTTGGAGAGTGCCATAACCACCAGCCTATGGACTATTCTTAGGTTGGGGGACACTCAGCCCATCGTCTTCAAGTGGTTCCTCTTTTCATATTAACCTTTTTCTTTGGCTCAAGGAACAGTTAATTATGCCACATAATGAAATGGAGCAGCTTCAGCAGGATGGCTTCACAGAGCCCTTCTATTCCCATCCTTTCTTTAAATCTAGACCACAACCTCGGGTTGAGATCAGTTTCCTGAAAAGAGAGAAGTTTGGTTTTGACTCCTCTGGGGCTGAGGGCTAAAGTATATCTTCCATGTTGTGTGTAAGTGCTCTGATCACTTAGCTGTGAAGAATCAGACATCTTTGATGTATAAAGGACAACCCTGTTGGGGTTTCTAGCTCTAAAAGATTTTACAGTGCAGCAAAATTTGTGGCCAAAACCCCAGTGAAAATTCTGTCCAGGTACAAAGGTATTTCAAGAAGCAATGCATCATCTGTAAAGGTACATATTTTGCTTTAGTCATCTAAGAAGCTAGTACTTTTAAGATCAGCATTTGCTAGATTAAAAATTGCCATGCTGGTTTAATCCAGAAACACATCTTGTGTTTTAGCTGTTGCCCTGCTTTATAGATCTGTAGATGAGAAATGCTGCACGACAAGTCCTTTTAAAATCTTCCTCTATGTGACTAATCCTACATTGCTTAGGAAAGAGCATTTCTAAGCATCAAGTATGAGGCAGAGGCGGGTCATACTCTGATACAGGTACTATCAAGACAACCTGGATTAGAGAATTTCAGTGTGGTTATCCTGGTTTAGTTGAGGTACATTTGCTAGCAAAATCAGCATCTACTTCAAGAAAAATAGAATCAAAAGGATTTAAAAAGCAAATACTGGCTTGGATATGCTTATTTTCCACACTAGATTTGAGTCAGATTCAGCATTGATTTGAGGAAGAGAAAACTCAATCTTTCTCAATGTCGTGGTCACACTGTTGCTCCTCAGGGACCAGAACACAGCCCAGCATGGGCAATTGGGAGCAGCTGCCCAAAACCCCTGTCTCTTCTTGGTGCAGCACAGAGGCCAAGAAGATTTTGTGCATGTGAGTTTGCAGCACCACGAAACAGCCTGTTGGAGTCCTCATGGCAGCCTGCTGAGCTTAGTCCGAAGCTCAGGAAATCAAAGACCCTCATCTGCACTTTATCTCCAGAGTGTGCTTAGTGTGAATGAATCCCCATTTCCAAGAAACACTGGCCCGCCAACTGCATGAAAGCTTCACTGTGTCTGGGAAGCCATGCGTGGATCATACACAGTCCACTTGAAAGCCAGATAACTTTTCTTACAACCCTGAGCAATTACATTGAATTGCTCTATCCCATTGCTCGATCTGCTGCTCTTAAACCACCCAGCTACAAGACTTAGAGGAGATGGATTTTTTATCATGTAAACAAATGGAGTAGACAGCACAATATGCCAGAGTCTGGGTTTCTTCATTGTTTTTAAATAACCTTTCCTCTAATGGTTTGCACTGTTATCTGCAAACTGTCTCTGAAATAGGGAATGCATGTAATTGATAGCTGATGCCCAGCACAGTTAATATTGGCTGAACTGCTGTTTTAATGAACCAGGGTGCAGCTGATAAGCTATTGTGCAACTTACTCAGCTTGTTAAAACAGTGATAAATAGAGTATCACTTGTTGAAGTCAAATGAGATTTGCTTCTTAAGGCAGTTGAGGCAAAGCCAAGTGCAATCTAATCCAAGACCTGATCTATATCTTATTTGAAAGTTTGAAGATCTCTGATTATCATAGTTTGAAATTACTTTTGATAAAGGTCTGCATACTGTGAATTTATAGGCCTGTCATTCCCATCACATTTATAACCTCATCAAGGTAGGGTTACATTTATTTTTTTTTTTCCTTGCTTCATGAAGAAGTCTCTAGGGGATCATTTCCAAGTAATCGAATTTAGTTACTTCATACAATAGTAGGTGAAATTAGTGTAAAGTAACAGGAGCTAGATTAATGTGATTTCAGGAAATAATCCATAAAAATCTTATGAGGCCTTTAGCAGGTTGTAAATTGGATTTTAGGCACAGGGAGAAAGAAAGAAAATGAAAAATCCTGAGCAAAATAATCAGTCAGTAATGAGAAGCACTAACATTTTAACACTTCTTGCTGAAGTAAAATACCAGAGCAAAAAAACATAAAATTGAATAACAGTGACATTTTTAATAGCATGAATGATTAAAATTTGTATTGTAAATGTAAATAAATGCCCTCTGGTTTTCTCGCTAAAAAATTAGCCCAAGTATCAATGACCTGCAAATTAATAAAAAGAAAAGAGGTGGAAAGACAAGAAAAATGTGTCTCAAAGAGTTGCCCAGCCCATCTCTGCAATGAGAAACTAATTTTTTTCATAATCTAAGCATCACTTTTCTCCATGTCTTGATAAAGATTTGCAAGTGGGGATCAACAAGTTTGATGCCTGTAGTCTGAGGGGTGACCAGCTAATGCTAATTGAAAAGGCCTTATTTTCAAGTATTTTCCACATTTTAGAAAAGGATTTTAGTCTTTCTTTCACTGGGAATGAGAAATAAATTTTTGAAAAATTGTGTGCGATCCTATGCTATAGCTGCTTTATGGCTAGGTCAGGGCAGTCTAAGAAACATCTAAATCAGCTTGGGATTCAATCAAAGCTCATCCTTTCTGATGTGCTCCAGACTGTTTTCTTATCTAGAAAAAGTGCTTGATATCTTATGAAAAGTGTGTCACCAAAGGAGTAAGGGAATAGTTGGCTGAATCTCATCCTCTTAGCACAAGCATTTAGAAAAAGAAAGATCCTGTTTTAAAATGTGGGTTGCTTCTCTTAGCAGTGACAGGGCTGATCCCTGTCCCACAGAAGCAATTTAGATGGGAAACACAAAGAAAGAATGAGCTCTTAAACAGCCCAGACGCTGCTGGCTCATTTTTGAGATGTGCATGCATCCTACCAGCTAAATTCTTTCTTCTCCCTAAAAAGTCTGGCCATATCCCTACTATATATTGATCTCTGACCTGTGCTGCCCCCAAAGAGTGTGCTGGCATTGGATTGTGTACTGATAGCTGGTACAAGTCAAAACTGTGCTAGGGTACTCAAACACGTGATCAGTGATGGTGATCTTAATCCAGAGCTCTAGGATCTCTTACTGCCATACATGGCCAATGTAACTACCCACTCTCCATCATCTTCAGTAAGTCATGGGCAACAGGAGAGGTGCCTGAGGACTGGAGGATAGCAAATGTCACTCCAGTCTACAAGAAGGGCAAGAAGGAGGACCCGGGTAACTATAGACCGGTCAGCCTCACCTCCATCCCTGGAAAGGTGATGGAACAACTTGTTCTTGGCACTATCTCCAGGCACATCAAGGACATGGGGGTCATCAAGAGCAGTCAACATGGTTTTATCAAGGGTAAATCATGTTTGACTAACCTCATAGCCTTCTATGAGGAAATTACTAGGTGGATAGATGATGGTAGAGCGGTAGATGTGGTTTATCTTGATTTCAGTAAAGCATTTGACACCATCTCCCACAGCATCCTTGTAGATAAGTTGATCAGGTATGGGTTTGGTGATCAGGTAGTGAGGTGGATTAGGAACTGGAATCTGGTTGGAGGTGTGTGACTAGTGGAGTCCCACAGGGGTCGGTACTGGGACCGGTGTTGTTCAACATCTTCATCAACGACCTGGATGAAGGTATAGAATGTACCCTCAGCAAGTTTGCTGATGACACTAAGCTGGGAGGAGTGGCTGACACACCAGAAGGCTGTGCTGCCATTCAGAGAGACTTAGATAGGCTGGAGAGTTGGGCGGGGAGAAACATGATGAAATTCAACAAGGGGAAGTGCAGAGTTTTACATTTGGGGAAGAACAACACCATGTCCCAGTACAGGTTGGGGGCTGAACTGCTGGAGAGTAGTGTAGGTGAAAGAGACCTGGGGGTCCTGGTAGACAGGAGGATGACCATGAGCCAGCAATGTGCCCTTGTGGCCAAGAAGGCCAATGGCATCCTGGGGTGCATTAGAAAGGGTGTGGTTAGTAGGTCAAGAGAGGTTCTCCTCCCCCTCTATTCTGCATTGGTGAGGCCACATCTGGAGTATTGTGTCCAGTTCTGGGCCCCTCAGTTCAAAAAGGACAGGGAACTGCTCGAAAGAGTCCAGCGCAGAGCTACGAAGATGATTAGGGGAGTGGAACATCTCCCTTATGAGGAAAGGCTGAGGGAGCTGGGTCTCTTTAGCTTGGAGAAAAGGAGACTGTTTACTGTGAGAGTGACAGAGCACTGGAACAGACTGCCCAGGGAGGTTGTGGAGTCTCCCTCACTGGAGACATTCAAAACCCACCTGGATGCGTTCCTGTGTGATGTACTCTAGGTGACCCTGCTCTGGCAGGGGGTTGGACTAGATGATCTCTCGAGGTCCCTTCCAGCCCCTAAGATTCTATGATTCTATGATTCTATGATTGTAGAGACTGATGAGAACTCCCTTCAGCCTCCTCTTTCTCAAACTAAACATTCCCAGCTCCTTCAAGTGTTCTTCATAAGATTTATTCTCTAGACCCTTCACCAGCTTCGTTGCCCGCCTCTGTACTCACTCCAGCACCTCGATGTCTCTCTTGAATTGAGGTGCCCAAAACTGGACCCAATACTGAAGGTGTGGCCTCACCAGGGCTGAGTACAGGGGGACAATCACCTATCTACTTTTGCTGGTCACACTATTTCTAATACAAACCAGGATGCCATTGGCTTTCTTGGCCACCTGGGCACACTGCTGGCTCATATTCAGCCACTTGTCAATGAGAAGCCCCAGGTCCTTTTCTGCCAGACACTTTCCAGCCACACTTCCCCAAGCCTGGAGCATTGCCTGGGGTTGTTGTGGCCCAAGTGCAGGACCCAGCACTTGGCCTTGTTGAAGCCCAGACCATTAACATGAGCCCAATGATCCAATCTATCCAAATCTCTCTGCAGAGCCTCCCTATCCTCATGCAGATCAACACTCGTGCCTAGCTTGGTGTCATCTGCAGACTTACTGATGATACAGTCTGTGTCCTTATCGAAATCATCAATAAAGATGTTAAACAGAAATGCTCCCAACACTGAGCCCTGAGGAACACCACTTGTGACTGGCCCCAGCTGGATTTGACTCCATTGATCACTACTCTTTGGGCCCAACTGTCCAGCCAGTGCCCATAACAGACTACCCACAAATCTTAGCCATTCCTGACAGCAGATTCCAGCAAACAAACATTTGGGCCAAGTGCTGATACAGGCTTTCAGGTATGCTTATTTATTTCTCATTCAGCTTCATCTATTCACCAGGGCTTCACCTGTGCAGTTCATCTGGGAGGGATGATATTGTTATATAGAGAGTCATGTAGTAAACACCTTAGGGAGGATTTGATTGTAAGGGTGTAAAATGGATTTTCTTTCCTACACAGGAATAACTTTATAGACATAAAGATACTTGATGTACATCTTATGCCAGAATAAGTGTAAACATACCAGAGGAGGTAGGAAGGGTTATGCCTTTCATTTGCCGGGTTAGTTAATCCTGAACAGCATTTCCCTTCATCTCCAGGTGTTTATGGATTTAACATTAATCAAGGATGATATTAATATCTGAATGCCTGTTGAAGGTGAAGGAGAATCAGCAGAGTAGGTGCAAAAGAGAAGAGCTGAGCCCTTGTGAGATCTGCACACTGCAGAGGTTTGCACACAGTGAGGGACATCACTTTTCTAATGAGGGAAAAGTGCTGAGCACATAATTGAAAGTTTTTAGTAGCTGAATGCATCACAGTACGGGAAGTTAAATGAACTAGCTGAGAATTATAGTAATGGGCCTAAACCCTGGCTGGCCATTTAATAGAGTTTTATGAAATGATTAAGATGTCCTTCTCTTTCTTTCCTCTGTGTTGGAGTAGATTTGGTTCTAGCTAGAAGCTAAGAAACCAATTTTTGAAGTTGCCCTGCTGATCTCCAGTCTTCTGAATGAGGAATTATTTTATTGGGGAAGAGGCATAGAAAGCACAAGTGAATCAGATCTGAGCCACAGAATCAACACTTTCTTGATGAAATCTGTATTGCTACCAGACAGGTGGAGCATTGTCCTGGGGACCATCACCCTGCGGATCCCTGATGATTGCAAGGGCCTTCTTGAAGACCAGAAAGTGGATTTGGATGCATGCAAGAAAGCAAGGATAGAGGAACTATGTGATCTGAGTAATCTGAGCCTAGGAAGGAGAAACAAGTGAAAGATGTCAAATAAATTGACTGCTGTAAGCAGGCAACACAATTAACAGATTGAGGAAGGATGGCTATGGCTGCTAGCCTCAAGAGTAACTTATTTTCTTGTGAGGTAGAAGTTTAGCCTCCAGAAAAGTTGTTTAACTGCAAAATATAAGAGGGTAGAGAATGGAATTTTCCAGTTTAGACTTGATCTAATTGTGTAAGTTGGTTATAATATGAAGTGGCAGAAATATTCAGAAGAAAAAAGATGTTTCATCCTCATTTAGAATTAAAAAAGCAAATTCTGAAGACTTTCAGGGGCTCTGCTATTTTGAGGAAAGAATACAAAAGAATCTTCGGGAATGTTTTTGGAATAAACCAGGTAGAGAAAGTAATTTGCAAATAAAGAAACTATGCAAGAACACTGGAGCCATAAGTCCATGAGTTATTATATCTGGCATGTTTCGTGATGCCCTTATTTTCCAAGGGAAGAAAGAGTAACACAGCTCTTCCTTTCATTTGTACTGCTCCAGTGAGGAACCTTAAGCTGTGAGGTTTTTCAGAATAACACAAGTTTTCTACTGGGCGGGCAGATTGCATGGGCAGAGCACTTCTGTCCATGTAGTTTACATGAGACTGGAATTTATTAGCACAGTGTTTTTAAAGTGCAATGAAATGCAGCACTCAGATCTCTCTGGGGATCTGTATTATGTAGAGTGTTGCGACTTAAAAAGAAGCGCTGTCATATTGTAGTGTGCCACCCAACTTGCAAGAGGAACTGTGTTTGAGTAGTTAAAGGGCATACTTTTGTATCTGGAGAGTCCTTGTTTTTGCAGCAGATGAAACCTGCAACAGAGCTGACAGAAGGCTCTTACTAACCTGGGGAGTGATCCACCTGCCTGAAAAGCTTGACATTCCCCAGCCAAATGTTGGGTGCCCTCTTCTGAAAAAGTGCAGGGGAGGAAGAAATCATACAGGCAACTCCTCTCTGCTGGAAGCATTTTGGCTGCCCAAAGGTAGATATGTGTAATGCCTGCTTGAATGAGAACTGTCCTGAACTTTCCTTCTAACCTCATGGGTGTATCACCTGGGTGGCTTGCACCAGTCAGTGAGGTGTGTTGATAGAAGCCAGATCACACTGCTGGTTTTGCAGTCAATCCCTGGACTTCTGTGACAAGCTGGTGACACATTCCTTTCCCCCCCTGCATCAGAAGAAATTTTTCCTTGGATAAAATGCCTGTGTGCAAAAATGAAGCTGAGGTTTAGAGTTGCTCAAATTGCAGTGGAATTTGAATGACCTGGTTGGCATCCATGCAGTGGAGGGTTGTTCTGGGTGTACATGATTTATCTGCCCTGGATGAACCACTGCTGTGATCTGAGCTGGGCTTCCAAAGCCCAGTGATGGCTCTGCCTTCAGTTCTACCTCTCTGGTTTTAGCTTTACCTGAATAGAAGTAAACTATTATTAAGAGAAGGAAAGCTGTGTTTGGAGAATGACAGTTTAAAGAATTTCAACAAGTATAAAAAATAGGAACGTTATTTGGAGAAAATCTATTTGTGAGCTAGTTCTTGCACTGTAATTTCCCTGAAATAAGTAGAACTCACCAGTGTTGCAGATTCTGTTTGAAGATCACTATTTATTTTTGGACAAAAGCAGAACATTTTTTTTTTGTTTTCCTTCAGAAGTATTGTGAAGGTACATGGAAGTGTTTTACTTTGTCAAGATGGAATTGTTTCATTTTTTTAAGATCTGCTACTAATTCTGATGTTCTAATATATATGTACACTCATGTATGTATTATATAATTGTGTGTATATATATTTACATGTATGTAAATGAAGCTGCAGCCAACAGGTTATTTAGGTTAACTTCACTTCAGCTGTGTCTGCCTTGGTAGGTTTGGCTTCACTTTTTAATGAAAATGCTAAAGAAATAAGTTAATGAAGGCTTATTTCCTTATTAAAGTTGTAGCAGAAGTGAACTTTCTTCTCATTTACCTCCTCCCTGAGAAACTGAATATTCCTATGTAAACTTCTCAGCAGGAAGGCATTTAGAAAACCTTTGTCCTGGACCCTAGTTTTTATTTGTTAGGGAACCCTGGAGTTTTCACTTAACTTTTATCTGTTTTGCTTTCTACCCATCCTCTCCCTCACGTGTTTTACCAAGTTCTCCTAGTAGGGAAAATCTGCCAGCATACAGCATTTTTCCAGCATATATTGTAGTCCTAATTAGTGTATTCTTGCATTTTCCTTTGGCAAATGTCTGTTAGAAAGTAGGCATGTTTGCTTTCACTGGTGAATGTGTGAGTGGTTTTGTGTCATAGTCCTTGTCAAATTTAGCAGCAGCTGAAGAAGCAGTGTCCATATGTGCCTGCATAATTTGTCCTCCCAGCCTTTGGAGCCATACTAACTGAAGTCTCTGGAGATGAAGGAATCCAACCCTTCTGGGGATGGCCCAAGTTAGTGTGGAACCACTGTAGGGGAATTTCAGAAACCTCCCTTTTGAAAAGATTTGTTTTAGGATTCTAGTTTTGTTGCAAACAAGGGGGGAGTAAGCCAGTATTTTTTCTGTGCTTACCTCCGTGTGTGTCTCAGAGACCATGGAACATTATAGTAAACAATGTCTAGTATTTTATATCAGTTCCTTCTCCTGACTCTGTCAGATCCAGAAGACAAGGAGCACAATAGGCAGGAGGATATTTTCGTCATTACACTGCAAACCCAACCAGCCATGCTCTTGTCAGTTTTCACCTTCCTCTGGAGTATCAGGTACTGGCCCCCATAAGATACTTGGCATGACAGGGCAATGGCTATGTAAGTTTTCTGTTCTTAAATTCCTTAGTTATTCCTACTGAGATACAGTGGCCAAGTTAAATTAGAAAGTTTGCACGGTGACGGTGTATCAGTATTTATTGGACTTGGTTGAACTGTTAAATCTTTTAAAATTTGTCAGTGTGTGAACATGGTATATAATAACACCTGTTCAAATAAGTATGAGTAGTTGTCAAGAATTTCAGTGTTCTATTAATGTATTTGGGAATTAAATATATATTCAGAACAGAAAAAACCCAGAAAGATTGTACAATTAAGATATAAACATGTCAGGAAGGAGAAAATAAAGATAAGAATTCATCTCTAGTGCAAACTTGTCCAAAAGAAAGCAAAATCTTAATCTGTGAAGCATCAGGCAACCTTTAGAGTATGTAGCTTTACCAGCTGTTCCTGTAATTACAATATAGAATTTCACACACATTAATGCTAAGGTTTTAATCATCTAACCAGAGCAATAGAAAACACTATGGACATGACTATATTTATGCAGAATCAAAAATGAAATTGTCTCAAACTTATTTAACCTTCCCTTCTCTGCCAACAGCAACAATAACAGAAAATAATCTGTGTCCTGAGGTTAAATACTCCGTCTTTCAGCCTGAAATGTGAATGTTTTGGCAGTGCTGTAAGTCTATTAAAGGAGAAGTTTTGTTTGAGATTGTTTTGGAACCCAAGCTATTTGGAGCTCTATTAGGCCCCATTATAATGGAGGAGTGTGTGGGCAGATGTTCAAAAGCAACAAGGTTGCCACATCTTACCAGGGTATTGCTCATCAGCTGAGCAGTGGTAACTGGCTAGTTGCACAAACTTACCCTCCCTGGTTGTAAAGTAAAACCTATTAGCTTAAATAATGAGTCATTAAACCAAAGTAACTCATTGCTTTTGTTTGCATGCCCAAAATCATTGACTGCTCTGGAGCTTGAGTTTTAACTGTTAGGCACTATGGGTAAGTTTAAAAAACATTTCAGAGTGATTTAGTGTCCAAAGTCACAGTCTCAAAGGTGACGTGGGGGTTTCACTGGCTGAGAGGTTTAAGTCTCCCATGTCAACTGCCCACTCCATGTTTGAAGAGGGGACCTCATCTTTCTCAAGAGGGAGCTCAAGTCACTCAGGGCAGGAAAGTGATGAGAAAAAGCCCTGAGGTTGCTTGTGGGGAAGGGAAGAAGTGGAGGAAATGATGCAGGGGATCCTGACCAACTTGTGTGGTTGGTGATCTTTGTGGAAAGAACTGGGGAGTCTCCAGTTTCTCATTCAAGGGAAAAAATCACCCAACATTTCCCGTGCTTTGTTATACCACAACTTTGATTCCTAAATCACTCAGACTCTTCAGAAAATGCTGTCCTAAAAGTCCACTCCTACTCATTAAAATCAGTGGGTATCAAAGGTTTTTGGTGGGAATGGCAGAGAGGACCCTTATGAAGTTGCACTCCTCTTGCTTGTGACATGAACAGAGCCTGTTGTGTGAATGTGGTGTTGTGCTCATTCCAGGGCCATCTATTATTCTCTGGGTAACAGAAAATACCATTTATTTCCATTTATGCAGACCATAAATCAACATGATATTAGCAGCATGTGATCTAATGCTGCACAGTGTGCATCAACATGAGAAGAACAAATCTGTTCAAAGTTTTGGAACACTTAAATGTCCCTTTTTCACTCCCTTTTTCTCCTTCCCATTGTTTTAAAACCATTTAAATAAGACCTTCTACAATCATTGCAGGGTGGGCTTTTTCTCTCTGGGGAAGAAGCAGCAGTGCTGGAAACTTCTCTCTTCTAGTTTGTAGGGGAGGAAGCTTTTAAACATCTCTCTGGTTTTCTATTATCAGGAGGACAAATATGTTGCAAATCAACCTCCCAGATGTGGCAAAAAATGATGACATTTAATAACAAACCACTGTATCCAAATTGGGATGTTTTCAGTTATATCCTTGTTTTAATACTGTGAATCCAACTACTACAAAATAGGAGAAAATAATGTCTGGTCATTGGTGCAATTAATCAATCACTAGATGTTGTTGCTTAAAGAAGACCATACTTGGATATCTATGAGATTAAGGAGCCAAAGTTAACACACTGGTACGTGTGAGGTGACATAGTTCCTGCTCCATGTTGTATACCTGATTGTTTCAGTGATCTCCCAAGATAAGCAGGCTCTGCAGAGATGCAAGATGACTTGAAAGGTCATTATCTAACTCCAAACCAGTGTGAGCTCACACTTAACATGGCCTAGCAGGGTTCAGGACTGCATTTCTCCTTCCCATAGTGTTCCAGAAACCACACATGCCTACCTGACATGACTGCTTTCTAACTGGATATAAAGGGATGGTGTCCCTCTCCTAATTCCTCTGTCTCTTGACAGCTCTGAAAGAAGGCGAAAGTCTGGTATTGTCTCAATACTGGAAGTAATGCAATGGGTTGTGAATGGGAAATCTACTTAAAAAGTTGATTAAAGAATAAGTCAGTGTTTAGAGCAAGGCTGGGAGATAGGCAGTTGTACAGCAGAGGGGAGATGAGGAGGAGAAGACAATGGCATCTGACAATCTGCCTCGACAGAGTAACATGGTGTATATAATTCTCTTTCCATGGCATGGAGAGGTGTTACAGTGCTATTAAAAATTTTCAAGGTGCCCAACACAGTGGAGTTCATATGATATGCTTAAGAGCTCACAAAGACTCAAACAGAAGGACTGAACCAGAAGCTCCTCAGTTATCTCAAGTCAGCTTAATAACTTGGTGGGTTTTTTTGGAAGACATGGGTAATACTACACACTTTTCTTCGAACATACGTGTACTTTAAGACACCATTCTGTCAAGTGAGCTTAAAGATTTTTCTGACTGCTTTCAGGTGGATGCTGATACTAAAGAAACAGTGAAGTATTTCATAGCAGATAAGAGGGTTTTTATTATTGATCTTTATTTGAGCTTGAGAGTGCCACTAATAGAAAGGCCTGATGTGCTTGGAGCTGTACACATAATGAGGTGACTTAACAAATATATAAGTGCATACATTTATAGCACTCCTTAAATAGGCTTCCTTAATCTCACTGAAATGCAGTTAATCAAGACAATCCAAAAAAGACTTACATTGTCCTTTAATTCTGGCTAATAAAATCCACTTTATTTCTCTGGTAGTGCTCTCTATTTCATTCCACAGCATTCTTTAATATTCACAGCAGGCTGAAGGGTTCATATCGTTGTTTCAGCTAATTGGTACTGCAATAAAAGACTATGAGACAGAAAAATATCCTAGAAGAGAATGTTGTAAAAAGAGCATCAGGGCAAAGTCTCTGAATGGGTATGCCTGGTACAAAACACCTGTAGCCTTTGTTTTAGAGCTTATTCAGCTCCTTTGGGGTGCTCCAACAGGAGATGTAAAACATACACATTTGGCTGGGGGCAAGTTCTCCTGCCTGTGCCTGGTGCACACCAAAAGCTTTCAGGAAGCCGTTAAGTCTTTAGTTATGTCTTTTCCTGCTATTCCCAAGCACAGAAATCTTGTCTGGCAAGATTTGAGATACCTGCATATTTATCTGTCATTTTCTTGGGTACATTTTTCTCATGCAAGTCATGCATGGTGGGTCAGACATGCATCACATGCTTTTGTGTGGAAAAATTATACTTAAATTGTCTGGGAAGACACAAGAGCATGAGAGCATGGGTTTTCTATCTTTCCTCTAATACTTTTCCCACGGTGCCCTAAAGTACAATGGAGGCTAAGATGAGAAGGAAAAGGTAATGCTTTTCTATGTGGGGAGACAGATTTTTTTCTCCTTTGAGAAGATCCCTGTCTTTCAGCCAAGGTAGGTGGACTACACAGCGGGGTTTGCTTTCAGCCCCGGCATATGGATGGCATAGCTGAGGTCCTAAAATAAAATGGAGTCTTTAACCCAGACAGATATTAACCATTAGGAAACACCGATTCTGGATGTCATTATTACTGTTGTAATCTTGAAAATACTAAAAATGTAAAAAGTGGTATCACCTTTCTCTTTATTGAAAAATCAAAATCTTGTCTCTCAACTCTATGCTGCCATTTTGGTTTATAAGTAATTTGTTCTTCCAGTTGGAAGAACCAGTCTTTTCTAATAGTATACCTTGTAGCTTTTGAGAATTTATAAATGCAAGTGTTACCCAGACAGTCTTAGCTACAGGTGGTGCAACTGTCTTTGCCTACTAATTTGCCTATTTCCCCCTTTTTTTTTTTGCTACAAGCACATATGTTTTGCCTCCATTGACAGGGAGAAAAACAAATAAAAAAGAATAATTCAGTGGCCTAAGATTGCTGGAATCTGCTTGCAGCTAATGCTTTGAGCAGCACCTAAACTGAAACAGGCATCAGTTTGCTGATTAGATTCTACTATAGTTAAGGTATGACCCTTTATGTCTCATTTTCTCATCAGAAAAAAATGAATTATTATACTTGAAGCATAGATCACATTGTTGAAAGGCATTTTGATCTGCATTTATAATGAGGGAGATGAGAAGAGCTAATGGCAGCTGAGTAATCACCTCAGGCTCTGGACATGACTTGCACTGCTGCCGCTGTGCTGCTTTCGCTGGTCTCCCCAAAGGACAGAAATGAATCAACTCCGGGAGGACATGCACCATCTTTCCTATGGCAAAGCCTGCACTCCCCATTGCGTTACCACGCTGATACAAAATGACATCTCCAAAGCTGTCTCAGGATGTATTCTCAATCCTGACAGATGCACGCACAGTTATAGGGCCTTATTAGGAAATGTTGAGAGAAATAAGGCGGTTGCTTGAATCAGCGGTAAACTGAGTTAGGACAAGTAGCAATACATCTTACACATGAGGAGCTGGACGGTGCCACTCACTTTTCTGGGATATTTTTCAGACTAAAATTTTGGCAAACTTAGGAAAGACTGGAAATTTATGTGGATGAGAAAATCATCCTGAGCTTCAGTAGAACCAGCATAAAAAGAACCAAAGATAAAGACATATATATTGGTATTAAAGATGTGAACTGTGGGAATGGATATTTCTGTGTGTCAGGGATTTTCTCACAGAACATGGATTAATGACTGCAGTTTTGCATCATTGCATTCGATGATTTAAATTCTAGTCTGACAGTTGCTTCTGCACTTTCATACTTTAAGCTTTGGGTATTGAGAAAAGTTTTACAGGTGTCCAGAAGATTTTAGATACCAAAATGCTCTTGTGTAGACAGAGCATATATCTAACTTAAACTGTGTACTTGAAATTCACAACAGGAGTCAGATAACGGTTTCAATCTTGGCACAGGGCTGGGGGAAAGGTGGGCAGAAGCAGAAGAGGAGCAACAGTTGTGGAGCAAAAATATTATTCCTAAGAGCAGTTTAACAGCGTAAAATTCAAATGGAAGCATTGGTAAGCTGGTGAAAACTTTGACACTAAGCTGTTTATGTGACAATACACGCATTTTTCTTATTAAGGATTTATCCTTTGTGTTCTTGAAACCAGAGAAAAGCAATACAGCATAGCAATAGTAAAGGTTCCCATTATTTCTAATATAAGTAGCATGAAAGTGGCTCTGTCTCTCCTGGAAATAAGCAGGATGCAGGAAAGAACATGACTGTTGGGAGAAAACTGTAAGACTAATTGTGTTACAGAACAATGAAAGAAAAACACTTCTTGAATGATGCAATAACTTGTGCACTGGGAAAGGATACCTCTCAACCTTTAGGCATTAGTTTGCTTCATATTTAACAAACATTATTGCTCAACAGACATGAAGCAGTCTGCTAAGACAGAAATAGATATAGAATAGAAGTGGATAATATTATAATGAGTGGGGTGAATGTTGGGAGGTGAAGGGAATGGAAATGAAGTTCTTTGGCTTCAGCAGAGGGAGGAAGGTGAGGGTGAGGACAGGTGTCACAGTGCAGGCTGTGGTCATGTTGTTGCTTATTTTGCACTGGTAGCCCTCAAGGTAGAAGTGTGACCCTAATCTGTGTCTGTGCACAGAGACAGAGCAAGAAGGCAGGCAGCTGAAGAGCTGAAGTCTTGGACTTCAAGCAAATGCTGTCTTTCTCAAGGAAACAACCAACAGTACTTGTGCCCAAGAGACTGATTATATAGTACTGGGAAGTCTTTTAGCATGTAGAAGAAAGGAAGACCCATGTTTTAACCTCTCTTTGAGGTCTCCAAATACCAGATGTAGTGACCAACACATGCTTCATTCTCCCTGTTGCTACAATATTTCCAGACTCTTTGAATCTAAGTAGTGATACTACTCACACTCTCCAAAAACTCAGCTTTCTGTGCCTATCACACATATTAGGCTGTGAGCATCTTGACCTCTGTGGTTCCTCTTGCTGCACTGGGTCTGGGGTGAAGCAGTGGTACATGGCTCTGTTCACCATGTGTTTCCTCATCATAGACCTCCTCTTCAAGCTAAAGTTTCTTATTTGCTTTCCAAGAATCAATAACTGCTGGGAAGCAGGGGAAAGCCTGCTTGAGGGTGGTTTGCAACTGCCATAAAAATATATGTAAACTGCATTGAGACCATTAAAGACTCTTTGTCCAAGATGCCTGAAGATTTTTCCAGAGCTAAAGAAATATAAATGTGTGTTAAAGCTTCCTTTATACTCTCTGATAAAAGCTCCTCTGGATGCAAGTAAGAATCCATTTCTTAGTGTATAACCTAACAAAAAGTGCTTTTAAAAGGCAAGGAAATACAATAACACAGAAAACCCCACAAGGTGTGATTGTAATCTAGCTTCATTTTGCCTTTAGTCACAACTGGTTTTCCTCCAGCTTCAAACTTCAGCATTTCCTAGACCTGGACTTTAGAGCTAAACTTTGCTAGTGTTGAACCTATCTCTAGTTTGAGATATTTATGGTGATGTTGAAATCTTACTGTACTAGTGAATGAACGGTAGCGTATTTTGTAGGAATAATGAAATCTCAGCAACATGAGACCTCAATAAAGCACATTGTTGTTAAATCTTTGCTGACTGCTGTTTTTACGTGTGAATTATAAGGTGTGTGGATAAGCGAAGTGCGAATTAATGAGGTTTCACTGTGCTGAAATGAAACTGTGGTGGGACATGAGCTAAGAAATATAGTGTTACTTACTATTTTGTATTCAAGAAATTACGTTTTTTTTGAGCAGCTGCCAGTCACAGTATGGGTGGCTACACTGAGGGCATCTTTAAAACTGTATTTTTGTATGCGTATTCCTGGGGAAGACTTTTATTCGTCAGTTTTATTCCCATTAACCAAAAAGCAGGCTTAATAAACTAAAACTGTATTAAAGCCTAGGAGGAAACACCGATAAGAAGGAAGTGTTCAAAAAAGCTTTTATTTGCTTGGTCTGCTCAACTAGAGACGCCATCCCAACTACCATAGGGAAGACCTACTCTCTTCTCCACTTTCCTTCTGTGGTTTTGCCATGGAGTGTCATCTGTATTCTTCCCATTGCACATCTAACTGCTGGCAAGGGTGCAGAGGGATGGCCATGAATGCCTCATGTGAGGCAATCTGATTTGCAGCTTGCTCAGCACCTCCATAGCTGTCCCTGGGGTACATTGCATTAGTCAGGCTTGTAGGTAGTAGAAGAGCTCATGGCCACGATGTACAGAGCTGCTGTTTGTGTGAGAGGTTTTGTGCAGGGCTTAACCTCTGGATGGAAAAACTCCTTGTAAATTAACATAAAGGTTTAGTAAGAAGTAAGAGATGCTGCTGCATCCTTGGACAGCTTGGAGGTACGTTTCCAGGATAGGTCATTCACTGTCTTCTCCTCTAAGCCTTTTTTGTTGTGGATGCTGACTGAGGTGTTTGCTAGCTGCATCACTTACAGTCATCATCACAACAGCTTGTTCTTGTGCAAGGAGAATTCAGAGGAATTCAGGGCCAGATCAGCAACAGCATTTGCATCTTACCTCTACCCATACACTATTCACTGTTTTGCCTCTCCCAGCCTCTCTTTACCCGTAGCAAAGCTACTTATCATTTTAATCTGCCAGCCTTCTGTTGGTCTCCTTACTGCTTCACCACCTGGAGACATCTGTCTGAGCCAAAGCTGATGCTTGTAGATCCATTTGGCACAAAAAGTATCCTATGAGCAATCTGCAGATCCTCTCTTCCAGACTGTGTATCTGGAGTGAAACAGAGCCAGGAGCAGAGCAGCTGAAGTGCATTGCTGCTTGCTTAAACATTCTAGCTTAGCTTTTATTTACTTATTTGCTTCTTTACAGCAAGACAACGCACCACACTTGGATGTTTTAGGCAAAGTGGGCTATCAACCATGTTATAGGAGATCACATGAATGCTTCTGTGGAAGAACGTGGCCAGGAGGAACATTTGTCCTCCTGTAGAGGAACTGTTTACTAGTTTAAAAATTTTCCTCACCACACTTTGCATCTTTCCTCACAATAAAGAGAGCCTTTATGCAGAACTGCAATCTTCCTTACCAATTATTTTTATTTTTTTATTTTTAATTATATTTTCTTTTTGTGTTCATAAGCTATTTTACAGAATATAAATGTACAGGTAAAGCTTTAAAGGAGTCATATGCCAGTTTACATGTGTATTTTTTTGGTTTGGGACGTGAGCTGGGGGACAGCATGGCAGTGGGCAGAGGAAGTGCTGACACCTTACCTATCCTGTACAAGAATCTCTGAGAATATGAGTGATCACCAGCCATGTAATCACCCCTTGTACTTTTCTCCCCTTCCCACAAAGTGCACATGCATGCACATGCACAGGCATGCAAGGACAACAAGAATAGCTTCTAAAATGGTATTAACAACAAAAGAAGACCAGAGAGACTCTCCATCCCCTAGATGCAGGAGGAAACATAGTGACAAAGGATGAGGAAAAGAGTGAGGAGCTTTATGTCTTATTTGCTTCAGTCTTTAGTAGCAGGACCAGTGCATTAGAGGGAATCCAACTCCCTAAGCTAGTGGACAGGGACCAGGAGTAGAATGACCCCCCAAAATCTGGCAAGAGACAGTCAATGACCTGCTACTCCATGTAGATGTGCCCAAATCTATGGGGCCAGATGGGATGCACCCAAGAGTGCTGAAAGAGCTGGCAGGGATGTTCACCAAGCCACTTTCCATCACTTATCAGCAGCTCTGGCTGACCGGGGAGGTACCAGTAGAATGGAAATCAGCCAGTGTAGCCCCCATATATAAGAAGGGACAGAAGGATGATTTGGGAAGTTACAAGCCTGTTAGTCTGACTTCAGTATCAGGAAAGCTGAGGGAGCAGATCATCCTAAGTATCATTATGCGGCACATGCGGAACAACCGGGTGATCAGGCCCAGTCAGCACGGGTTCATGAAGGGCAGGTCCTGTTTGACTAACCTGATGTCCTCCTATGACAGGGTGACCTGCTCATTGGATGAGGGAAGGCCTGTGGACGTCTTCTACCATGACTTTAGCAAGGCCTTTGACAAGGCTTCTCACAGCATTCTTCTAGAGAAGCTGGCTGCTTGTGGCTTGGATGTGCACATGCTTCCCTGGATAAATATTTGGTGGGATGACCAGGTCCCAAGAGTTGTGTTCAGTGGAGTTAAATCCAGTTGATAGTTGGTCATGAGTGATGTTCCCCAGGGCTCAGTGTTGGCGCTGCTCCTGTTTAACATCTTCATTGATGATTTGGATGAGGGGATAGAATGCTCCCTCGGTAAGTCTGTGGATGACACTAAGTTGGGTGGGAGTGTTGCCTTCTGTGGAAGCAAAAGACTGGAAAGAAACTTGGCTCTAAGGAATGAAATGGAACAGTGTGAATGACTTGGGGTCTGCATTCACCTAGTGTATGTCATTGTGATTGCTAGACTAAACTTGCAAGCATATTAATTTTTTCCATTAGTTTTGACCAGAATAAATGCTGCTTTTTATTTATTATCTTTTTTATTTTCTTGTTTATATGAGCTTCAGTTGGGCTTCCATCAGCTGACTGCGGAGAGCAAATTCTGGGTTCCCTACTTGTCTTGTTGTTTTCCCATGTAGGTTTGATACTAACTTGGCTTTAGGATAGACATAAAAGACAAGATGTTTCTAAGAGTTAATTAGATTAGGCATAACACAGTTTATCAGTTGTGCTTGTCACAGGTTTTGAAGTTCAGCTAATCCTGAACAACATCAAAAACAATTATTTACTTCAAAACCAAGCTGCATGTATTTGAATTAAACAATATGTGGCCTTTCCCCGCTGGTCTGCTCTGTTGCAGTATTGGTGAGCCTCACTTTCTCTGGGGAGATTTGAATGAGGCAGAGGTGTTCAAAAGCAGTTTTACAGTGAGCTTGATCAGGTCAGAGTGAGAGCTCTGCTGAAAAGTGATTTTCCTCCGCTTCTCCCATATCATGTTCCCATCCCTCAAGCTATGTGAGTGTTCATGGGACACAGTAGTCAGACAGGTCACAGGTTCAGATGAACTTTATTTTTAAAGCTCCTGTGCATTAGAGACCTGACAAAGCACTTCACACACACTTCCCCTGTCTTCAGCTGCCATCAGACCACACCCTCAGAAAACTGTCCATGAGCTGTCACACACTGAGGAGAAGACCATTTCTATGCACTTCCCATCTAAATGCCAGCTAGTGCTTGAAGTACCAGAAACTTCTCAGCAAAGCTTATTACTCTTTTCCTCCTAAAATTTCCTGCCTTAAACTACAAATGAGTTGGGATGCAGTCTATCACCCTTTTTACCATACCTTGTCAGATCTTTTCACCCATAGCACTGTGCACTTCTCTGAGTTATCCCATCTGTAGTACACTCCTGTAGCAGGCAGCATCTACATAGGTAAAGATATACTCAGCAGAGGCTTCAAAATGTAACAAATGAGGTTTTGTGTCTTCCCAAAGCAATGCAGCCACTGCAAAGATTACCAGCGTGACAGCACTAAGTTACTAATTTTACAGAACTGCAACAGTAACAGTGGACTGCTCATATGCCTCTCCTCCTCAAAGTCCTTGGCTGGCATGACACAGGCAATGTTAATCAGGCATTAAAAGGCACAAGCCAAAGCTGTAGAGTTTTACCAGCACCAGTGCTTTGAAACAAGCATGACTCACTTGTCAAGCATAGCTCCCAGCCTGTGGAAAATCCTTCTGAGGGATGTAGTAGAAACACTGCTTTGGAGACATTTAAAGAGGTCCCTGTAGACATTTAAAACTAGACTGGACAAAGCTGTAGAAAGTGTACTGCAAGGAACAATCCTGCACTGGCATAGGGTTTTGGTCTAAATGACCTAATAGGTCTTTTCTGCCTCTAATTTCTATGACTTTATGACTGGAAATAACTTTTAACTTAAGAGGATTTAGATGGCAGGCATGTGCCTGCATTATTTACAGCCAAAGCTAAAGTAACTGCTACATTATGGAGTGTGTGAGTGGTGGTGGTGGGTGAGGGATTGTGCAGGTAAATGTAGAGAGGAAGGCATAGGATTAGGCACAGTGGTAGAGCTGGGATAATGAGAATAGTTTTATTTGAAAACGGACAACTTCTAATTAGATGAGGTGTTTAAGAGTCTCAACTACAGTAGGTACCCTTTGATATATTTTACAGTAATTTCCTAACTTGTTATTTATATTTTTTTTACCTTTTCAGACACTGGCAGTGGTTGCTTTGAAAGCATACACAAGAGAATGCTTGATTTTACTCTATTTGAGAGAATGTTGCAAGGCTTCCTCTGATAGATGCTGAGCTCCTTATGCTCTTGTTTTGCATATTTGTGAGGGACTGCAAGTTACAAAGAAGCTGCTGTGCCAAATTGTGACCTACTGATCATGTTCTGGACAGACCAGCTTATAAATAAAGAGAGAATGGTTTTCTCCTTTGCTCTTGCCTGCTTCCTACATTTACAAGTAATTTTCTCCCTGATGCACTCATGGAGCAGTGTTATTTATGAACATTTCTTTCCTTGGTGTATAAGAGTTGAGGAAAGGCACAACGGGAAAATCTGCTTGTGGCACATATGCACCTGTGGTCTGAACTAAGGGATGTGCCCTGACTTTGTAGTTATGTGGCCATAACAATTACATGGCTTATTAATCAAGTAGCACCCACTCTGGTGTCTTCATTTTCTTCATTAAAAAAAGAAAAAACACATCCCTAATTATCAGCTAGACATGTGGAGCTAATTACTGTGACTTTGAGGTTCTGGTTTTTGCTTCCCTACTTTTATGTTACCCCTTTAAATGCTTCTGCTCAAAATGCACTTTTTATGTATGTGTTCAGCTGGGAAACTTTGTAATAGCTAAACTGAAAAAGGAAGTATTTAAATTTCCTGTCAACTGAGACACTTTGACATAAGGATCCTGAAAATGTAGCAGGATTAATTTACACAACCTTCCTCATTTTCTCCCTTTTTCTTTGCAAAGGTAGGCAGTGTGGGATCAGGAGGTCACTGATGGGCCTGGAATTCCAGGAACGTAGAGTCTAGCTCTAACACACTACAGTGGTCTTGGGTAAGTTATTTACCTCTATCTGCCTTAGTGTCTTTTTCTGGAAAAAAAATAAAAATATTTCAATCTCTTCTTCAGACAACTGATGTGATGCTTAATTTGTGTTTGTAAAGTGCTTATACATCTTTAAATTAAGAATGGAACAAAAGAATAAGTAATTATTAATTCGAGCTTCACCAGAATAGATGTGTTAGCTTACTCCTAGACTTTACCAAAATGCTGGATTTTCCATATGTTGCAGTTCGATTGAACAACCAATCCTCTCCTTCCCTTTAGCTTCATTAACCTGTTCTGAAAGAGGAGAACAAAGAATCAATTGAAATATGTAAGACTGGAAAGTTTAACATACTACAGCACTTAAGTACAGTCTGCAGAATATTTAAAATGTGGTTCCACTCTGAAGTTGGCAAGCTGAGGCAATACCTATCTGGAGCAGTAGAACTGTTGGATGCTGCATTTTATTCCGTAGAAACAGAATTTGCAACATTTGATGTTTATTGCCTCTCCATGATTTCTGTATGAGATTTACTCAACTGACAAATAAAATGGAGTAGCGGCCCAAATGTCACTCATGCCAGCTTGTTCTAAGACCCCACACGTGAGCTGAGTCTGTTCTGTACATTGGCAGCAGCAGTAACTCTTCTGATATTCAGATTAATTCCTTTCCCAGAGCTTTTCTACTTACCTGTCTTCCAGTACAGTTCTTCTGACTGCCTTCATTGGATTTACACAAGGGTAAATGAACAAAACACAGTGAGCAGCTGTGTGGATGAGACATAAATGCAAGTCGTATTAAAAATGTCCACTTCTGGTCAAACCAAACAGAAACTGTAGGATCCTGCCTCTTCTTTTAAAACAGAAATATGTCATTTTTATTATGTTCTTCACTCTGCAAGTATCATGAAAGTATTGTGCTACTGCTTTTTCCTACTCAGTTCGCTTTCAACTGAATTTTGTCCCATTCATCTGCAGATCTGCTGCCTTTTTTTTTCACTGCTTGCAACTCATAATCCCTCCAAGAAATTTTGCCCACAAAAACCAAACCAACAAACAAAAAAACACCCCCCCCCAAAAAAAAAAAGAAAAAAAAAGAAAAAGAAAGAAGAACTAGAGTCACCACCTGCATCAGGGAAGTACTAAGTTTCACTCAGACTTCAGACACATCTTCATTGTTCAGCTACTATTAGCTGTAGGCAACAACAGTGTAAGGGGCACACTCGCAAAAGCTATTAGAATAATTCTCTTATCAGTTTTTTTTGTCTGTTTGTTTATGGCTTGGTTTTTTTTGTTGTTTTGTTTTGTTTTATTTTGTTCTTAGTTTGTACAGTTTGGAAACCATAATAAACTACTCTATATGTTTATATACCTACATATTCACATTTTAATAGGACATATAAAAGCTTTCTCCCCTGTGTGCATGGATCCATAAAAGCAGCATAAGGAGTGGAAAACACCATGGGTCTGGAGAATCTATGTACATAACTGTGCTGCAGCCTGGGAGAGGGAGAAAATACGTAAATGCTTCTTTTTCAATACGTCCCACCTCTTCAGTGATCTCGAGCATAGCAAACACTACAATTGGGTGACAGCAGCTTGTCCGTCATCATTCTCCAAATAGTCAACTTTGTCCCCTGCCATATGGTGCATTTGTCTTGGCCACCTACCCACCTCTTTAATATTATTAGCTGTGTGATAATTTACATGGTATGCTGAAAAATGTTTCAGTCAGAGGGAGGACCCAGTGTTACTGGATTACATTCTGGATTACTGGATACACCTGCCATATGGTGCATTTGTCTTGGCCACCTACCCACCTCTTTAATATTATTAGCTGTGTGATAATTTACATGGTATGCTGAAAAATGTTTCAGTCAGAGGGAGGACCCAGTGTTACTGGATTACATTCTGGATTACTGGATACATAGAATAATAGAACCATTAAGGCTGGAAGGGACCTTAAAGATCATCAGTTTCCAAACCCCCTGCCATGAGCAGGGAACCCCACCACTAGACCAGGTTGCACAAAACCTTATCCAACCTGGCCTTGAAAACCTCCAGGGGTGGGGCATCAACAACCTCCCTGGGCAACGTAATTGAGTTCCTCACCACCCTTATAGTGAAGAATTTCTTCCTAATATCTGACCTAAATCTCCCCTCTCTCAGTTTAAAACCATTACCCCTTGTCCTATCACTATCTTCTACAAAGCAGCCTCAAATATATATTTGCTTATTTTCCTGGGCAGTAACTCTTCTGATATTCAGATTAATTCCTTTCCCAGAGCTTTTCTACTTACCTGTCTTCCAGTACAGTTCTTCTGACTGCCTTCATTGGATTTACACAAGGGTAAATGAACAAAACACAGTGAGCAGCTGTGTGGATGAGACATAAATGCAAGTCGTATTAAAAATGTCCACTTCTGGTCAAACCAAACAGAAACTGTAGGATCCTGCCTCTTCTTTTAAAACAGAAATATGTCATTTTTATTATGTTCTTCACTCTGCAAGTATCATGAAAGTATTGTGCTACTGCTTTTTCCTACTCAGTTCGCTTTCAACTGAATTTTGTCCCATTCATCTGCAGATCTGCTGCCTTTTTTTTTCACTGCTTGCAACTCATAATCCCTCCAAGAAATTTTGCCCACAAAAACCAAACCAACAAACAAAAAAACACCCCCCCCCAAAAAAAAAAAGAAAAAAAAAGAAAAAGAAAGAAGAACTAGAGTCACCACCTGCATCAGGGAAGTACTAAGTTTCACTCAGACTTCAGACACATCTTCATTGTTCAGCTACTATTAGCTGTAGGCAACAACAGTGTAAGGGGCACACTCGCAAAAGCTATTAGAATAATTCTCTTATCAGTTTTTTTTGTCTGTTTGTTTATGGCTTGGTTTTTTTTGTTGTTTTGTTTTGTTTTATTTTGTTCTTAGTTTGTACAGTTTGGAAACCATAATAAACTACTCTATATGTTTATATACCTACATATTCACATTTTAATAGGACATATAAAAGCTTTCTCCCCTGTGTGCATGGATCCATAAAAGCAGCATAAGGAGTGGAAAACACCATGGGTCTGGAGAATCTATGTACATAACTGTGCTGCAGCCTGGGAGAGGGAGAAAATACGTAAATGCTTCTTTTTCAATACGTCCCACCTCTTCAGTGATCTCGAGCATAGCAAACACTACAATTGGGTGACAGCAGCTTGTCCGTCATCATTCTCCAAATAGTCAACTTTGTCCCCTGCCATATGGTGCATTTGTCTTGGCCACCTACCCACCTCTTTAATATTATTAGCTGTGTGATAATTTACATGGTATGCTGAAAAATGTTTCAGTCAGAGGGAGGACCCAGTGTTACTGGATTACATTCTGGATTACTGGATACATAGAATAATAGAACCATTAAGGCTGGAAGGGACCTTAAAGATCATCAGTTTCCAAACCCCCTGCCATGAGCAGGGAACCCCACCACTAGACCAGGTTGCACAAAACCTTATCCAACCTGGCCTTGAAAACCTCCAGGGGTGGGGCATCAACAACCTCCCTGGGCAACGTAATTGAGTTCCTCACCACCCTTATAGTGAAGAATTTCTTCCTAATATCTGACCTAAATCTCCCCTCTCTCAGTTTAAAACCATTACCCCTTGTCCTATCACTATCTTCTACAAAGCAGCCTCAAATATATATTTGCTTATTTTCCTGGAAAATTATTTCCCCCCCTTTCTTACTTTTTTTTTTTTTTTTTTTTTAATTGGAATTAATTTACAAGATACTATCGATCACCAATGTTACATTTCTCTGAAAACCTGACGAATCTGAGATTTTATGCAGATCATTAACATTTTAAAATCAAACACTCATTGCTCCTGTGGTAAAAAGAATAAAAATAAAATCTGTGCTGCTCATGATTGTTTGAACCTTGATGCATGCAGATATGTTTCTATTGGTCATAACAGTTGAGGTAAGTATTGTTTAGTGTTAAACCATGTCAACATCACATATTGTGAAAGATACCATAGTATATTGCTATGGTTGAAGAAATTGTGCTTACAAGCTCAGGAGGAGAGAGCTGGGAAGTTAGGTGCCCATCATTTCAGCTTTCAGCACTTGGCACTGAGGCATTCTCTATTAAGGGATTGTGGGTGAATCACTTTGCCTGTCTGCTGGGCTGGCTCATGACTTTTCAGCTGCATAGAAGAATGGTACTTTGTGGCCATAAAGAGACAAAGATTAATTTTCTGGGCATGACATTGGCCTAAAACCAGGTTTGGGTATTTTATAGCTTCCCCCTGTGGTCTTATTCACTGTTCTTCAGACTGTACACTTAAAAATTTAGCCAGTCAGCATTATTTTAGAGCCACAAAGATGATTAAGGGAGTGGAACCTCTCCCTTATGAGGTAAGGATGAGGGAGCTGGGTCTCTTTATCTTGAATAAGAGGAGACTGAGGGGCAATTAATGTCTACAAATATATAAAGGGCGTCAGGAGAATGGAACCAGGCTATTCTCAGCGGTGTCCAATGATAGGACAAGAGGCAATAGGTGCAAACTGGAGATGTTGTGGAGTCTTCTTCTGTGGAGGCATTCAAAAGCCACCTGGATGTGTTCCTGTGTAACCTAGTTACACAGTTTGGTCTAGATGACCTTTGGAGGTCCCCTCCACCCATAAACATTCTGTGATTCTGTGATTTTTCTGAAAATTTATTTGCAATTATCAAAGCAGCATAGCAACTATTGCCTGTGTATCTTCAAAATGTTTCTGCAGTCCTCTCAAGGAGATATTAAAATTAAAGATTTCATTATTGCTGCTGTAAATAAATATGTCTCAGTGTTCAAAAATAAACATCTTTGATAGATACGTTTAGTTATCTTAACTGGCAAACTGGAACTAGATCCACATAGATATGAAAATGCTGTGACTATGCTACAGTGCCCCTTGGAGCCAATCCCTTCCTTAAAATGCTAATTGTTCATTCTGGTATGAGACTATACAAAGAACAATAGCATATCTTCTGATGGAAAGAACAGCTCTTATATCAGATGACCTCCCGGAAGCTGAATGCAGAACCCAGAACAAGCCCTTTGGCGAGAGCTCAGATGTTCTTGTATTCTTCCTTAAGGAAATCAGATCTTCTGGTTTCAATACTTTCTCTTTCCAAATTTCCAGGCTCAATACATTTATGGTTCTGAATATTCCAGATCATCTGGAATGTATTTAAAGAACAGATTGGAGAATGGAGCAGATTAAGACAAGCAATCTCTTCTTCCACAGAGCAACCTCAGTACATTCTTTTTCTAAATCCATCCAACACCCAAAGAATTGCATTAATGTAACGATTTTCAAACTAATGCAGCTACATTGTTGTGAAGACCTTGGCAGGTAGATTTCAAGAGTTCTAGGAGTGGTTTATATCTATATAAAATTTGATTGGTTTTGCTTACCCTAGTAAGAAAAAAGGAATAAAGCACACAATGTGTGCTTGTCTTCTTTGAAAGTTTCACCACTTATTGCTAAATTGTCTGAAATAGTATAGTGGGCTTAGCTGTTGTGTAAATCAGCTCAAATTTTTAAGTTTTAAAACAGATCGGATAGAAACCCCTAAAAGAATACTCAAAGCATTTAAAAATAGACAGGTTCCTTTAGTTTCCTCTTCTGTTTTTTGCAGTATCTTAAATGTGGAAGGTGAATTTTTTACTTTTTAAACTTTGCTAAATAAAGTAATTATCCTTGGAAGATTTTCATCTAAAGCCTGATTAATCATAAGTTTTTCAAATAATTCATTCAAGCTTTGGTCTATCATCAGATGTTGTTTGGAAAATTCCCACCTTTCTTTATGATGTATTTCTGAAGCAGAGACAACAAATCAAACAGCATAGGGAATTCAAATTAGCTACCAATATTAATTTCATGCTTCTGAGAGACTGCTGGAGATTGGAAGAAAAAAAAAAACCCAACAACTTTTAGTGCTGCATTTGTCATTGTCCTTTCAAGTATTCTAATTCCAAAGGCAGGAATGTCAGAGGGAAAACCTATCTTTGCACTTCAGTTCTATAATATTTGCTCTCCTTCCACAAAATCCTAGTGAAGCTGGAAATAAAGAGACAAGTATAAACCTTATCGTGTACATATCTGATGCAGATTACTGAGCGGACTGTGAGATTTCACTCCTCTGCTGGCATTGACCTAGGTGGTACCAGCTACAGGAGTATATGACATGGTCTGGCTCCATCCTCCTGACACTGGCCCTTAACATATTTGTAAACATTGATGAGGTTGCCCTTCAGCCTCCTTTTCTCCAAGATAAAGAGATCCAGCCTTTCCCTCAGCCTTTCCTCATAAGGGAGATGTTCCACTCCCTTAATCATCTTTGTGACTCTGTGCTGGTATCTTTAAAGCAGTTCCCTGCCCTTCTTGAACTCAGGGGCCCAGACTCATTTAGTCTGGGATGCATCTGCTTCAGCACTTCAGTCAAGGTGTGAGTAGCCATCTTACAGTCTAGTCCCCCACTCCAAGTTTGATTTTATATTGTGGAAGAGAGTAGAGAGAAAAAAATACATGTGCATATTCAGTCTGTGTTGATTGATTGTTCCTTAGCTATGAAACAATTTTCTGTATCAATTATGTGTTTGCAGATGACTGAAGCCATTTAGTCTAATGACCATAATAATTAATTTTCATTATAAATTAGATTAGTTAATGATGCTGAAGTCTACATTCTTCACAGAACTGAAGCACAGAGTCTTATGTGTCTTCCCAGAATATATAATTTGCAATATAAGGTATCCCTTTAAATATTTTTGCCTCAATAAGAATAGCATTGACTGTCTTTGACCTCTGGGGTTCAGTGGCAATTGCCATTCTCCCAATCTTAGCTATCAGCTCTCCATCTACAGCCCCAGGGACAAAGAACCTGAGGCTGAAGATTCACCAACTTTATAGCATGTTAGTGAGCAACATGCCTTAAACTATTATTTTTTCTCCTTCACTGTAAAAAGTTATGACAGAGCAAGCAGTATTCTGGGCACAAAGTAGGGTTCTCTTTCCATTACTTTCAGCATTATGTTCTGTCTGACTTTTTCTAAACTTGTGGCCCCATGGTCACTTTGATCCACATAAAGGGAAACTGTAAAACATCTACATGGGTAGTAAATGAACAATCAAAACTTCATGTATTTTGTGTGTGTGTGTGTCTTTTTATCTTTTGCAAAAGACGCTCTGTAAGCTTTCTTCAGAAAGGTCATAGGCTTCTTGGATTAGAACAGGTGAGAGGCAGTCTCTAACAATTTTGCAGGAAAGCTGAGTTTCTTATTTCAGGCAAGAAAACCACTATATTTGGTCAAACATGTCACTGATGTCTTTGATTTTCTCTGTTTTCAAAGGCTGTGTGCTGAGCTGAATTAACTGCTTTTATTAATGGTAAGTATGCGACAAAACATGTGGATGATCAGCGTGCAGCTTGTGGCTTTTGATGATTTTAATTTAGGATATTAACTGTTCATTATTTTTGGTGTCAAATGGGCCACCACATCGTGTGACGCTGTTCTCAAACTGAACATTTGTAGTCATGCAAAGCACTGTCAAAACATAGATCAACAAGCTATTATTGGTGAGTAACACACAGTGAATCACATCATCTGGTTTGCACATAAGTAGAGGGGGAGCAAAGCCTTGTAAATATAGCCCAAGCCACCGTACCTTGGTACACCTTTGAATTTCTAATGGACTCAATGAACACAATTTGGAACTGTGTTGTGTTCAGTTGCTTCACCAGGGGAACTGTATCAGGATCCAATGTATGTCTTTTTTAAAAACAAAAGTAAAGCTGTTAGAGAGGACATAGGAAAACAAAAAGATCTATAAGAAAGTTAAGGGCACTTCACTATCACTTCACTGATAGATTGACATTTTTGACCTCATGTTACTGGAGAAAAAAGAGAAAGAAAGAAGAAAGAAAGAAAGAAAGAGAATGAAAGAAAGAAAGAAAGAGGGAAATAGATACCTAAACTGGAAATACACATGAAAAAGGACAAAAGAGTGGAGGAGCAATTGCAGAGACAATATGAGGAGGAGCTGAGAACCATTTTTTACTGGCAGAGATGCAGCTATTCAGGGTAGAGATGACCTGGAAAATCTGTGCCTTACCAAAGAAAGCTGTGAAATACCATTTCATTTAAGTGTCTAATTTCTATTCTTGTCATTAGCTCATAACTGATTGAAACAATATTATATGAGCTGGCAAACCCTTGTCAGTTCCTCTTTGTACAAATACTGTTAAATGTAGTGTTCTTCTCCAGCAATAACCTAGTCACATCCAGCTCCTAAGTTAATTTATAGACTTAATTTTTAATCTATGTATTCCATTAAAAGTGGATTTGTTAAAAGAACAGCACTGTCAGGATCTGTAGGTATATTTCCTAGGTAACAGCACTGCACTTAGATTTTTCATATATTGGACTATTTAAGCATGCTGGTTTCTCAGATATCTTCAAAAAGGGAGGAAGAGTTAGAGCAATACCACTCTGCAGATCCGTAAAGGTTGGTGGTATCGTGTCTTGACAGAACTGGAGGGAATGCATGCACCTTCCTGCCCGGGTGCAATGAGGTGGCAGTGCTGCTGGCTCAGCTGCTCAAGATCTCTGGCTTCTTCTGGGGCACAAGGAGCAACCCTTGATGCAGTGGGCAGGCTCTGTTTAGCCAGGTGCAACCGGCCCCTGGGATCCCCCCAGGTCCACAGCTGCCCAGGCAACCTGGAAAACTGCTTCTTGCATTTTAACTAAATGCATTTTATATATATATAAATGTTTTCAAGTTGTTACTTTTAGGCCCCAAATATTTTGCTGGCCTGCAGCTGGGAAGTTTTCTTTTAATTAAACTTTAAAAAAAATAAAGTGAGGAATGTAAGGACATTAAGTGAACTTGTTTGGTTTTATCAATCCTTACTTTCTAACACAGAAAAGGCCCTCCCATAAGTACAAAAGTAGATGCAGCTTTTGAGATATCTCCTTTTAAATTTGTATCTGAATGTGCTTTATTTTGTAATATATGTCTTTGCTCTACAAATGAAGGGCTTCTAGGGGGAAAGGAACGGGAAGAGAGTGCACTTTTTCAGTGTAAGAGTAAAGCAAAAGTAGTAGAGCCCACTTCTATACCTTCCACTTCAAAACTGAGTCTTCTTTCTGTGTCTATTTACTACAAATAAAAATTAAGCAGTTTTGGGGGTTTCTCCTCCCTTTGTCTCTTGTTAAAAGATGTTGCTAGAGAAAAGGAAAAACAGAGGGGGAAAAGGCAGTAAGAAGTCAAATATATATTCTAATATATTTTTTTCTTGAGAAAAAAAATCCAGTTGTTCATAAAGAAAGCTGATACAGCTGATTGTAAACAGTAAGAAGGATCTCAATTCTGACCACCACAAAATCAAAAGGAGGCTGAGTCTGATATCAGTGCATTCAGTGTTTTGGGTTTATTCCAGCTGTGGCCACCAAGGGGGTGAAATATCCCCTCTCCTCACAGACTTTTCTCCTCTCTGTAGCTCTAATTCAGGAATGTCATAGCCTCTCAAGCATCCTTTGCTGTGCTGTGGAAATGAGGCATACTCAGAAAGGATGTTTTAACTGAGAAGATAGATTCAAATCCTACAGGAACAAGTGACAACTTGATCTGTCTGTAACTTAGTTACCTCATCTGTAAAGTACTCTTTTATATTAACTTTTATACCACAGCCATTGCTACTGGAACTGAATGTCTGCCAACTGTACATTAAGCTATATGGCTATGCATCATTCAAATGATGCTGGTTCTTTTATCTTTTTCTTATAGAAGAACATGTGCACACAGTTTGGGGGTTTGGGTTGCCATTTGACTGAGTTTCCAGGGCTGATTTCGGTCTTGCTATTGCTATCAGCACTGCTGGGCCTGCTCAGACGGATCTGCAACGTGAAGCAGCTGTTGCTTTGGGCACCTGGTGTATGTTTGGAGATGGCACCATTGCCTGGGCTTAGTCAGGTTTTTAAGATGTGTTTTATTTCAGATAGACATGTCTTTACTTTAGAGAAGGCAGGGCAAAGAACTGAGGCTTGTGTTTGAAACAGGAGGTGGTTAGCTTTGTCCCAGTTTTTATTTATTGCAGTGAATGAATTCACCTTTTCTGTCCCTAGAAAGTCCTCCCTTTCTGAAAGCAACCTGTTTTCCTTTAGCAGAGAACTGCCTTGTGCCAGGGGCATGAAGGTCTTGACCATACTCTGCACCTTAGAGGTATGGGCAGTCATGCAGATCTGTTTGGCTCAGGCCATTGCATGCCCAGGCCCACCTCAAGGTGATGCTGCACCAGCAGCAACTACTACTGACTGCAGGAGGTTCACATACTGCAAAATAATATCTCAGATGGACAGATGTATTTTTGACTTGAAGGGAGTCTCCAAATGCAAGAAATCTGTGATCTAACCATGCAGCACAAGTTTGATGAAGTACCAAGAGACGGAGAGGTGAATTAGGAATGAGGTGACAGCCAGAATAGCTTTGCTTTTACTCATATGCTCTTCAACATTAATGTTATTTTAACACACACATACACATTCTCTAACTTACCCTTTCTGAATAAAAAAAATCTAGGCATTGCTCCAAACCGTTACGCCACAGTCTTCAGTCAGGCAAAATTGCCAATTTCTACAATGGGTGCTTTTATGGAACTTGAATTTTAGGACTGAACAGCTACACAGTATCTCTTTTCTGTTTTTTTCTGCTGTTAGGGATCATCCTTATTTGCCTATCTGGCACAGCTATTGTGAGTTATATTTACTGACTGGAAACTTGGCAAGTCCAATATTTGTTCTTGGTAACAAGATACTACCCACAGTTTTTACTTACTGGGCTCTGCGGCAACCAGGTGGAACATACATCATTAGTTTACTGAATAATGAATATACTTTAAATCATGATTCAAAAATGCTCAGTTACAGTATATTAAATTATATATAAAAAAGTTTAATGTAAAACCAGCTTTCCATAGTATAATTAACAGAATCAAAACAGGCTTTTTATCAACTTTATTGAAACAAATTCAACTTTCCAAGAACAAGAAATTGGTTTCCTGTCTTGACTGTTTTGGAATTACTTACTGTCATCTGTTTCAGACGTTAAAGGATATGATTTAATATCAGGAATAAGGCCTCTGTTCCTGCTTTGGCAGGTGTTAATTATTTAAACACTACTCATTTAAATTTGTTTCCAATCACTCTTTTGAGTGATTTGCTTTATATGTTTCTTCATGTGTGTTTTCTACACACACAAATAAAACCTGGGGGCAAATCCCCCCATCAGTAGGTCTATTTCTCCATTGTTCAATCTATCTTTAGACAGGCAGGTAAAGACAGTGGAATATTTCACATGTTATGGTCTTCAGTGATGGAATCTAATATAAAATACATCATTTTTATCTCCCTTGTAATAATAAAAGGTTGTTCTCTTAGGCAGAGTGCTTTGGTTTCTTCACGTTAATGGCTGTACTCTGTGCGAATGAATTGTGAAACAGGTCACAGTTCCTGAAGCATTCATTGGTGGTGGAACAATATAGTCAGACTTCTTAAGCAAAAAAATGGGTAAAAAACCTCTTAAATAATGACAGTGGTTCCTCCACACATACTATCCTACCAGTTGTTTTACTTACAGTGACAAAAACACAGCTGTATGAAAATTGTCTGGTTTTGTCCAGCTACCTAATCATAACAATGAGAAATGTCTCCCTTGCCTGAATTTTCAGCTACCATAATGTTAGAATCACCCTGCCTGTTCTTAATTTAACCTTTGCCTGGCTTTACGACACTGCACCAGAGAAACTGGAACTCTAAGTGCTGTACAACAGATCTCTGTCTGGTGTGAAGTGAAATTCTCATTCTGCGACAGATAACTTGTAATTTAATACCTAATTCTTGTCAGTAGAATAACATAAGGGAAAGCTAGACCGGAGGGAAAGCTAAGCATAAGAGAGGGAATTTTACACACCACTGGGAAATGAGAGGCTGACAACTATAGGTATTTCAGTTCTACAAGTCAAGTCATTTCATCTTGGTAATAAATGGAAAAGGTAGGTGTTTGTTTAGATTTTGGCCACTCAGTAATGATTTTAACACTCAGCCAAGCCTCCTGCCAAGACAAGCACTCCAAGGCCAAAATCTGTAATAAACTCTCATCCTCTCAATTATAGATTCAGCCCTGACCAGACTGATATCCAATATTCCCCTCCCAGAGAGGCGCTGATGGACGTGAGAGCAGCGCTGCTCCGCATGGCTCCCGTGTCTCCTGGCACTCCGCAACCCACGCGCTGCTGCACTGGGACACCAGCACCAGCACCCACCTCCCTTGTCCCTTCTCTTTGCCCCCACTCCCATTTCATGGAAAGAGT
>NW_009952880.1:2645486-2661220 GCF_000747805.2 Chaetura pelagica | reverse complement strand
AGTGAGTGCAGAGAAAAAGAAATTGTGTCAGCAGTGCCAAGGAGGAGGAAGGGAGAAGGAGAAGATGGAAGGACCATCCTCCCTCTGCTTCTAGGATCCTCCCAACCCATTCCAGTGGGTGGGAGACCGAATCAGTGGAGCCAAGTTTGCCATTGCAGCTCTTCACAGGGATTTTGTTGGCAGGTCTCTGCCAGCTGGCTGAGCCAGGCCATGGCATCTAGAGGAGCTATGAGTGTATGTGAGGGATACATGGTTCTGCAGCATGCTGCTTTGAGTCCATGCCCATCTGCTTCTTGCTGCTACTTTAAGTGATCTTTAGTATCTCCTCCTTACTTGCACTTGTCTCCAAGCTCCCTTTTTCTGATGCTTGTCCAGCAAAAAGTATAGAAGCAACTTTCCAAGACTTATATTTCATAATTCATCCTCCTGGCCTCATCCCCTGGCTTGTTTTCTGCTGTCATTTTACATTGCTTTCAGTTGTTTTTATACTTCATTGTAATAGTACATATTTTTTTATCCATATTGAAATGAATGCATCTACCCCACCTGCCTACTGGCTGATCTCACCTTGTCTTTGTCTTCTCTCTTATAAATCCATAAATATTCACCTACCTCATCCCAATTCCCATTAAACCTACACTTACCAAAGACTTCATAAAACCATGGCACATTTTTAGAAGTTAGAGACAATAATATTCAAAAGGATTTTTGGTTAGAGAAGTGGATGCGTATCTACATTGGTGACAAAAATGCACACATAATTGTGATCTTTATGGAGTGGAAGAAACTCTGATGCAGCTTTTATGCAAAAGGCATGGCCAGGGGCTCTGTGCTGCTGCTGTGAATGCTTACTTTTTACAGTTACTTGTTATGATCTGCTGCTGAGTTAAAAGGATGACTAGCTCTTTTTCCATAGACTTTTCAGCTCCCTGTCCACCTTCCTGACAGAATGTGAGTTGTGAAATGGAGGTGAAACATGGTAAGATATGGAAAAAAGAGTAAATTATCTGTCATGCAGAAGGAGCAGAAGAATGTTTTTTCCACCATGGAGGCAGAGACTGTGGTTAATTCAGAAAACAAGAGAAAAAACCCAACAAACCAACAGACTAGGTCTGTGTTACTCAGAAGTTCTGATTTTTGCTCAGAACAATGAGTCTGTTGCAGCAAGAAAGCCTTCCTTAGTCCTTTGTGCTTCCTTAAATAGTAAAAACTCCCTTTATATGGCTTTATGTTCTTCATTTATATTGTGTGTTACAATTTTTGAGTGCTGTTCAACAGCTGGCAGTGGGTGACAGAATTCCAAGAGGGCAGGAGCTGTACACAATACCTAATCCAGTCAGTTCAGTCTTTCAGTTGACAGTCGTGGGTAGTGAGGCTTTATAGCTGTGTTCATGAGTTGTGTGATTCCTGAACAATTAAGAATCAGAAGTTTTAGTCATTAAAAAACACGCATAATGTGTTTGGCAAAACTCTATATGAAAAATCAAAATATTGTTCTAACTGTTATTCATAATCTCAGATTAAATTTGATTTTAGTTCCTTCTTCTACTTACCTGCTTGTGCATCTTGGCAGAAGGCATTAAATCATATGTAGGTTAATTACTTAATGTTTCTGAATTGCTTTGAACATGCAGCAAGTGCCAAGTATTACTAATACTGAGAAAACATAATAATAAGGTGGGGGTTTCATCTTCAGTTTCTTTTATAATGTGTTAATACATAAACTTTATTTGGTGTTATATATAGATTGTACATATAATTACTTGAATTCACTACAGCTTGAATTCCTTTCCTTCCCTCATGGGAAAAAGTAGAGACATAAAAGGTAAAGAAACAAACAACCAAGTAGAAGAATGTTCTTAGTGACTGAAAGGGATACACAGGAATCCCTAAGCCCTGGAAAGAGAAGTGAAGTTTTATAATCTGAAAATAAATTAGTTTGTTTTAGAAAAAGACATATAACTAGGTTTTAAAAATATCAAGTTGTCCTATTAACAGGCTGATCAAGAATTTGATTATCATAATGGCTTGGAATCCGCACCTATGTTTTGTGTAAGCTCAAGTTCTGAACATTGTATTTTCAGAAGTGAAGTTAAATTTACTTTGTTACTTCCCTTGTCTAAATACTTCTGCATATTAATTAGCTAACACTTTGAAGACTCTTAGATGTGAATCATTAAGGTCTGCATTTTTGAAAGATTTTAATTTTTCAATCCTCAGCATTACAGACAGGAATTTTCTGTTCCAAAATAATATTACTTGACATTGATACACCTAGCAGCTTAATTACAGATGGAAACTCTGTTGAAAGTTGTATTTGCCTTTTTCATATAATTCACAAGTTTACCAAAGATCTGTACCTGCCTGTGGATTTTCAGTTGTTAATGTTTGGGTAAGTTTAGGAATTTCTATGGTTCTTTGGAGATGCGTAAGTGGCTTTTATTGTGATGGTGGTCAGACTGTTAAAATGCCATGACCCATTTCTTTAGTGGCTGGTAACCAGAGTGGTCATTCTAATTCCTTTGAAGCTGCTTTGAGGCTTGGATTAGTTCCATGTGAGTAGTGGACATTCTGTAACCTAAATAAATATTATTTCTCATTTTATTACCAGGCCTTGTACCTTAGATGTGACAAACCTATTTAGGTATCTGCAGTTTATAGAATAAATAAGGGCATTTTCTGAGGGGCTGGTATTCAGTGTACACATGCACTTGTTAAAGGGTATGGTTTGGGCATTCCGATGATCTGTTTAATGAAATAAAAGGAGTTTGTTTTTTTCCCAAGGAAACATTTTTTTTTTTTTAATCAGTCATGTTTCCTTTCCATGAAAACATTGATTTTTTGTCAGAATTAAGGAAAAATAACCCTATGAAAAACTTTTTAAAAAACTATTAATTTAAAAAAAAAATAATCATGGGCAGAATCTTCCTTTCTTGATCAATATTAATATTAAGATTAATGTCTAGTTTTAGGAGACTAAAAGCTGGAGCACGTGCTTAGCAGACTAATAGCTTATGTGCAAGTACAACTTGCAAGTACAACCTACTCAGGTTCTGAAAATCAAGGTCTGTGTGGTTTTTACCTCTCACACAAAGAGTAACCTAAGGGTTTAAAATGAAATCAGACAACATAGTATGCTGTCCAAGTCTATTGAATCAAAAATATAAATGTGAAAACCAAACACATCATAAATAAAATTAGATATATAAAAATAATTAAAAAACAAATAATGAATACAAAATTAAACATTTATCTTGTTATCTTGAAAACTAACCTGGACAAAGCTTTTTCTTTGGTTTCCATTAACATAAGATTTTATGAATACTGATATTGAATTACTACTTATTATCTGAAAGTACATCATAAGATCTGTCCAGGCACTCAGTAAGATGTCATTCATTATTGCTTCACTTTGGGGACTCGATATTCAATCTGAAAAAATAAACTCTTGATGTATGCTCCATCCATATGGCAAGACCTCCTGTTATAGCCCTTTCTGATGTACTACTACCTGATTCCAGCTACAGGAAACCCTATCAGATTCACCTAGCTTGTAAAGTACTCCCAAAATACCCCAAATATTTTACTCCCTGGAGCTGCTCATAAAAAAACCAAAAAAGTTTAAAAGTATACTTTCCTGTTAAGCATTGATATGTTAAGTGCTGCTTCTATTTTGAAAGCTTGGTAAATGTTTAATGTCAGTTTTGTCTGATCTTGTGTGTTTATAAATTGTGTTCTGTTGATTCATTTCCTCTGGCAGGATTGTGAAGTTTTGCTAGCACAGGGATGAAAGAGGTCAAATTTTAATTCTGTAGCAATTTCCCTTCTTGCCTATCACTTTCACAAGCTTCATACTATGTCATGAAACTCCCCTGTTCTAACTGACTTCTTACTTATGTATTAAGGGATTCAGGCACCTCTCAAAGCTTTACTGATCAGCTTGTGTTAGGCAGCTCAGCACAGCAGTGTCAACTGAACAAGTCACACCACCTTTCTTACCACTGCTGTTGGAGAGACCAAAAGAAAATCCAGACCAAAAGAAATCTCTTTTTCTTGCTTGTTTGAGGATGAGTGTTGGCTCCCCTGCACCACAGCCTACTGAAGATGAAAATATTTAGCTAAGGAGAATGATGCAATGCACCTGGTCTTTACTTTCAGCCTAATGAAAGAGTAAGGTCTGGTCCACTGAAAAGTAATGGAGATACAGCTGAGCCGCCTGAGTCCCTGTCATTCCCCTAAGCTGGCAATGACAGACCAGGAGAATCTCAAACCTGTAATATGGCAGAGATCTAGTCCAGAAAATCTTGCCTTGTATATACAATCTTTTAGACTAAAAATGCCCTTAATATTTACGGGAGATATTTGCATTACACTTTAAATAAAATACTGTTCTGTATTTTGAAGCTGGACTTGCATCTGCAGAAGTATTTAGATACTGAAGCCTAATAGGTGCTTTGCTTGTCTGGCCACATCAAACCTCCCTCTCATGTTGTTCTTCTCTGCACAGGTACCACCAATATTAACACAAAACTGTGCCCAGGAAAGAGACTTTATAAAGGAAAACACATGTCAGAAAAAGGTTAAAACTCTAGGGCTGGTTGAGAGAAATGGAGAAGAAGAACTTAAACTAATGAGATAGACCAAGTATTAATGGAATTTAAATAGACTTTTTAGAGAAGCTAATTGATTTGAATAAAGTACAAGTGGCAGCAGCTTGGCAGCTTTAAAAAAGATTTAAACTTTTTTTTTTTTTTCTTTTTTTCCCCAAAATATTAACAGACCCAATTTCTAAGTCAAAGAAAGTGAGGAATCTAAAAATAAGAGAAAAAACATTTTTAATGTCCAAGATCAGATATTGCTTTATACTTTCCAAACAATTCAGATGAGAAGCCTTTACAGAAGGTCTGTTATCAGTGTATTTGGGTATGTGAAGTATGGTATTGAAATGAATTGTACTCTTTAGGGAATTTTTGACTTAAATCTGGTACAAAGTGCAGGAAATTTCCATGATTTTTTATTTTAAATAAGCAGAGAAACTCTTTAAAAAGTAGACCTGTATTTTAGGTTTTTGCCAGCAAACTGGGTAAGAAACACAATATTTGTATGAAAATCTCAATGTGATTTGTAGCGGAAGTGAGAAATTCCACATGAAAATCCCCTGCATTAAGATCCCTCTTAAATTAGCTATTAATTGAATGCAGCAAATTAATAAAACAGTATAAGCAGGTAGAAAACTCCAATGGCACTGTGTCTGTGCATGTTTTACTTCAACCTACTGCACTCTCTGAAAATGTAACAGTGACTAAGATACTTGCAGCAATTTTTGAGACTTTGGAGCAGTTGCAGCGAGCTATCTGACACTAAGAAAAGATAGACACTGTGGAAGGGCTTTTGGAATATGATGGCAACAATGGAGGTCAACAAAGTGGTTGCAAATGGTCTGCTTAGTGAGGTGAGCAAAACCAGAGATGGAGTATGAAAAGAGTATGAAAAGCATGTCTTGCTCTCACTTTTCTTTTTTCCATGATTGAGAAAGACAAACATATCTATCAGTATAAGTGGAGACGGTTGGTTGAGATAAATTAACAAAAAGTCCAAAATACAGCCTTGATTATGATTGAAATATGCCAGATATGATAAAATATATAGTATTTGATCTTGGAATTATATTTCAGGTGAGGGCAGCATAAGTATTAATTTAAACTTACATGTCCTTACATGCTTTGACAATAAGCTTACCCCTCTTCCACCAGTAAAACAGCCCTTGGAAGGACACCTTCCTGTAAAGAAAGTGGAGCAGGAGCATTACGTTCCAAATGTAATGTATCTCATTACACAGACAGTGTAGCTCTGGGTGAGGAGAAGTGGTGCTGGATGGAGGCAAATCCCTCTTCCAGGGCTACCTGCTAACGTGACAACCAGTGTTCAAGGCCAGGTTGGATGGGGCTTTGAGCAACCTGGTCTAGTGGAAGGTGTTCCTGTCTCTGCAGAGAGGTTGGAACTAAATAATATTTAAGGTGTCTTACAACACAAGCCATTCTATGAATTTATGTTTTTTTCCAGTTTAGATTTAAGGTATCTCATAGGGAAAAAACATGCAGCAAAAAAATGTTTGATTTTGGAGGTGAAAACAAGTTGCAGTGTGTTGGAAGGAAGGATGTGGTTAAAACAAATGCCTAGAAGGCAGCAGATAACAGTTCCATTCCCAGATGTGGCACAAATGCTCTTTTTGACCTTGCACCAAAATATTTCCTTGCTTTAGGACCACTTTCTCTCTAAAAAGGGGGTGATAACAGTGCTTAACCACCCTTCCTGACAGAGGAACTGGCAAGTTTCTATTTATACTTACTGTAAACTGGATAATTTTGGACCTGCAGATTTAAGTCTTTCTTTCAAATAAAACATTTAATTTATAGTATTAGGTTTATTTTATGCCAATTATGTGCATTTTAAAAAAAATAACTAGTGTTTGCACTGATTTGCTCAGTCCTGCAAATAATTACCTAACTACATTACTTGAAAATTCTATTTTCTGTTCTGAAAGTTGGCTAAAAAAAAAAAAAAAAAAAGAGTAATGATACTACTATCTTGTATATGACCAAAAGTTTAATTTCTGGTAGAAGATTTTAACATTAATAGCATGATCCCAATGGGCTGTTAGAGTGAATTAGCAGAAAACAAAGATTCTTTTTACACCTTCTAAAATAACTGAGAGGAATGTTTTGATTGTTTTTTGGGGAATAAGCACACACATTACAAGTGGCATTTCCCTATTTCTCTTCCAATGAGTTCTGGAGCTGAAAAATCCCCCAGGCAAGACTTTCAACTTGTTCCTTCCATCGTGCAACAGAGAAGCGTTGCTGAGGCCTGCAAAGCCTTCCTGCTTGTTTGAAGGAGAAGACTATTATCTGGTATGATTCAGCACCAATTGGACAAACTATCTCACCTCCTCTTTGTAATTTCAATATGGATTTTTTTAGTCCTTGTCCTTGAAACCATTTCCTAAACAGGTCAGCCAGGCTTAAGAGTCTGGCCCAGCAATGCTCACTCTTAACTGAAGTAATGTTTACACATAATATCTGTTTAAATTATGAAAAGCCTATTGTGAAAACAATAGACATATTCAATCACTGTATCCCAGAACAAATGAGAGAAATATTCCAGAGGTCCTATCAGAGCTTAATAGGTATAATTTTGCTAGTGATATGGTAATATACAGCAGCTTTCCCCAGACGGCTGTGTGAAACAAAGAAGTGGTTGTCAGCCGTTCAGAATCAGATGTTAATGATATTTCATTTCTTTGTTGAGTCTGTGGAAAGCAGCTACTGCACCTAAAAGGGAAATGACTTCCATACCAACCTCCTCCAGCCAAAGTCCTTCAGATTGGGAAAACTGGATGAAGTCCATATTTATACTTTGGAAAGAGGTGTAAAAGAAGATTTCAAGACAGTATTGACTGAGCTGCATCCCAGTCTCTTTGTTCGAAGTTATATCTTATCATTGTCATGAAAGTTTTCAGTTCAGTGTATTACAGTTTCTTTTTCTTTTTTTTTTTTCTTTCTTTCTCTCTTTTTTTTTTTTTTTTTTTTTTTTTTTTTCAAACATATAAGAGGAAAGAATGTAATGTAAGCAAAACTCCAGTGTGTTTCTGGCAAATGAGGAGTGTTTTTTACATCTCGTGTATTTTTGGAAGTGTTTGAATCCAAAAGTAATACGTCTTCCAAATTGGGAAGAAGGCTTTTTATGAGACTGATGTCGGCACACAGCAGAGAGAGGATTGTCTGCCCCGGAGTTGCAGCAAGCAGGGACTGGTGCTCTGTCTGAGCCAGCCTGGAAGACTGGAGCCAGCCAAAAGAAGGGTTTCTGTAGCTTTATTGCTGCAGCTTCATTTTGCTGTACTACTGTATGTCTTCACTTCTGCAAACTTTCTTTCGTTTGTTTTAAGAAGAGGTCTTAATTCCAATGCAAAATCCATCCAGAAAGGAGGGCCCCTCAGCACTGTATTCCAGCTGGTGGGGATTAGTTTAGTCCTTTTACCGGATACGTATCATTTTAATCTTAAGCCTTTAGACACTGTACAACATACTATTAAGTCTGTTACCAAATAAAACACTAAATGGCTGATTCACTAAGGGTTACACACCCTTTGCAGGGAAAAAGCTAACATTTACAAAGGGATATCTGCCAAAAATCACTTACATTTCATGTCTTTCCTATTTACTAAATCCCACATCCACTATGTGTACAGTAACTTCCTTCAGATATGCTCCTGGGAGAAGTACAAGTTGAAATAAAGGGGAAGCTGCCCCCCTTAAAATGTGTTGCTAGCTCTAAAGAGTGATTTATATTGGTTCACATCAGAAAATGTGAAAAATTAAAGTTAAGTTGTTCAGGAATAAAATGAAACCCTCCAGAAAGTGTGAATCATGTACTTGACTATGATAACGAGTAATACATTTCCTGTAGGAGTTAGTGGTTAGGATATGAAATCAGGGCATTAGGAGGCTAAGGGAGTAATTCACTAATGATCTTGCACAAGTGACTTGAGCTGTAGTTTTTAACTTGGGTGCTTAAACTGAAGCAATACTACAGGCCTTGATTATTTGGTGAAATGTGGGTGACAGAATTTCTAGACCTTGAATGACTCATTTGGGTTGTTAATAGCAAATGCAGATGCCTCACTTCACTCCCCCTGGAGCCTCTTAAATGATGTTTTATCTGCCTGTCAAGGGTGAGGCAAAAAAACCCTCTGATATTTATAATGTGCTTTGGATGAGGGCTGCTATCTAAATACAAACTACGATAGCCAGTGTTTATTGGCTGGACTCTTGTTCTGACACAGGCTCAAAAGTAGCTCATCATGTTATTTTAGCCAGGCATTTGGAGATAATCACTGTAGCTCATCATGCTGAAATAGAGCCTACTAATGGGACTACTTATGGGACTATCTTAGGGCAAAAATATCACCTTGGGAGGTCATTAGGTGTGGCTCTGGCAACAGCAGAATGGATTGGCATTGATAGTCTGTGTCCTACTGTTTGGGATTTAAGTTTTCTTCCAGGGGGTTGGGTTGTTGTTGTTTTCAGTAAGAAATAACTCATCTGTTTTGGAAAACATTGTTTAATGTATAATGGAATATTCCACTGGCACTGAAAGGCAGAGCTGTGCCATGCCAGACAACCAGTTCCAGGAGCTTAGCTGGATGGGGTGACTACAAAACAGGGTGCAAGCATCCTACTGAGGCTGGGTTTGGTACTACACAGTTGCTTTTATCCCCAGTCACAGCTGTAGGAAAAGAAGCTGTTCCTAGGTGTGTTGGGTAGGAAAAAAAATATCTGAATGTACTCTGTGACTGCTGGGTTTTTTTGTTAGAGGAGAAACAAGTATAGAATAAGAGTATATGGAATTTGCAAAGCCTTTTTTCATTCAAGACATCTGAGTAGGATAAATGGCAAAATCATCATATGCATTAAGCCCTGGGATAAAGTACTATTAATCCACTTGCACAGATACAGAAGTTGAACCAAAAGCAAGATGTCTTTATTTTTTCTGGGAACTGAGGTAAAGATTTTTGTCTGGGAATTCAGGTAAAGATTTTTGTCTCAGAAAGGTTTATAATTCAAAGTTTTTATTTAGTAGCTCTGTGCTCAGACCATGCAATTCTTCTTAAGTCAATTTTGTTGCAAGGGTCTTGGTGTCTTCATTAAGGGCCTCATTTGAGGGATCATATGATTTTTGTTAAAATGCCAGTATTCATATATTAAAATGTTTTGAAGCCATATATTGTGGGAAAAATCTGTAAATAAAAAGCATAACTCATATGTAGCCTGGAGGCTCGAAGGACCACTAAACAATGTAAAAAACAATCAAAACCAAAATGTGCTTGTTTATGTAACAGTCATGATCTTAAAGAGAATTTTGTGATTTTAGGGCATCCAGCTCCTGATTTTTCAGTGCTTGGCCTTGGCAATATTGTTAGCCTGCAGTGGAGAATTTGTATCTGATGACCAAGTTCCCCTGTCACTCCACATACAGTTGGTTTATTTTGGAGGATCATCAGATACAAGTTCTGTTACATGTTAGGAGGATTGCAAAGCTCAAGGACTCAAAAGTCATAAACTGGTTTATTCTACATGGCAAAGCAATTAGTGTGATAAAATGCAACAACAACAACAACCCAACAAATGCTCTCGATATTTATTCTGTTGCCTCCTCTTTATGAGGTCTTCAACAATGCCATGGTTCAGTACCACCACCAGAACTAGCTTATTTGTCTGGAGTTGGGAGAGAACTCTGAAGACTAATGGCAAAAACATGGGCTTTGTTCTGTATCATCCATAAACTGTTTTAGAGGGGGATTCAGTGCGAGGCATTTACAGAGACTGCCTGAATAGTCTTCGTTAGTGCAGAAAGAGGAAGAGCAGCACCTGGGAACCACCATGATTGTAGGTCTGTACTTAGAGAAGCACCATTAGGGGGAGCTCTGTAACAGACTTAATGCCAGTGTTTTACAGCTTCCTCACCTTAAAATCCACTACCTTTACCTTTTCTTATTAGTGGTAAACAAATGGCATTTAATACATTAGTCTTTATGGTACTTCCGATGTCATCTTCATCACCACCATTGAGACAGGCAGACACTATGGTGATGAAGTCGTCACAAAGACCAAGGCAGAATGCAGTGATCAATGTCAGAATAAATGGAGTAAATTAAGTAGATTTTTTTGAAGAAGTTGCTGTGATTGGCTGTGTGGTTGTGTTTTCTGTGATAGCACAAATCTGTTGCAGAGCATTGCTGTAAGTATTCTTGACCCTTAAGTGAATTACCATCTTGAAGAAACCAAAATCTATTGCCATCAAGTTCCTGTTGTAAATTTCTTGGGGATACATGCATTCAGCTGAAGTCCCCTCTGCTCTGTAATGTCCTCTGTTAAATCTCTCTACACAAAAGAGAAGAGGCTAGGAAATTGTACCTATGTGTTGCTGTTAACTGGGATAGGGTTAATTTTCTTCATAGTAGCTGATATGGGGCTACGTTTTGTATTTGAGCTGGAAACAGTTTTGATAACAAAGTGATGTTTTCCTTTCTGTTGAGCAGTGCTTACATACAGTCAAGGCCTTTTCTTCTTCTTACATCACCCCATCAGTGAGTGGGCTGGGTGTGCACAAGAAGTTGGGAGGGGACACAGCTGACCCCTGCTGACCAAAGGGATATTTCATACCATATAATGTGATGCTCAGTAAATACAGCTGGAGGAAGATGAAGGAAGGGAGGACGTTAAGAATAATGATGCTTGTCTTCTCGAGTGCCCAGCACACATGATGGAGCCCTGTTCTCCTGGAGATGGCTGAACATCTGCCTACCAGTGGGATTACTGAATGATTACTTGTTTTGCTTTTCTTGCTTGTATGGCTTTTGCTTTACTTATTATCTTTAGCTTTACCCACCAGTCTTCTCACTTTTACTCTTCTGATTCTCTCCTCCTTTCCAGCCAGAGCCAAGTGAGTGAGTGGCTGCTTGGTGCTCAGTTGCTGGCTGGGGTTAAAACACAACAGCCTGATATGCATCATGTGATACAGGATGTGATACGGTACATCAGTCACAGAGCCAGCAGTCAGATGCAGTCTTTTTTTCATATAAGAACAGCTTGTTCTTATTTTTAGAAAGATAGAGGGGCTTTGGCACTCTGTGAATTATAGAACATACAGATTCTGATTTGGAGAGCTCTGCATGACCTGCAAAACTGCAGTAAAGAATAAGGACCCTTAGCAACTTGGGTCCACAGTCTTAAATAAGATGCAATGATGGATAACCACAAAATAGAGGCATAGGATGATCTCCATTTCATCTACCTGGAGGAATAAATCCCACTGAGCTAGACAAGATGCTGAGATGAACCAGAATTTTAGCATATTCTGAGTAGTTCAGAGTAAAATAAAATGTCCAGTTTTTCTAAAGGATAACTAGGGAATAATTAGTTAAGTAAAAGAAAACTTTACCCCCAAATCTAAACAAAAGTTTGGCACAGTAAAACCAAATTAATTGCTAAGATTAACTCTGTTTAAGCTAAAAAGTGCTTTCAGCTTTTAATTTTGCCTATTGTTCTTATAGATCAGATTATGGGAGAGTCTAGGAATTAACTCTTCATACTTTTTATTATGCTGACTTGAAGCATTTCTGAAGAACTTTTAAAAATCTGCAAAGCACTGTCTCCATTGCTCAAACCACCATGTGAGTGAACTCTAATTCATTGCCAAAGAAATAGATTCAAGTCACTGCCGTCTTATTGACAGCCTCTGTAAAAGTGCCTGGCAAAGAGCATGCAAACACAAATGTTCATGGAACATTGCTCTGGCACTTTTATACAAAAATGTTCGTATTTAAAATAGTCATGGTATTCTTCTTTGTACTAGGATGATGTAGAGGGAACAAAGATACAATAGTGTCAATATCAACAGAACACCTTCTGAGAATCACATACTTACCATGATGGGGCCTTGTAAGGGTTTGGATGGCTTTCCCTCTATTGATCCCGAGACATCAAGGTCCTAACCAAGAAACAGGCTTCCATGAAACCCTACAATAAGCTTGTTACCAAAATATTTATTTCTATAATTTCCAAAAAGTAAAAAGCAGAATAAACTGTTCTACCTGGTCTTATTGCTGGGATATGAACTTGTTCCTAATGTAAAACAGCTTCATTTTGTTGAGGTCTTCTGCTTTCTCACTTGGACATTGATACCTTCAGCACACTGTTTGCAAGACTAGATCATGAGCTCCTTGGGAGAAGGAACCCACCTTTCCCTATTTGTAGTTTGGTTGCTAGGAGAACAAATGGATGCCACAGAAAAGCAGTGATGAATATTGCAAGCGTACTAAAGCACTTTTTTGAATTGTAAAGAGAATTACTTTTTCCTGCTTCTAATAAATCTTGGACCATTTATAGTAGAGTCATATCCCACCTAAAGAAGAACTGCTACAGGAAGCATCTTCAGCCCAGTAGAAGCTTCAGTTATCTCTCTCTTGGACTTTCTCTTTGCCTCATGCAGACAATAGTCTACAGTAAAGCTCTGCAAAACTGTGAAATTGCAATAAAGCCACCCAAACTGCCAGAGCAAACAGACTTTATTCCAGTGAGGCCAAGACTGTCTGCAGCCTCAAGGCCGGGGCCAGCTGCATTGAATGGTGGAAGAATTGGATACTGACCACAGATCTGAAACACAGAGTGATGTTTGTACGTTAAATGTTCTGAAAGCAGTTGCTTGTTAACACTTGGAAGTGGTGTATTTCACGACTGCTGCAAAAAAACATGACTTTATTTATTCTGGACTAGAGGAAATAAACAGACAATCAAAAAGAACCGATTTTTTCTTCCCTTAGAATACTAGATGTATTTGTTAAGAAACAAATCCTCAAGAATATGATACTTTAAATATCTGTCAAGCTATTTGTAAGATTTCAAGGTATGGGAGCTGTCAGTCCAAGAAGACCTTGCTTAAAAGCATAGCAGTAAGAAGTGCTTCAATGCATCTTACCAAGATAAAGGAGTGAGTCTATTTGCCCAGAAAAATTCAGTATTCAACTATTTGGTTTTGTGCAATGCAGATAAACCTGGAGACTCAACATTTAGCTTCTCATGCATACTCTAGTGTGCTGAAGACCTAAGTCACCTTCTCTACTTTGAGGTTACAGTAGACATCAGGATAGCACAGAAGATGTTTTTCTGGAGATCCCAACTATATGAGACCTGAAGCTAAGCCAGTCATGATTCTTCTTGAAAGGCAGGAAATGGGGCTGAGGACCTCTAGGAAAACCATAGGAGCTTAAGTCAAAGGCTCTTTCTGGAATGGTCTTGAAGTCTGTTCTTCACCTCAACTGAAAACATGAGAAGAAGAACAAAATAGGTGAAGGCAGTGAACATAGTTTCCTTCTGTAATGTGGGAACCATGAACCATCAGAGAAGAAAGACAGAGGGAGTGATGGAGAGTGAAAACTGATGTAATGAGAAAGAACGTGCTTCAGGACACACTGCCTGTATATGCCACTGACACTGACCACTAAGGAGAAGCACACCGAAAATAATTTAAATGTTTACCCAGAAGCTGTAAGACATGAGAGAAGGATGTGATAATGGAAACTTCAGGACTTGTGGTGAAGGTGACTCAAACTGAATTAGGATGTACAGTAAGGAAGAGCTAGGTACAGTAACCTCTTGAGATCTCCACCCTCAATTGCTGTCAGTAAGGAATTTGTGGCAGTAGAACTGGGGGGGCTTTTTGGAAGGGACATGATGCTCCTGCAAGAGCTACTCCTCCACAACCGTTACTTTAAGGAGTACCTGCCTTAAGTCTTGAGAGTTAGACATGACCATCTGTGAAAAAGCCCTGTCACAAAAATATTTGCAAAGTTCAGTTGCTATTAATTACAAAAAAAAAGAAAAATAACTTTCATGCCTTCTGCCTCTATCCAAAATACACTCAAGGGTTTTGAATATATTTTTCTATTCCAATTCCAGATTCTTTTAAGAAGACCTCTGAACTGCTTGATTATAATTGATTAGTTCCTTAAAAAAATTTGTGGTAAAGGTTTAATGACTGAATTATCTCTAAAGGTAATAGAAATCCCTGCTCCTCCAACTTTTTCCTGTTGCTGTCTGTTGCAAATGGAAAGTCTTGAATCCAGGTTGATTTAGCTTCAAATATGAGAGAGAAAAAGCATATTTTCATAGAACCATAGAATCTTATAATGGTTTTAGTTGGAAGGGACCTTAAAGACCATCTAGTTCTAATACCCCTGCATGGGCAGGGACACCTCCCACTAGATCAGGTTGCTCAGAGCCCAATCCAAACTGGTCTTGAACATTTCCAGGGATGGACCTTCCACAATTTCGCTGGGAAACCTGTTCCAGTATCTCACCACTCTCACACTAAGGAATTTCCTCCTAACTTATAACCTAAATCTCCCCTGTTCCAGTTTTGATCCATTACCTCTGGTCCTCTCACTACAAGCCCTTGCAAAAAGTCCCTTCCCAGCTTTCCTGTAAGCCCCCTTCTGGCACTGGAAGACTGCTATAAGGTCTTCCTGGAGCCTCTTTTCTCCAGGTTGGACAGCCTCAACTCTCCCAGCCTGTTCTTGTAGGAGAGGTGCTCCAGCCCTTGGATAATCTTCATAGTCCTTCTCTGGATTTTCTCCCCAAGCCCCAGGTGTCTCTTCTCTTGGGGGCTCCAGAACTGAACACAGTACTCTGGGTGGGGTCTTACAAGAGCCGAGTAAAGGGGGAGAATCACCACTCTTGACCTGCTGGCCATGCTTCTTTTTGTGCAGCCCAGGACACCATTGCCTTTCTGGGCTGCAAGCACACATTGCCAGCTCATGTTGAGCTTCTCATCCACCATTACTTCCAAGTTCTCCTCTGGACTGTTTTTGAAATTGAAAAAAAAAAAAGAAGCTTACACCACAAGACGTGACAAGTTGAATCTCAGAATATTCAGTCTTGGCCAGCAACAGAACCTCTGCAAACAAGACTGCAGAAGCCAGAAGATGGATTCAGGTTAGAATTTAGTGTAGCTGCTGATAAAGAGTAAAATGCAGCAGATGACCGAGAAAAAAAGTGGAAGTTTCAACACTAGGAAACTATTACGGCAAACTGTCTTTTTCTCTTTGAGGAATGAAAGGAGCAAATACCACGTAAATGTGATCAAAATTGAGTGAAGTACTCACTTTGAGGGGGGGG
>NW_009952880.1:2628968-2644150 GCF_000747805.2 Chaetura pelagica | reverse complement strand
TTTCTCTCTTTTTTTTTTTTTTTTTTTTTTTTTTTTTTCAAACATATAAGAGGAAAGAATGTAATGTAAGCAAAACTCCAGTGTGTTTCTGGCAAATGAGGAGTGTTTTTTACATCTCGTGTATTTTTGGAAGTGTTTGAATCCAAAAGTAATACGTCTTCCAAATTGGGAAGAAGGCTTTTTATGAGACTGATGTCGGCACACAGCAGAGAGAGGATTGTCTGCCCCGGAGTTGCAGCAAGCAGGGACTGGTGCTCTGTCTGAGCCAGCCTGGAAGACTGGAGCCAGCCAAAAGAAGGGTTTCTGTAGCTTTATTGCTGCAGCTTCATTTTGCTGTACTACTGTATGTCTTCACTTCTGCAAACTTTCTTTCGTTTGTTTTAAGAAGAGGTCTTAATTCCAATGCAAAATCCATCCAGAAAGGAGGGCCCCTCAGCACTGTATTCCAGCTGGTGGGGATTAGTTTAGTCCTTTTACCGGATACGTATCATTTTAATCTTAAGCCTTTAGACACTGTACAACATACTATTAAGTCTGTTACCAAATAAAACACTAAATGGCTGATTCACTAAGGGTTACACACCCTTTGCAGGGAAAAAGCTAACATTTACAAAGGGATATCTGCCAAAAATCACTTACATTTCATGTCTTTCCTATTTACTAAATCCCACATCCACTATGTGTACAGTAACTTCCTTCAGATATGCTCCTGGGAGAAGTACAAGTTGAAATAAAGGGGAAGCTGCCCCCCTTAAAATGTGTTGCTAGCTCTAAAGAGTGATTTATATTGGTTCACATCAGAAAATGTGAAAAATTAAAGTTAAGTTGTTCAGGAATAAAATGAAACCCTCCAGAAAGTGTGAATCATGTACTTGACTATGATAACGAGTAATACATTTCCTGTAGGAGTTAGTGGTTAGGATATGAAATCAGGGCATTAGGAGGCTAAGGGAGTAATTCACTAATGATCTTGCACAAGTGACTTGAGCTGTAGTTTTTAACTTGGGTGCTTAAACTGAAGCAATACTACAGGCCTTGATTATTTGGTGAAATGTGGGTGACAGAATTTCTAGACCTTGAATGACTCATTTGGGTTGTTAATAGCAAATGCAGATGCCTCACTTCACTCCCCCTGGAGCCTCTTAAATGATGTTTTATCTGCCTGTCAAGGGTGAGGCAAAAAAACCCTCTGATATTTATAATGTGCTTTGGATGAGGGCTGCTATCTAAATACAAACTACGATAGCCAGTGTTTATTGGCTGGACTCTTGTTCTGACACAGGCTCAAAAGTAGCTCATCATGTTATTTTAGCCAGGCATTTGGAGATAATCACTGTAGCTCATCATGCTGAAATAGAGCCTACTAATGGGACTACTTATGGGACTATCTTAGGGCAAAAATATCACCTTGGGAGGTCATTAGGTGTGGCTCTGGCAACAGCAGAATGGATTGGCATTGATAGTCTGTGTCCTACTGTTTGGGATTTAAGTTTTCTTCCAGGGGGTTGGGTTGTTGTTGTTTTCAGTAAGAAATAACTCATCTGTTTTGGAAAACATTGTTTAATGTATAATGGAATATTCCACTGGCACTGAAAGGCAGAGCTGTGCCATGCCAGACAACCAGTTCCAGGAGCTTAGCTGGATGGGGTGACTACAAAACAGGGTGCAAGCATCCTACTGAGGCTGGGTTTGGTACTACACAGTTGCTTTTATCCCCAGTCACAGCTGTAGGAAAAGAAGCTGTTCCTAGGTGTGTTGGGTAGGAAAAAAAATATCTGAATGTACTCTGTGACTGCTGGGTTTTTTTGTTAGAGGAGAAACAAGTATAGAATAAGAGTATATGGAATTTGCAAAGCCTTTTTTCATTCAAGACATCTGAGTAGGATAAATGGCAAAATCATCATATGCATTAAGCCCTGGGATAAAGTACTATTAATCCACTTGCACAGATACAGAAGTTGAACCAAAAGCAAGATGTCTTTATTTTTTCTGGGAACTGAGGTAAAGATTTTTGTCTGGGAATTCAGGTAAAGATTTTTGTCTCAGAAAGGTTTATAATTCAAAGTTTTTATTTAGTAGCTCTGTGCTCAGACCATGCAATTCTTCTTAAGTCAATTTTGTTGCAAGGGTCTTGGTGTCTTCATTAAGGGCCTCATTTGAGGGATCATATGATTTTTGTTAAAATGCCAGTATTCATATATTAAAATGTTTTGAAGCCATATATTGTGGGAAAAATCTGTAAATAAAAAGCATAACTCATATGTAGCCTGGAGGCTCGAAGGACCACTAAACAATGTAAAAAACAATCAAAACCAAAATGTGCTTGTTTATGTAACAGTCATGATCTTAAAGAGAATTTTGTGATTTTAGGGCATCCAGCTCCTGATTTTTCAGTGCTTGGCCTTGGCAATATTGTTAGCCTGCAGTGGAGAATTTGTATCTGATGACCAAGTTCCCCTGTCACTCCACATACAGTTGGTTTATTTTGGAGGATCATCAGATACAAGTTCTGTTACATGTTAGGAGGATTGCAAAGCTCAAGGACTCAAAAGTCATAAACTGGTTTATTCTACATGGCAAAGCAATTAGTGTGATAAAATGCAACAACAACAACAACCCAACAAATGCTCTCGATATTTATTCTGTTGCCTCCTCTTTATGAGGTCTTCAACAATGCCATGGTTCAGTACCACCACCAGAACTAGCTTATTTGTCTGGAGTTGGGAGAGAACTCTGAAGACTAATGGCAAAAACATGGGCTTTGTTCTGTATCATCCATAAACTGTTTTAGAGGGGGATTCAGTGCGAGGCATTTACAGAGACTGCCTGAATAGTCTTCGTTAGTGCAGAAAGAGGAAGAGCAGCACCTGGGAACCACCATGATTGTAGGTCTGTACTTAGAGAAGCACCATTAGGGGGAGCTCTGTAACAGACTTAATGCCAGTGTTTTACAGCTTCCTCACCTTAAAATCCACTACCTTTACCTTTTCTTATTAGTGGTAAACAAATGGCATTTAATACATTAGTCTTTATGGTACTTCCGATGTCATCTTCATCACCACCATTGAGACAGGCAGACACTATGGTGATGAAGTCGTCACAAAGACCAAGGCAGAATGCAGTGATCAATGTCAGAATAAATGGAGTAAATTAAGTAGATTTTTTTGAAGAAGTTGCTGTGATTGGCTGTGTGGTTGTGTTTTCTGTGATAGCACAAATCTGTTGCAGAGCATTGCTGTAAGTATTCTTGACCCTTAAGTGAATTACCATCTTGAAGAAACCAAAATCTATTGCCATCAAGTTCCTGTTGTAAATTTCTTGGGGATACATGCATTCAGCTGAAGTCCCCTCTGCTCTGTAATGTCCTCTGTTAAATCTCTCTACACAAAAGAGAAGAGGCTAGGAAATTGTACCTATGTGTTGCTGTTAACTGGGATAGGGTTAATTTTCTTCATAGTAGCTGATATGGGGCTACGTTTTGTATTTGAGCTGGAAACAGTTTTGATAACAAAGTGATGTTTTCCTTTCTGTTGAGCAGTGCTTACATACAGTCAAGGCCTTTTCTTCTTCTTACATCACCCCATCAGTGAGTGGGCTGGGTGTGCACAAGAAGTTGGGAGGGGACACAGCTGACCCCTGCTGACCAAAGGGATATTTCATACCATATAATGTGATGCTCAGTAAATACAGCTGGAGGAAGATGAAGGAAGGGAGGACGTTAAGAATAATGATGCTTGTCTTCTCGAGTGCCCAGCACACATGATGGAGCCCTGTTCTCCTGGAGATGGCTGAACATCTGCCTACCAGTGGGATTACTGAATGATTACTTGTTTTGCTTTTCTTGCTTGTATGGCTTTTGCTTTACTTATTATCTTTAGCTTTACCCACCAGTCTTCTCACTTTTACTCTTCTGATTCTCTCCTCCTTTCCAGCCAGAGCCAAGTGAGTGAGTGGCTGCTTGGTGCTCAGTTGCTGGCTGGGGTTAAAACACAACAGCCTGATATGCATCATGTGATACAGGATGTGATACGGTACATCAGTCACAGAGCCAGCAGTCAGATGCAGTCTTTTTTTCATATAAGAACAGCTTGTTCTTATTTTTAGAAAGATAGAGGGGCTTTGGCACTCTGTGAATTATAGAACATACAGATTCTGATTTGGAGAGCTCTGCATGACCTGCAAAACTGCAGTAAAGAATAAGGACCCTTAGCAACTTGGGTCCACAGTCTTAAATAAGATGCAATGATGGATAACCACAAAATAGAGGCATAGGATGATCTCCATTTCATCTACCTGGAGGAATAAATCCCACTGAGCTAGACAAGATGCTGAGATGAACCAGAATTTTAGCATATTCTGAGTAGTTCAGAGTAAAATAAAATGTCCAGTTTTTCTAAAGGATAACCAGGGAATAATTAGTTAAGTAAAAGAAAACTTTACCCCCAAATCTAAACAAAAGTTTGGCACAGTAAAACCAAATTAATTGCTAAGATTAACTCTGTTTAAGCTAAAAAGTGCTTTCAGCTTTTAATTTTGCCTATTGTTCTTATAGATCAGATTATGGGAGAGTCTAGGAATTAACTCTTCATACTTTTTATTATGCTGACTTGAAGCATTTCTGAAGAACTTTTAAAAATCTGCAAAGCACTGTCTCCATTGCTCAAACCACCATGTGAGTGAACTCTAATTCATTGCCAAAGAAATAGATTCAAGTCACTGCCGTCTTATTGACAGCCTCTGTAAAAGTGCCTGGCAAAGAGCATGCAAACACAAATGTTCATGGAACATTGCTCTGGCACTTTTATACAAAAATGTTCGTATTTAAAATAGTCATGGTATTCTTCTTTGTACTAGGATGATGTAGAGGGAACAAAGATACAATAGTGTCAATATCAACAGAACACCTTCTGAGAATCACATACTTACCATGATGGGGCCTTGTAAGGGTTTGGATGGCTTTCCCTCTATTGATCCCGAGACATCAAGGTCCTAACCAAGAAACAGGCTTCCATGAAACCCTACAATAAGCTTGTTACCAAAATATTTATTTCTATAATTTCCAAAAAGTAAAAAGCAGAATAAACTGTTCTACCTGGTCTTATTGCTGGGATATGAACTTGTTCCTAATGTAAAACAGCTTCATTTTGTTGAGGTCTTCTGCTTTCTCACTTGGACATTGATACCTTCAGCACACTGTTTGCAAGACTAGATCATGAGCTCCTTGGGAGAAGGAACCCACCTTTCCCTATTTGTAGTTTGGTTGCTAGGAGAACAAATGGATGCCACAGAAAAGCAGTGATGAATATTGCAAGCGTACTAAAGCACTTTTTTGAATTGTAAAGAGAATTACTTTTTCCTGCTTCTAATAAATCTTGGACCATTTATAGTAGAGTCATATCCCACCTAAAGAAGAACTGCTACAGGAAGCATCTTCAGCCCAGTAGAAGCTTCAGTTATCTCTCTCTTGGACTTTCTCTTTGCCTCATGCAGACAATAGTCTACAGTAAAGCTCTGCAAAACTGTGAAATTGCAATAAAGCCACCCAAACTGCCAGAGCAAACAGACTTTATTCCAGTGAGGCCAAGACTGTCTGCAGCCTCAAGGCCGGGGCCAGCTGCATTGAATGGTGGAAGAATTGGATACTGACCACAGATCTGAAACACAGAGTGATGTTTGTACGTTAAATGTTCTGAAAGCAGTTGCTTGTTAACACTTGGAAGTGGTGTATTTCACGACTGCTGCAAAAAAACATGACTTTATTTATTCTGGACTAGAGGAAATAAACAGACAATCAAAAAGAACCGATTTTTTCTTCCCTTAGAATACTAGATGTATTTGTTAAGAAACAAATCCTCAAGAATATGATACTTTAAATATCTGTCAAGCTATTTGTAAGATTTCAAGGTATGGGAGCTGTCAGTCCAAGAAGACCTTGCTTAAAAGCATAGCAGTAAGAAGTGCTTCAATGCATCTTACCAAGATAAAGGAGTGAGTCTATTTGCCCAGAAAAATTCAGTATTCAACTATTTGGTTTTGTGCAATGCAGATAAACCTGGAGACTCAACATTTAGCTTCTCATGCATACTCTAGTGTGCTGAAGACCTAAGTCACCTTCTCTACTTTGAGGTTACAGTAGACATCAGGATAGCACAGAAGATGTTTTTCTGGAGATCCCAACTATATGAGACCTGAAGCTAAGCCAGTCATGATTCTTCTTGAAAGGCAGGAAATGGGGCTGAGGACCTCTAGGAAAACCATAGGAGCTTAAGTCAAAGGCTCTTTCTGGAATGGTCTTGAAGTCTGTTCTTCACCTCAACTGAAAACATGAGAAGAAGAACAAAATAGGTGAAGGCAGTGAACATAGTTTCCTTCTGTAATGTGGGAACCATGAACCATCAGAGAAGAAAGACAGAGGGAGTGATGGAGAGTGAAAACTGATGTAATGAGAAAGAACGTGCTTCAGGACACACTGCCTGTATATGCCACTGACACTGACCACTAAGGAGAAGCACACCGAAAATAATTTAAATGTTTACCCAGAAGCTGTAAGACATGAGAGAAGGATGTGATAATGGAAACTTCAGGACTTGTGGTGAAGGTGACTCAAACTGAATTAGGATGTACAGTAAGGAAGAGCTAGGTACAGTAACCTCTTGAGATCTCCACCCTCAATTGCTGTCAGTAAGGAATTTGTGGCAGTAGAACTGGGGGGGCTTTTTGGAAGGGACATGATGCTCCTGCAAGAGCTACTCCTCCACAACCGTTACTTTAAGGAGTACCTGCCTTAAGTCTTGAGAGTTAGACATGACCATCTGTGAAAAAGCCCTGTCACAAAAATATTTGCAAAGTTCAGTTGCTATTAATTACAAAAAAAAAGAAAAATAACTTTCATGCCTTCTGCCTCTATCCAAAATACACTCAAGGGTTTTGAATATATTTTTCTATTCCAATTCCAGATTCTTTTAAGAAGACCTCTGAACTGCTTGATTATAATTGATTAGTTCCTTAAAAAAATTTGTGGTAAAGGTTTAATGACTGAATTATCTCTAAAGGTAATAGAAATCCCTGCTCCTCCAACTTTTTCCTGTTGCTGTCTGTTGCAAATGGAAAGTCTTGAATCCAGGTTGATTTAGCTTCAAATATGAGAGAGAAAAAGCATATTTTCATAGAACCATAGAATCTTATAATGGTTTTAGTTGGAAGGGACCTTAAAGACCATCTAGTTCTAATACCCCTGCATGGGCAGGGACACCTCCCACTAGATCAGGTTGCTCAGAGCCCAATCCAAACTGGTCTTGAACATTTCCAGGGATGGACCTTCCACAATTTCGCTGGGAAACCTGTTCCAGTATCTCACCACTCTCACACTAAGGAATTTCCTCCTAACTTATAACCTAAATCTCCCCTGTTCCAGTTTTGATCCATTACCTCTGGTCCTCTCACTACAAGCCCTTGCAAAAAGTCCCTTCCCAGCTTTCCTGTAAGCCCCCTTCTGGCACTGGAAGACTGCTATAAGGTCTTCCTGGAGCCTCTTTTCTCCAGGTTGGACAGCCTCAACTCTCCCAGCCTGTTCTTGTAGGAGAGGTGCTCCAGCCCTTGGATAATCTTCATAGTCCTTCTCTGGATTTTCTCCCCAAGCCCCAGGTGTCTCTTCTCTTGGGGGCTCCAGAACTGAACACAGTACTCTGGGTGGGGTCTTACAAGAGCCGAGTAAAGGGGGAGAATCACCACTCTTGACCTGCTGGCCATGCTTCTTTTTGTGCAGCCCAGGACACCATTGCCTTTCTGGGCTGCAAGCACACATTGCCAGCTCATGTTGAGCTTCTCATCCACCATTACTTCCAAGTTCTCCTCTGGACTGTTTTTGAAATTGAAAAAAAAAAAAGAAGCTTACACCACAAGACGTGACAAGTTGAATCTCAGAATATTCAGTCTTGGCCAGCAACAGAACCTCTGCAAACAAGACTGCAGAAGCCAGAAGATGGATTCAGGTTAGAATTTAGTGTAGCTGCTGATAAAGAGTAAAATGCAGCAGATGACCGAGAAAAAAAGTGGAAGTTTCAACACTAGGAAACTATTACGGCAAACTGTCTTTTTCTCTTTGAGGAATGAAAGGAGCAAATACCACGTAAATGTGATCAAAATTGAGTGAAGTACTCACTTTGAGGGGGGGGAAAAAAAATAGTTCAGCAAAATTATTAAAGAACCTTTGAGTGAGAACTAAAATTTCTGTGATGTCAAGACAACCCACTTTCCCCTGAGAGTTTTCCACTCCACGGAATGGGCTAGAAGGTCCTTTATTACATGTCCTTGTACTATGTGCAGTTAATCTGGATTCAGTTGTGTAAAGACCACAACACTTGTTCCAAAAATACAACTGCCTTTGAGGTAGTTATGGGAGCAATTCTGCAAAACTATTTTAGACAAGATATCCTAACCCAGTTAGAAGGATCCTTTCACTAGGTTTTGAAAGTATGGCCAGTGTTTCTGTGAACATAAGTAATTAATTCAATGAAAGCAGTGGCTAAACATCTTTATTTTAGTGGAATGCAACATGGAATTTTTGTGGGATTTGTAGTTGGTCTAAATCTCACGTTTCATACTGCATGCAAATGGATTTCTTTTGCATATGATTTGCAAATGGCGTAACTGTTATGTGTAGACATGCTTAAAAATTCACCAGTGCTAACATTCCTTCTAGACAGTAAAAATCCCAAACAACTCTAACCACAGTAGTCTCATCAGTGTTAGTTTAAAATTCAGCGCTTTCTCCAGGCAGTGGAAAAACTGTTTCTAGGATCATTTTTGTAGAGGTAAATTTATAAACTTCTAACTAATCACTTAAAAGGTCTCTTGAATTAAAAATATTTCTGGTGAAAGTGCATCAAGAAACTGTGAAACAATGTTGGTGAGAACTGAAAACTTTCAGTCTCATCCCTGAGTAACATTTAATTTAATCTTTCCTAACAAATTTAAAGAATTAGAATTTTCAGGAAATACCAGTCAAGTTTTAAGTAGTGTCTTGTAGTGATTAATCCACTGAGTGTTTAGTTGTGCTTACACCACAGGACTATTTCTTCTAAATTCTAAAATCCCACTGTTCACTGATATGCTTTTGTAGACAATTCTAGTTTTGATAAATGTAATGAAACCTGCCAGAAACCTTCTGTTATGTTGGTAAAAATACATGTTCTTTGACCAAGCTGCCAGTCCCATTACTTTTAAACTTAGAATGTCAAATTAAGAGGGTACTTTGGGCTGGGAAAAATATGTTTTCCATGTAAAGATTATTTTCATATTGCAGTGTTTACTACGTTAATAAAAGAAAGCAAATACATTTTGCTTTGTCATGGTCAGAAAGGTTTGATGTGTCATTGGTTGCATTTATGTGGGATTTGCTGATAAGTGAGGCATCTACTGGGGTATTGACTCTGCCAAAGGTATAAGACCAGACTGGTCTCGGGTCACAATTAGCATCTGTGGCTGAAAGTAACTTCCCTTCATTCTTGGACTTTTGCAGACATGTTTCTAACTTCTAGCCATGAAGTACCAAATACCTCTCTCATACTTACTTTCACTGAAGAAAATGCTATCAAGCAAGGCGTCTTATAAAAAGACACTAGAATCTGGACACGAGTGGACAGATGCATTGATAACGACAGACTGCTAGAAACCAGGTCTGGAGTGACTTTGACATTGCCTTAATTTCCTGTCCTAGACTAAACAGTCTCTCTGTTTTCTTTCCCTTTGCCTTTTGTCCCACATTTTTCACGCATATGGATTTTACATCAAAGTAATTGGCTTTGGTGGCCTAAGCCCCCTGGTGTTTGCAAATTGTGTTGTATATTTATGAGATTGCAACTAAGATTAGAAACTGGATTAAAGAGTAACATGTATTATGCAGAGATATGAATAGATTCATTTCTGAAGAAAATAAGATGAGTGAATTGAAATTTTTTTTCTTCTTTTGCTGCAGTAATAGAGAAAGGCACTTGGTATGTTCATTCAAAATTATAGCCTCTGAATCAAGTCTCTAATATATTTTTCAATACATGATAATTTTATCTGTCATCACTATCAAATAGCTTTAATGTTATTCACTTAACATCATTCAAGAAACAACTTAACTAATGTCTACGACAGAGAATTCCTCTTCTGTTATTTCTCCAGCTGTATTTTCCTTCTTACAATCTCCAAAATAACTCTAATGCTGACTCCTCCTACTAAATTACAATACCCAAACAATTTAAATTAGTATGTCATGAGATTGGAGTCGTTTTGTGTTTGACCTAATTATTAAAATTACTTTCTGAGAACTAATGGTGTAATTACTCTTATAATTAGTAAAATAAAGAACCTGTAACTGCTCAGACTGGGAGCAGCTGATATGATCAAGCTTTAAATTGAAAAAATCTAAAATTTTCTTGCCCATCGTCTGTAGCTCAGTACATTTCAAAGGGAAGGCTGCTACATGCCTGCAATAACTATGTTTAAACAATTAAATCTTGTCTCCACCTTAGCATTTGATTCATTACTCACTGATGAACCTTCGTCCCTACTTGCCCGTTACTGGGAAAACATACAACAGTGTCTAGTACAGATACCAAAGCATACTTGCCACAGCACTAGTGTTACTGCCCTGTGATAAAACAGGTATGGTAGGCTAAGTGAAACTGAAAAAAGGTCTTGAGTGAGAAGCTGACCTTCACTGGGCAGAGCTCGGAGCAGATGTAGCTAGCTCACTGCCCAGCAGAGCCCTTGGGCATGAGCATCCCACATCACTTCTCAGCAGCCCGTATCAGTTGAAAGGATGTGTAGCTGTGCTGGGAGCAGAAAGGGTAAAGCTGGGACAGGGATAGGGAGGGAATGGGAATCTTTCCTGTTTATCCTTTTTTCCTTGTCCTTTCTCATCTGGTTTTCTATTCTGTCAGAAAGAGAAGGCTGCCCACCTTGCTGATGGCCACTGGGACCTTCCTGCATGGGCAGACTCTAGGTTACATGGTTTGGAATATGGACTATGTATATAAAGTGCATATTATGCCTTTTTGTGCAATTTCCCATTTGAGAAAATGTATCCCTGGTGTAATTGTTCAGTTGTTTTGACTGTGGATTACACAAGGATGTTTGCCTCAGTAAGTAGAATGGATATGCACTTTTGCCCAGGAAGTCTATCAAACTTGTGTATTATACCCATTCTAGAACACCTTTCAGTTTTATTTTTAGCATAGCACAATGTTCAGACGTTTTTTATTGAATGAATGATGGAACTCTCTTCTGGCTGGATTGCATTTGTAATGTATTTATTTTGTTAAGCAATCTGTCAGTTGATGTCTCTAGTTTTCTCATTTTCATGCTGAAGTTTCTGATCTTCAAGTGGATGGCACTGTATTTTGCAGTAATTTCTCTTGATTTGTAGCCCTGAAATGCCAAAAAATGCATTTTGAATATTCAGTTATATTACAGCAGGAAAGAACAACAACAAGCCATGGCATCAGTGTTCAATTAGAGTAAAAAGAATATCTGTTCATAAACATTTTACTGTGTTAGTATTTTGGACTCAGTATTCACTTAGCATGAAATGTGCATCTTGGCTTTCCACATGTGACCCAGACAAATCCATAATGAATGACATGGAATTATGCTGTGCCCTACAGAAGTATCCTGAACATCTTGATCTGTACATAAATTACTCAAGTGTCAGCAGCAGAGGTTATGACACCATAGAAAATGAGTAAAAAATCCCCAAACAAGAGAGTGAAAATTCTGTGAACACATTTATTTTTTCTGTTAGTAATACAGAAACTGTTTCCCAAAAGGATGTAAATAGCTCAAAATGGACTTGGATCCTCCTAAATGCATGATACAGCTTTTTCTTCTGTAGCTGGTTTCAGTCAAACATAAAATGAATGACAAATACAGAAAGCAAAATTAAGCCCTTTGCAGAATTAGATGTTTTACCCACATTATCATTTAAAGGAAGAATAAATAACAAATATACAAATAAATTACTAATTTGCATTTTCTTTTCATTCTAAGTTTTGAATAAGACATAAAAAGCGAATGCTTCTCAAAATTCAAGTTGCAAAGGAATTGTTACTGTAGTTAATAATGAAAATATTTTCTACATCTGAAATATGTAACAGAAGATGTTAGGGCCTGCACGACTATTAACAGAAGTTCTCTTAGACATGAAAGCTGAGAAGGACTGCCATGAGGCTGAACAAAGATGAGAGCCTCCAGACTATTAAATGATATCAGTGTTTCAACAGACCAAATAGGGTAGAAGGTTCCCTACCACAGAGCAAAGCAATGACTGGAAGAGCAGCAAAAAACCCAGGTTTCCTGCCTTCCCAACATCTGTGTTGCCATCGCAAGAACAATCTGACCTACAGAACTATTTATTATTAATGCTAATGGATCATCCTTTGACACGGGGATTTGGATCTTGACCACACATGACTATTAATATTTGACTTTCATGTTATTTGTAAAGATGGAATGCTGTGGAAAAATGTATACAAGTATAGCTCCCTGATCTAAACCATGGAATCCTGAGATAATTTTAGCTTTTACTGTAAAATGATTTATTTCTGAGATGAACACAGGCCATCCATACAAACACTTGAATCCAGCCATTAACTGAAGGTTAATGTCCGCTGCATTTTCCTTAATTAACTGGGTATAAGAAATGCAAATATTGGAAATGTAAAATAAGACTGAAATGAACACTAAATTTCTATGCACTGTGAAACCAGTATTTTTTAGGAGCAAATGAAAATGGAGACATACCTAGAAAGAAAACCTTTTTCATATTTGCTGTTGTGTTTAACACCTTAGGTGCATTTTTTTTTTTTTTTCTGCATTAAAATCCTACATAAATCCATAATCACACAACACAGTTGTAAACTTAAAAAGTACCAATTTTATTACAGGTTGTCACATACTGTTAAAAATTACCATCGTTATTAGGTGTTGGATTGTAACACATTAATGGGCCCAAGGAGAACACCCTTGAGACTTCAGTCCAGCATTAGCTTATCAGAGACACATGCAGCTGTTTTCACTGAGAAGGTAACTCTTATAGCCTGACATGGAAATAGAACTTAATAAGCAAAATAAAACAAAACCTACAGCGTTCTCATTTTTTAAACAACATCCAGGAATCCTTTTCAAGAGGCCATCAAAGATATAGGTACTGCTTTTTAAACTATCATTGAACTTCAGACTTTTAATTAAGATCAATCTTACTGATTGCAGTAATAAAGAAAATGGAAGACAAACAGCACTTACATAGCAGTGCTTCCGGCTTCCAACTGGAGTAATAAATACATATAAACAGCATATTAAATCTGCAGATAGTAGAGATTGGTTGATGTCGGACAATGCTTCAGACCTATTCCTTGAAGAACTTGCTGGGGGGATTAGGAAATGCCCACCCTGCTCCATGCAACTTCCACTTCTGCTTTAGGCTATACAAGTCCAGGATTACATACTTGCACCGAACAAGGTGCACCAGTACTTTTTCCCAAGAGACTTATGGTTTTAATCTTTAGAAAAATTTTAAGCAATTGCTATACTAAAAACATGTAGAAACCATGCTTTTGAAGTTCACCAGTAGTAAGAAGGATTAAGTGAGCTTCTGTAACTATGATAATAATATTTGGTTTACGTGGTCTTTTTACAGCATGTTTCCTCTGACAGCTGAACACTTCCAATGATTTAAAGTGGATCTCATGTCTCCTTTCTTTCCTATCATCTTTCATTTTCAACAAAGAACTCCCTTGCTGTTTTTGTTCCTGTTTCACTCTGTGTGTGAGGGAGTGGAAATGCTGTGTGCCTCAAACCTGTCAGAAGAGTTAATGTCATCAAAGGAGTTTGACATTTTGATCCCAAAGTGACTGTTTCTCCAGTCATGTCTTACAGGAGGGAGGCCTGTTGTGTGTGACCAAATCCTGCACATCTCCAGCACTAGGGGTATTCCTTCTGTTCCTCTAAACCTGAATTTAGAACAACTGTCCTTGGGGAATATAGTCACAAAAAAGAGAGCTGCCCTATCTGCCCTAAGTCACTCACAAAGAAAGTTTTAGTATCTAACTCAGTGTTGCTTCCAGCTTGTCATGCATGATCCTGTTAGGAAGAGAGACCTACTAAATGGCCAAACACAGTAATACTACTGGCCTCCAAGGGAGTAGAAGTGCTGCACAGAGCTGATGATACCAGCAAAAGGTGGTAGGCATAAGTGGGCTGGAGAGAAGAGCTGGAGGGAACTGTTGACAGTTCTCCTTCCAGGTGTTATTCATATGAAATTCAGCGGTGGTTTCAGGTATGGTGCACCCTATTTTCACTCAGTGAAATCCATTGAGAAGTAGGTTATTGTGTTTTAAACTCAGTAGTATGGATCTTCTTCAGGCTGCAAGTTAGAATTTCAGACGTTGTAAAACTGAAGTTTTCTGGTTGTAAAAATGCTCCATTTTATAATGTCTAGGGAAGAAAACAACTGTTTCCATAGAAAAATTACATAATGGTAGAAGTGATTATTCAGAGCATCACATACACAACAGACAAGAGGTTAAAAAAATGGAAGAATTGTCCACAAGTTAAAGGAAACTAAGGGGATTTGGGCAGAGAGTAGGGCACAGTTGTGCTCTCCTTGTCCTGTGGACATGAAGAACTGTAGGTAGCAAAGGTTAGTGCTGTTGTTATTTCACTGCTCCCCTTTCTCACTCAAATCAGGATAATTTCTTGGGTACTACATCTCCTTTCCTTCTTCAGGAGGGTTGTCTAAGAGATGTCATGAGAGCTTTAGTTACTTAGAGATTGTATATAGCTTGGAGAAGTGAAACCTTTCAGATACAGCAGACCATGCAGGATAAGTGAATGGTTTCTAAGCATTCTTATCAAACATACCCTGGCAGGTCACCTAAGCTACAGCAGCCAGAGCAGCAGAATTGATATCATATGGTTCTGAATGGGTGGGACTGGAAAGAGGTTTTTTTTTTTTCTTTCTCTAACTTTTCCCTTATGAATATTACTGTCATTTTGCATGCAGAAAATTATGTTTAAAAAGAGAGTATATTTAATTATAGATGTATTTGACCAACTCCTAATAGAGATTTTTTGCATAAAGAAGGCAATTTCACCCCAATCTTTAAAATACATGAAAAGTAAAATATGCTTCCTGC
>NW_009952880.1:2535926-2628078 GCF_000747805.2 Chaetura pelagica | reverse complement strand
CTGCTGACTATTGAGTGTTTAACATGTACCTTTCTCACTCATATCGATGGAGTTTCATATTATCTATTGTGTACTTAAAAATGGGCTTTCCTCACCCTATCAGACAGGCTGCATATGATGGCTCTGACTCTATGCAAGTTTGCCAAGGTTTGGGCGGTTGAACTCTCCTCCCAACCCACGTGGAGAGCAAATCCCATGTTCCCAGTGAAAGGATCAGGCAGAAATTCCATAAGTACAAACTCACAAATACCCTGTGCAGAAATAATCCACAGAGAAGGCTGTTTGGCTCTTACTGCATTCTTAGCTGGTCAATCACAATAGCACCAAAGATTTCTTGCCAACTCTCACACTCCTCTCTGACACAGCTTCTTTCAGATTCTTGCTCATTTTCGTCTTATCTGCTATCTAAAAAATCTTAGGGAAACTCACAGGAGGGGAGTGGGATCTATATTTATTTAAATAACATTAAAGCAAGGACGGAAAATGCCAAGCCTGGATTGCAGCATAAGCAAGGCAAGTGACTGTTTAAGGCCTCCAGGGAAACCTCAGCACTTCTTCAGTTTAGTTCCCAGCTCTCTTATGGCATCCCTCCCAAACTCACTGTGATTTACCCCTCTTTTTCTGGCTCCTCAGAAGTCCTCTGCCACAGTGTCAGATGATCAGAGAGTGGTTTCTTTAAAAGTATATTTTAAACGTATTTTTAATTGACTTGTTTTTAAAATATTAAAATAATATTAAAATATTTTTAAAATATTTTTAAAATATTATTCTAAGCAGCAGTTGAATTATCCCTAACTACTTTCCTCCTTATGATCACCCCATGCTTTATAGATTCTGTTGTTGTGAGCCTAGCAGAAAAAGGTGTCACTTCAGAAGGTTTCTTCTATTCATTCGAGACTGGTTTGCTTTTATTTAGTTTCCTAGTAAGTCAGAAAAACTCCTTTGAAACCTGTGGTGTAAACCTGATTTAATCTGGCATGAGAGGTCTTGGGAGCCACCTCTGATGGTTCTGTAAGTGCCAGTGGTCTGATCTCAGGTATTTGTCTACCTTGGCCATCCTGTTCCTCAGACTGAGGTGCCAGAGAAAACTCAGCCCTAGCGTGGTGTCTCATGTGGCTGCACAAGATGCATTCCAGGGCTGTGGGGCGCTCCCATACAATAATGATGAGGATAGAAGGGTGGGCCCATAAGATAGAAGATGTGATCATCACAGTCTATAAACCATGAGACAAGGCTCTAAGTGCTCCAACCCATGCATCACTTCTTGCTCCTGGAACAAATGACAGATTCAGGGAACAATGCTATAGAGAAGGGATATGAAATGTGCAGGGTCTGGGCTGGCCAGGACATGGGTTCGTAATATAGATGCTTTTGCAACATTAATATATGCCTGTTTTCTTGCCAGCTCTGCAAAGTGCCAGAATTTGGCCCTAAACATTTAATGAAACCATTGAGATTTATAATCAGAAAAAGCATAAGAGAAAATAGGAACGGGAGGAGGGAAGTGGAAGAGAGAAAACTTTACAAAAGGCATCTGATTAAACCAGTGATAATTGCTGACATTGTTCCTCTCTGAGCCAGGATCACGCTTCAAAACAAAAAGTGGAAGATAATTTTGTTAATAATTTTAATCAGCTTCCTTTTCATGAAGGATCAGAGAACACTAATAGATGGTTTTCCAAAGACAGATGATTTGTAACACCATCAACTCAATAACTGAAACAAGAGACCTATTCTCTCTCCCATTTGTCTGAAGTAAGGGGTTTCTCCAGAGGAGGAACAATAGACAGAGATTGAAAAGCCTTGATTTGACCTAAATGAAGGATATTCTTCACAAGCAGATGCTTTATCCTATAGTTGTTTTTTTTTCTGTCTCCCCAATGGGCTTTACAACCATGTTGTCCTGGTTGTTTTCAGTCTTTGTTTCCTTTCCTGATACCAGGTTGAAGCCTGACTGGCTTAAACAGTTCAGGGTATTCTCTGAGAGGAATTTGCTTGGGTTTCCTTGGAAACAGGAGCCACAAAAAACTCAGTAAAGCACATTTTTGAGTGAGGTTTTTTGTTTCCCTTTTAACCATTCTCATGTAGGGATCAAGGAGAGAGGAGCTGGTTGGGTTCAGATTAGTCAGGTAAACTGCAGTGAAAGGATGGGTGTTATATTTGGCTCATTTCTGTATCTGAAAAAAGAGGCAAAGCTGCTACTACTGTTAATATCCCTGCTGTTTGCCTCCTAAGTATCAATAATCTTTATACCTTACAAGATATGAAAAAAGAATAATTGCAGTGTGATTCTGCATGATTTTATTGAATTCTTATATAGGGACTAATGCCTCCTACTTTTAAGGGATACTTGCCGTTTATTAGTGGGATTTTTTATATAATTGCTTCCTGCCACTGTTTGCTTTTATTGAGAAGTCATGTAATGCCATTGCAGATGTGCTACCAGCTTGGAGTAAACATGGTGCTCTAAATCATGCGTAGCATGATAAATCATATGCCTGCCATTATTTTAATGCTTTGCAAATCTTTGCATTTGTTTGTCTCTAGAGTTGGAGGAAACACAGTAGGAAGCAATGTTGTGAAATCCTGAAGAATTTCATTGTCAGTAGAGCTGCTTGAGAAATTACCCTCTGCCTCTTTCAGAATAATTCAGTATGAAAGGAAACACTTTGTTTAAATTCAGTTAAAAGAGTTTTCATTGAAAACCTAAATGTTCAGTTTTCTCGTTGAAAGTTGCAAAGTGAAAAACATTTTTCTTTTCTTTCACCTCATTTTTCAATGCAGACACCTTGGGAAAAAAAATAAAAATCAACCAATGGAAACTTTTATTTGTAAAAAGGGTTCCCCCTCTCTGTCCCTGCTGTGGCCACCTCAGTATTTTCTCCATTTTCTGCTGTAGCAAATTGCAGAAAACAATGTTATTCTAGTTCCTGAGTGCAGTGTAGAATATTAGCTGTTATTCTCCTCAATCAGCCATATGCAAGTTTGTTTTTTGGGTTCCAATAGATAATCCTTATTTTTTGTGAAACTGAAAACTTTCTGAAACTAAATCCTTTTGTGTAAACTTTCCACTACTGGTGTCAGCCAGAGGCAGTTTTTTTGGTTTGTATTAGAAGCATAAGCAAAATGTCGTCCATCTTGCTAGAGGCTTTCAGAGTTTACAAGCAGAACAAAAATAAAATAACAAACCACTCCAGCTTTTCCTTTAAATTCTCATCAGACCTATTTTGTGTCACACTGAGGCAAAACTTTGGCTTTACAGAACACAGTCTTGCTTTTCCATCTCAGAGTGCAAGGACGGGGAGACGAATGTCTGTTCTTTCTTGGCTCCTCAGTGAAACCTGATTATTTTCAGCTAGTTTGAATTCTTTAGTGCTTGAAGAGGCTTACTAATACTACCTTAGTCTAAAACTGGGAACACTGGGTTAACTGGCTCTCAGTGCCTTGCAGAACGTCCCACCATGGAGTGTGCTTCTGAGAACATGCTGCTTCCTGGCCTTGCCACTCCTGCTATGGATATGGAGAGACGGGAGCCACGATTGTTAAGAGAGACTGCACCATGGATTCAGCATGTGGCTAATAATAGTAGGCAATTGCTGTTATATAATTGTTATTTTCTAGCAATCGTTTGTTCAAATGCAAAAAACTGGCATATTTTGTAGTTTTTCAGGCATAAGATGGTTATAACTCACTCAACAGCAGAGATCACTTAGATGATATCCAGGTTCATATATATAGCAAATGTTTTTATTATATTTCAGAACGCTGTCCTGGTAGTTTTTTCTGGACTTAAAAACTGAACTGCCTCAGGTTCAGAGCTTGATATATCCTATTAAGGACACTCAACTGAAGAGAATACTTCTCGCTGACACAGGGACTTAACAGATTAATGAATTAGTCTGTAATACCTTCTCCTTCTAAGGGCTGGTTCAAGTTTTGCTGCTGTTACTTTGATTAGCACTATCTCCTCTGGTGCTGAGCCAGGCAGTTCTGCATATTGACTGTGCTGGCATTTCGTACTGCTGTGAGAGAAGCAGAGAAAAAATCCTGCCCTGTAAAGTTTGTATTGATCCAAACATAAAATCGTAAACATAGCCAAAAGAGCTGTATTCTGAAAGGAAAACCAGAGTTGTTAATGGTGTGCAACAACTGATGTTTCATCCAGCCCATCTTTCTTCCTTTAAATATATAACATTGCCTGCGTTGAATATATTTTATATCAGCAAGTTGTTGAATATATTTTATATCAGCAATGGTCCTCTGAAACTTGGTCATGTTGTGGTATTATTGATATTATAAGCCACGGTGGTTTATGTTATTAGCTGCCCTCTGTTTACCTCAGGTTGTTAATCAGAGAGCCAGCTGTTAAGTGCTGGCAACACATGATTTCTTTAGGATTATTGCAAATATTTCTGCTGAAGTCAGGAAGGTTTTTCTGGCTTAGCTCAGCATTGAGGAAGTCTAGCTGATCAAATGTGCTCTCCCATGCAAGTGTCACTGCAGCTGATGGAGAAATTAATATTAAAGGCAAAAACTATTAGAGAAAACATTACTTTAAACTCACTCTCCAATTCAATGCTATATTTTGGAAGGAAAACAGGATTCTAGATCACACAGCTCCAATTGTGACTGACCTGCTCACAATTATAAATGGCAAGCTGGGAGATATAACATCTCATTCTGCCTCACTTGAATTGTCATATTTAATTAAAGAAGTTCTATGTCAAGGATGACATTTCTCAGAGAAAGGTCTCTAAGAGTCTTGGGGGTGGAGAGTAGGGAGAGGAAGACTGGGAGCAGTGTTTTGGCTGTCTATTTTCTGTTTCCCCATACAGATTTAAGTGGTCAGTGTTGCAGCATTTAGAGATTGGCCCAAAGAATTCTTTAGCTGATCTTAGCTTCAAGGCCAGGGTTTTGAGAATATTTTAAGCAGAATTCCATCTAGGAGGCAGCTTGTGCCTTGTGCTCTCACTCTGAGAGTGGGATGTTATTGACAGATTTTGTATTTTATTTCTCTGAGCTACCATTATCCACATTTTACAAATGGATTTTAGGCCCGAAGAGCCAGAATTCAACAAAATATTTTCATGCCTGGAGTTCTTCTATTAAGAAACATTTCAGGAACCTAAATTCAGTTGTGTGTTGTTTTTTTTTTTAAGAAACCTTTTTTAATGTATGAAGACATCTCAAACATCTTTGGCACATTAAGTTTCAGGTAGAAATGCTAAAGTCTAAGACTGCTTCTGGTCATGTTGGGTCAGGTGCTTGTCTCTACTGCAGTGATTGCTTACCTCCTGCCAGAGGCTTTTAATGTTCAGAAAATAAAATTCTTGGTATTTAAGTCCTCCGTGGAGCTTGTTGTGCTGAGCATGCTCAGAACAAGCCTGGTGATATCTGCTGTCACGTCCCGGAACGTAGTGATCAGATGAGCCACTTGCAGCCTTGGATCCCTGGAGCATGGTTGACCTGAAGGAGCCTGCAAACACACCACCCATGACTCTTCTTCCACTTAGCCAGGCTGTCCTCTGTGCAGATGAGGCAGAGTAGTCCCTCTTGCTGAGCATGGGTCGACTCACAGAAATGAATTAGACAAGAGCATTCACAAAATGAACAACAGAGATGTAAGGAACCTTCCCCAGGTGCTCTCTTACCTCTGAATCATTTTTTTTTTGCTATTAAATAAAACAGAAAAAATAAATACAAGCACCCCAATTGTATCTGCATTGAACTTTGAGGAATCCCTTCCATTTCATCAGCTGACACATGTAACTAAAATTTTCTTATAAAAATTGGTCAAGGCACCACCTGAAATCAGATGATAGAAGACAGCAGAATATAAGTACTGTGTTCAGTTCTGGAGCCCCCAACTTAGGAAGGACATGGAGCTCCTGGAGATAGTCCAGAGAAGGGCCACAAAGATGATCCAAGGGCTGGAGCAACTCTGCTCTTGAGGCAGGCTGAGAGAGCTGGGACTGTTCAGCCTGGAGAAAAGAGGCTCCAGGGAGACCTTATAGCAGTCTTCCAATGCCAGAAGGGGGCTTACAGGAAAGCTGAGAAGGGATTTTTTTCATTGGTTTGTAGTGAGAGGACAAGGGGTAATGGATCAAAACTGGAACAGGGGAGATTTAGGTTATAAGTTAGGAGGAAATTCCTTAGTGTGAGGGTGGTGAGACACTGGAACATGTTTCTCAGAGAAGTTGTGGAAGCTCCATCCCAGGAAGTGCTCAAGACCAGTTTGGATGGGGCTCTGAGCAACCTGATCTAGTGGGAGGTGTCCCTGCTCATGCAGGGGGATTGGAACTACATGGTCTTTAAGGTTCCTTCCAACTGAAATCATTATAGTATTCTATGATTCTATGATAATTGTGGTCTCTGCAGAAAAATGCTCCACTGGAAAGAACCTTGGCTCATTCCCCAAAGAGATGTGATTGATACCAGTGTATGACCATACTGTTTCAGTGCTTTGAGGAAAAGACGGCTGGATTTTAAGAGCATGGAACTTTGGTCTAACTCCACTCCAGCTGAAGTCAAACAGCAATTATACTTTGTGGTGTTGTTAGGTGATATCATGAGTGCAGGAAAGGAATGTAAGGATGTTTAAGTGATGGGAACATCTGTCCTATGAGGAGAGTCTGAGAGACTGTGATTGTACAGCATTGATCTAAGAAAGGTCAGAGACCAATGTGTATAAATACCTGATGGGGGTCAGAAGTGGGGTGAAAATGAAGCCAAGCTCATTTCAGTGGTGCTCAGCAACAGGACAAGAGGTAATTTGGCACAGCTGAACAAACAAGAAATTCCATTTAAATGTAAGAAAAAACTTTTTTTGCTGTGAGGGTGGTTGAACATAGGAACAGGTTGGCCTGAGAAATTATGAAGGTACTCAGATTTTTTTTTGCTATTAAATAAAACAGAAAAAATAAATACAAGCACCCCAATTGTATCTGCATTGAACTTTGAGGAATCCCTTCCATTTCATCAGCTGACACATGTAACTAAAATTTTCTTATAAAAATTGGTCAAGGCACCACCTGAAATCAGATGATAGAAGACAGCAGAATATAAGTACTGTGTTCAGTTCTGGAGCCCCCAACTTAGGAAGGACATGGAGCTCCTGGAGATAGTCCAGAGAAGGGCCACAAAGATGATCCAAGGGCTGGAGCAACTCTGCTCTTGAGGCAGGCTGAGAGAGCTGGGACTGTTCAGCCTGGAGAAAAGAGGCTCCAGGGAGACCTTATAGCAGTCTTCCAATGCCAGAAGGGGGCTTACAGGAAAGCTGAGAAGGGATTTTTTTCATTGGTTTGTAGTGAGAGGACAAGGGGTAATGGATCAAAACTGGAACAGGGGAGATTTAGGTTATAAGTTAGGAGGAAATTCCTTAGTGTGAGGGTGGTGAGACACTGGAACATGTTTCTCAGAGAAGTTGTGGAAGCTCCATCCCAGGAAGTGCTCAAGACCAGTTTGGATGGGGCTCTGAGCAACCTGATCTAGTGGGAGGTGTCCCTGCTCATGCAGGGGGATTGGAACTACATGGTCTTTAAGGTTCCTTCCAACTGAAATCATTATAGTATTCTATGATTCTATGATAATTGTGGTCTCTGCAGAAAAATGCTCCACTGGAAAGAACCTTGGCTCATTCCCCAAAGAGATGTGATTGATACCAGTGTATGACCATACTGTTTCAGTGCTTTGAGGAAAAGACGGCTGGATTTTAAGAGCATGGAACTTTGGTCTAACTCCACTCCAGCTGAAGTCAAACAGCAATTATACTTTGTGGTGTTGTTAGGTGATATCATGAGTGCAGGAAAGGAATGTAAGGATGTTTAAGTGATGGGAACATCTGTCCTATGAGGAGAGTCTGAGAGACTGTGATTGTACAGCATTGATCTAAGAAAGGTCAGAGACCAATGTGTATAAATACCTGATGGGGGTCAGAAGTGGGGTGAAAATGAAGCCAAGCTCATTTCAGTGGTGCTCAGCAACAGGACAAGAGGTAATTTGGCACAGCTGAACAAACAAGAAATTCCATTTAAATGTAAGAAAAAACTTTTTTTGCTGTGAGGGTGGTTGAACATAGGAACAGGTTGGCCTGAGAAATTATGAAGGTACTCAGAAGCCATCTGGACATGGTCCATGAGCACTCTGCTTTAGCTGATTCTGCAGTGAGTAGGGGTGTTGGACTAGAGGATTCCCAGAGGTGCTTATCACCCTCAAAGACTCTGATTCTATTATATAAATTCTTATTTTCAATTATTTCACAAGAAATAATAAGTTATATTACAATAAAACATACATAGTTTTCTTGTTTCCTTAAGATGACTCTCAATGTTTATGTATTCATAAATGCTTTATTTACAGTTATATTTTATTTAATTATATATTTTTATGTACAGTTGCACTTATTTACAAATATCTAAACACATGAAAACACAGCATAAATTCAGTCTCAGCTAATAAATAGTTCCCTAAAATTCTGATATCATTCTTTAACCAGACCTTTAAAACCAGAAACAAAAACAGTGATTTTGCTCCTTTTTACTTCATCTATTTTTATTCTTCATCTTAGCCTTCATCTCTCAGTTCCTCCAACAGCTTCAACTTCTCTGACCTGCATTTTTCTGCATCACCTTTAAGTTTTACTTTATTGTTTGGGCTGCTGCAGTTACCCACTTTGAGAATCAGTTGGGATCATAGCAGTCAATATTTATTCACAATTGGATTAGAGGAAAAAGTGAATATTTTTTTAGTCTCAGGACTAAACCGTGGCAGGGAGCCAAATTAAAGACTATTCTGCTCAAAGGGCAAATCTTCAGTTCTGGCACACATACTGGGATGGCAGAAGCGATCACCCTCCCACTCGTCTATAGGAAAAGAGCAACTGGATTGAATGACTCAATGTCCAAGTGGAGGCAAGTGATGAGTGGTGTCCCTCAGGGGTCAGTACTGGGACCAGAGCTGTTTAACATCTTTGTTGGAGACATGGACAGTGAGATTGATTATGTATCCTCAGCAAATTTGTTGATGATACCAAACTATGTGGTGTGGTTGACACCCTAGAGGGAAGGGCTGCCATCCAGAGGGACCTTGACAGGCTGGAGAGGTGGCCAGTGCCAGTCTCTTGAAGTCCAACAAGGCCAAGTGCAGGGTCCTGCACGTGGGTGGGCACAACCCCAGGCACAAATATAGGCTGGGGGAAAAATGGCTAGAGAGCAGCCCCCAGGAGAAGGACTTGAGGGTGGTAGTAGATGGGAGGCTTGACATGAGCCACCAGTATGTGCTGGAGCCCAGAGAGCCAGTTGTGTCCTGGGCTGCATCAAAAGAAATGTGGCCAGCAGGGCCAGGGAGGGGATTCTGCCCCTCTGCTCTGGTGAGACCCCACCTGGAATACTGTGTACATTTCTGTTGTCCTCAGCACAAGAAAGATATAGACCTGTTGGAGAGGGTCCAGAGAAAGACCACCAAGATGATCAAAGGGCTGGAGCAGCTCTGCTATAAAGACAGGCTGAGAGAGTTGGGGCCGTTCAGTCTGGAGAAGAGAAGGCTCCAGGGAGACCTTATAGCACCTTCCAGTATTTGAAAGGGACCTACAGGAAAGCTGGGGAGGGGCTTTTCATCAGAGAAGATAGTGATAAGCCAAGGAGTAATGGTTTTAAACTGAGAGAGTGGAGATTTCACATCATATATGAGGAAGAAATTCTTCACTATAAGGGTGGTGAGGAACTGAATTGGGTTGCCCAGGGAGGTTGTTTATGCCCCATTCCTGGAGGTTTTTAAGGCCAGGTTGGATGAGGTTTTGTGCAACCTAGTCTAGTGGTGGGGTTCCCTGCTCATGGCAGGGGGGTTGGAACTTGATGATCTTTAAGGTCCCTTCCAACCTTTATGATTCTATGAAGTCAGTGTGAAAAATCATCTTTCTGTGGTTGGCCTTGTGCTGCTGCCAGTCCCAGGGGATGTGTGGATCTTAGGGGTTTTGACATGGCAGCTTCTCTTTAACTGGAAGCACATACAACTCTCTGGCAGCCTGTGCAGAGATTTGATAAGGTTGGGTTTTTTCCCTTGTCCCCCTTTTTTTTTTTTTCTTCCTTCCTTTTATGGGCAGGGGCAGTAAAGCCTGAAATAAACAGCTCAGGACAAGGCCCACAGGGTATTGATGCTAGGGCTTTATTTTCTGCATAGTATTCCTCTTACCTGTTTTCATAGATTCGAAAGATTTTTGCTTCATAGCTGGATTGGCTTCCCACTATATTGCAGCAGTAGTTCAACACTTTTACCCCTTTATTTCTGCTTCATGTGTTCTGATCAGCTCACTCACCTGTTGTGGAGATAGCTGTATTTGTTACCTCTCTTTATCACAGTCTATTTCTGCTGTGTTGCTTAATATAATTTTCCAGCTTGCCATCATAAATGCTGTCTCCTGCATTTGAATGGTCTTTGCATCTCATCAGCCTCAAATCCATCAAGTAGAAATGGAAGTTGTTGACAAAGTTTTCACCTATCTTCTCAAAGGATATTTAATCTTTTAGTAAACTGATGTGTTTCAAAAACAAGCTGCTTGAAAACAAGCTATTATACATCTAGAACTGGGCTTTAATTTTCTTTTCACTATTTATTTATTTTCACTATTTATTTTCTTTTCACTATTTTATTCTGTTTAAGTCATTCTCTTGGTTAATGCAATAAAATAAAACTGGAGATAAAATAAGTTACACTGGAGATAAAATCACTGCTATAGATATCATCTATTCTCCAGAAGGATCATTCAGTAGATTGAGACATTTATTAGCTTCCTGTTTATTTTAGAAAATAACACCTACTAAAATTTTCTAAAAACACTGTAGAAAATGGTGTTTATTCACATTCCAAAATATCAAATATGAGTAGACTTTATTATTTATACTCGTGAATCTTGAATATACTTTTGAAAGGCACAGACTATTAAAATATAGGCACTTCGGAAGTTAAGGATCTTGTCAGTACAATTGTCCTTTTTAAGGACCTGTTCTGTCAAGTTCACTTTGTCTCTGATATTTATCTTCTTTTACTCCAGCACATTTCAGTTCTGCCCATTCCTGTAATTTCCAAGTTATGTATGTATCAGATCTTTCACTGACCTGATTTCAGAAAATGTTTAAGCTCAAGCTTAGTCTCCTTAGTCAGTGGTTGGTTAAGCATGTTCAAAAGTTAGATGTTCCCATAAGTGCATTTGAAAGTAGAGTTTTGCTAATGAGCACTGGTGCTTGCTGTCTGCCACAATGTTTTACGTGCCCCTCATACTCCCAGATGAGGTCCTTGTATGTTATGTTCCCAGAAGTTCACCATCTTCTAAAATTCACTTCTGCTGCACCACAGTTCTTACATACATCTCGACTTCAAAATATGGTGATGTTTTTAGTAAATTGAACCATGGGTATGATTGGGTAAATTATTCTAACTTTTATATTTTATTTTTTTCTCACTTCAATTTTGTCTGGTTTTAGATAGGTGTTTAGAACATGATGGTCTTTTAACATGTTCCTTTACAGCTTCAGTTGCTGAGAAAAGGTGTGATAATTCATTTCAACTTTTACCAAGTACTGTTACTTTAAAACTGTACATACGTATAATTTGCTATTTTTCCAGATGGGCTAAAACTGTAAAAGAGTTCAAATCTCTTTATATTTTGATTTATCTTTTATAGATGACAGATTCATTCAATGTTTGTAGCATGCAGTTGACCAGCATACATAGTGGAATTAGTTTTGCAGGTTAATATTCTTATGTTTACATGAACCAGCCAATTGCTAAGTCTAGCTGTAGATTCCAGCAACTGTTAACTAGCTCTGCCTTTAACAGTAACTTAGGTAAACTTTGACAGGTAACTGTCTGAACTGAGATGTGAATCTGATTTCCAGGGTGGTGTGATACCATCATTGTCATTAATCTCTCTGTGGTCTAACAGTTATGAAGCATCCATACAAACTGAAACAAACCTTGAACTTAACCTTCAGCCCTCTGAGCACAAGTTCGTAACTTTACCATAGGTGGCAGAAGGTGGAAGATACCATGTGTGGATATACTCACCTTCACCTTTGTGCCTAGTATCAACAAGTAAAGGTCAGTTTTCTATAAGTGCTAGTCATTTTTCTGGCCTATATTTGGGTTTTGTTGCCATCTTTCCCAATTTACATCCTCTGTTGATTCTCTGTTGATTGTTTCATAGTGATATTTCCCAGACAGTGGCAGAGCTTCCAACTCGTTTGTTCATCATGACCTCTTGGTCTTAGAATATAGTGATTTTGCCATAAACGTGGTACCCTGTAAAACCTTAAAATTTTTAGGTCCATCATGTCTCTTAGAAAAGAACATATTTGGGAAGATAGTCAGTAAGCTTCTGAAAGGGGAATGCAATATTTGTATCAAAACTGATTTCATTCACTCACCCTTATGTTCTCATTGATTTCACTCACTCATACTCTCATACCCACACACTTAAAAGCGTCAAGACACCAAGTTTGGCCAAGATCACTTCTGATAGACATGAAGGAAAAGAGGCATCAGGTACCCAGTCCTCATTTAATTTCTTGGATTCCTGTTGACCAGCAGCAACAAACTGGTTTTCGAATCTGTTGCCTTAGAATCTTGATTATTCCATTTTCCACAAGTCTTACAGGATTTTAGGATAATAGAATAATTGAGGCTGGAAGGGACCTCAGGAGGTCTCAAACCCAATCTCCTGATCAAATATGGTCATATCTCAGATCAGACATGATTGCTCGGGAATTTGTCCTGTTAGGGATTGAAATCCTTGTGGGATGCAGTTGCCACAACAGCCCTGAACAGTCTACTGGATGCCTGACTGTCCTCATGGGGATAAAGCTTTTCCTTATTTCTAGTGTGAACTGATTTTGATTCAGTTTATAGCTGCTGTCTCGTCCTTGAGCAGTTCACCTCTGGCTTTGGTTCCATCTTCTTGATAATATCCCTGTAGGCACTGGAGGCTACTGTTACGTGCATCCTAGTGCCATCCCTTCTTAAGGATGAAGCAGCTCAGATCCCTCAGCTTTTCCTCACAGGTGAAGGTCTCCCACCATGAACATCCTGCTGGCTTATCTTTGAAGTCACTGCAGTTTGCCAATGTCTTAATCAAAATTGCTATTGGTTTTGTTCCCTAGTTTTGGATACATTTGTGGCTGTCTGAATTCTTGGGACTGCAGGAAGAGGAATGGCAGAGGTGAAGGGCTGTAACCTTACAACCTCCCTCTTGCTATCACTGAGCAGGTCTCCTGCTGCTAAGTTATTTGTGCTGTGGCCTCATTGGAGTATGGGCCTTCAGGTCTTCATGAAAATGTCATGTTGCTTCAGGTTTGTCAGTCTGACTTATGCCTGTCACAGCCTTGGATATCAATTCATGCCATTTGGTATGGTTCTTGTGGTGATTTCCCACACAGATATTTCCATTCACACTTCATTCATACCAGTCTTCATATTTCTATCAGAGATCTCTATGTGATAAACTCTGGGCTGTATATGACCTGATAAAAAAAGTGATAAACAGGACAACTTCTTGGATAGTCTAAAAAATGTGTGAAAGAGCAGACTTCTGACTTGTTTGAAAGTATGAGGTTTTGATTCCTCTTTTCATCTTGATGTTTGTAAGAAAAATTAATTTTTCCCCCTAGGAAATAGTGGATGGCTTCCACCTGCCACGTTACCTGTCCACTGGATGAAAAAGATTAACATATAATTGAATAAGATTAATGGTATTGATGGGACTCCAGAAAGCATGCTATACAATGAGACATTGATAGTTTTATGCTGAAAATTGCTGACCCACTATAACACAAAAAATGGCATGACCTTAATCTGTCGAAAGAAAGGGGAAGCTGAACATCTTTATGGCAACTCCAAATTGCCCTAATTACCAGACTTTTCAATGTAGCTTGGACTACTTCATTAAGTTATTCTCTGACTTCCTAACCACAAGTGAAAAAGTAGTTGCTTAATAGTATTAACTGTTAAAATGTTATAATATGGTCAGACAGAATAGCACTAATTTAGCAATGACATTGCTAGGTGTATTCTAGATTTCTTTATATATTTGCTTAGATTTTTTTCTCACTTATACTAAACCCAGATTAGGCAGAAACAAACAGAAAGCCTGAACTCATGAGACATCAGTTCCTATTTTGCTGATATGAATAGTCTGGATAATTTTCATAAACTTTGAATGTTTATCCAAAGTTAAATTTTAATCCATTTCAGTTCGACTCTGTCTTATTAGGCGTAATTTTTCTGATTTTGATATTCTTTTTGATATTAATGATAGAACGTTTTTGCCTGATAGAAATACTGCAAAAATTTAATTCTGCTTTCAATTACAGATGAACAGGAATCAAACTTCTGGATCTCAACATTTCTGAATTTTGAGTTTGAGGAAATGTAGATCACAGCCAGACCCTGGAACTCTCTCTTTTTTGGAAACTGTGTTAATTCTTTACTCTACTTTTCAAAGTGATGACTGACAGCATAACCCTATCAGTAGAAATAAGAGTGACTAATTCTGGTGTTTCTCCCTGAAAAAATCGGTCTCGATAGCTTTTGAAAATATTTTATATTAATTTTTTTATTACAAAGTCATTACTTGGAGATAACTACTAACTAGGTAGTGCTATATCTGAATTAATTACTAGAGTTTTTAAAAGAGCTGAAGTGGGTGAAAAGTAGCGAGGATTTTCTCATTGTCACTCCTACACTTTCTTAAAGATTCCTTTTCATCATACTCAGCAACAAATATGCTCAAAAAGTGGAAGGGATACAGTTAAAATTACTCCTTTAAATGCATTGTAGTTCTATGACTAAATAGCTCAGTCAGGTCAATCATAAGCTGGAACTTAAGGTCAGATGCAGAAAACAAAGAGGTTTTCCAGCTCAGTGTGAAATCATACACATACTGTTTTCACAGAAATCTATTGGATTTGGCCACTGATATCCAGATGATTGCCACTGTTAGGAAAAAGGAGGTAAACCCTGGAACAAAGCTATGGTTCTGCAGCACACAAATAGGCACTGATATAAAGAACAGTCAGAAAACTCCACTTTCAGTGCACAACTATCCTACAGAAAACAGGAATTATGCTGGATCTTTTTGAGTGCTGTATACTGGTATTTAAATAATTGCCTGACTTCATATGTGAGCTCTAAGGTACTCTTGTAATCCTAAAGGGATCTGAAGAAAAGACTCATATTCTACATTATTACTTTTATATTTTTGAAATAGTAAGGAAACATGACAGTTAAAGAAGTCACTATAGCCGTTCCGTGTTAACCCAAATTCTGGGGTTTTAAATATTTTAAAATTGTTATGACCTGGACAAATTAAAGGCTATGCAAATTCAACTTCATGTTTCCTTTAACAAACCAGAATAAGAGGACAGAAAGAGTTTTTCTTATCTTCTGCCCAAAACATACTGGTTTTAAACTTGTGGAATTTGATTGTAACTGAAGATACTGCCTGTGAAGTTTTCAGCCTACTTCTTTTCTAGTGTTTCATGTTAAAGGAGTGGAAGATAGATGGTGTCCCTCAGACAAAGAGATCATTTTGGGGTATAAACTCATTAACATAATAACAAGAGCTTTAAAGTTGTTTCAAAAGCCCACAGGGCAAAAGTCCAAAGGCAAATTAAAACCCAAACAGCAACAACAACAATTATTGATCTAGTCATGTGGATGGAATCTGAAGATGAGCAGAAATCAGAAATGTGGCTGGAGAGACAAGAATGAAAATAACAGGGCAATCGGCCAAGAATCTATGCACAAGACACAAGGATTCAGTGGCTGGAAGACTTAAACAATGATGAAATAAAGAGAGTGGCAGATGATGAAACGTAACACCAAACTGGAATGCTTTTAGCAGAAAAGCACAACTTGTATGTAAGTCAAGAGCAAAAAATTAATAGATGCTACCATATACATCAAGCATAGTCATGACAACTGAGTTGTATGGTCATTTTTTTCAGCTTTCTCCAGCTATAGTCTTCTATGGGTTTTGGGTTTCTCTCAGTGCACTTGAGCCACTAGGATCTGTTGCATTAATAAAATTCATATGCTTGTCTGCCCAACAATGTGAACTTGGTATTTAACTTTTTCAAGTTGAGAAAAACGTCTACGAATAATTCTATCAACCTCGTGAGATAAACAACTGAGCTGTTTTGATTTGATCCAGTAGAGGGCAATGACACCTATACACAATAGCTATTTCAGTACACCATGAATAAACATCCTTAAAGCTATAGTAAGGGCAATCACACTACCCCCTTTTTAACCTTTCAGACATCAGGTTAATTAGGCAGAACTCCGGTTCATACATATTATCCCAGGGGAACACGTAACTGTATATTTTTCGTTTTGATGTGCAGCTGCAGTATTAAGTCAGGCATGATTTACATACATGATGCAATAATTAGGCCTAGGAGCCAGGATAAACCCATATGCTGTGGATAACTGGTTTAGCTTGAATAAGATAACCTTGAAAATATTACATGAATATCATTTTTATGATTTAAAACATGATAAATATTGCTGGAAATGTTACCTTGTGGCTGTGCTAGCTGCAGCCTCAAACATCTAATTCTCTCCAGTTAAGTTTTATCCTGTTGCTATGTGTAAGTATAATTATTATTTACTATTTATTTATCACAGTCTGTCTCCTAAAGGATTCACCATCTAAATTAATCAAAAATAGGTGAGTATTAGATAGGAAGGCAGACAGAATGGATTTGCCTAGGTAGGTCATAAACTGTGTATTTCATAAACATCTCCTCTTGTATTTAAAAAACCTCCCATTCATACATATTCACACTTACCCCTTCTTATTCTCTGTGTTGATGTTGGCTAGGTGCATTCTCTATATACTACCATTACTTTTTAGTTTTAAGACAATAAGCAAGACATCTCCCTTATTCAAGATACATATTATAATTAAAACCATTGGCTTCTAATTTTACTTCATCTTTTCTTGCTGTGCCAAATTGAAGACATATTACAAGCTTATCAGAGTAGATCCTTCTCTTGCAGGCTCCTTATAGAGCAGTATACTCTATCATACCTTGAAACGAGTCTTTAGGGCACTTTCTGTGATTTGTATTACTTGAAATTCTAATGAAGATACCAAGAGATTTTATATAGGAAGCCAATGGCTCATCCAAACTCTCAAAGCTGTAGAAATATGTATATATTGTGCTGTTTACATGGTGATATACATTGATTATTATTCAAGCTCTATGTTAAGAAGCTTGTACTACATTCCAGTTCAATGACTGAACAAATAAGCTTAGGCAATCTCATTATTCAGTGAAAATTTTTGATGAGTGTGTTTAACTCTCTACAGAAATCAGGTACAAATAGCAGACCTGAAGATTTTGCAACCTAAAATTAAACAGATATGATACTTGGATGGTACAAGGGATTAGACAAATGGGGCATGGGAAAAACCTTAGAGGGGATGGCAAGAATCTGATCTTATGATGGCTCATTCTGATAATGCATGTTCTGATATTTCTTGGTAAATGAAACATAACAATTGGGAGAGATCTTTGGATGTTTTAAGTCAAATAGGTTTTGGTGAAGGACTTGAAGAAAGTAAGATTCTGGGAGAACAGAATCTGTACAGTACAGGGTGGAGATCAAAGACATCTGGGGAGGCAGTAATTAATAGCAATTCTTAACTGGCATAATTATGTAGAATCATAGAATCATAAAATGTCTTGGGTTGGAAGTCACCTCTAAAGGTCATCTAGTCCAACCTCCCTACAACAGGCAGGGACATCTCATACTAGAACAGATTGTTCAGAGCCCCATCAAGCCTCACCTTGAATGTGTCCAGGGATGGGCCCCCCACTACCTCTCTAGGCAACCTATTCCAGTGATCCACCACTGTCATATTAAAGAACTTTTTCCTAATGTACAACCTAAATCTACCCATCTCTAGCTTGAAATCATTACCCCTTGTCCTATCCTAACATGCCCTTGTGAACAGGTCTTCCCCAGCCATCTTATAGGCTTCTTTCTGGTTTTGGAAGGTCACTATAAGGTCCCCGCTGGAGTTTTCTCTTCTTCAGACTGAACAACCCCAACTCGTTCAGCCTGTCTTCATAAGAGAGGTGCTCCAGCCCTCTGATCATTTTTGTTACCCTCCTCTGACATGGCCCAACAGGTCCACATCCTTCTTATGTTGGGGGCTCCAGAACTGGACCCAGTACTCCAGGTGAGGACTCACCAGGGCAGAATAGTAACTTGAAAAGTAGAAAGGAAAATGGAAAAGTAATACAAACGAAGGCAAAATAAATAGTCCATTAATTTACTTGTGTAAGATTTATTCTCAGGTTGTCATTGGCACTAGGATAAATATGCCTCTCCTCCTTCCATAGAGTTTGAATCCAAAACCTAGTCTGAACATTGAGAAAGAGCAGAGGCATTTAGATGGGTTTTAGTTGAGATTACATTAATAAACAATGATTTTTTATACTTAATGCATAATTCCTTTTTCATTAGCTGTGTGATAATTTTCATTTTATTCAAATAATGTGATGTTGATAGTGTTTCATTTTGCTTATTTAGAAAAACAAAAGTTTAGAAAACTGTGAGTACATTGAGGTCATTTCTGAACAGTCTTTGGAAGATTGAAGATGCCTGTGAAACCCAGTATCTAGAGCAGTCTGCTTTTGTTTGAGGTGGGTAATATATACTTTAGTGTTTAAAATAGAAATGAGTCAAGCAAATCATATGTTTGTTATTTACAGAAACTTTTTTAAAGGTTTGAGCTTTTATTTTTTTTTGTTCAGTCTAAAGTTATATTAGACAGAATTTCCACACAGCCAGTGCAAATCTGAATAAAATCTGTAACTTCTCATCTAATTTTGCCATGAGTTTTTAAGCATTTCATAGACATTGAGACATATTTTTAAAAATAAAAATTAACTACGGCTTGGGATTTAAATTGCTTTAACAAATGAGTAGCTTATTTATGATTTCAGGATAGTTTCAGTGTATCTGTATGGCTACTCAAAACCCAGCCATTGGAAAAAAAGTCCATAATGCTCCACAACCTAACCATGATTTGTAATTTGCAGGATGATAGATTCTTGACTATTGAGTGCTCCAGCCTTGATGCAGACTGGCTTTTGTGTCATATCCCACGCTGTGACAAGTTAGTCATGTTCTACATTACTAACAAGAGTTTTACAAGGGCTTGTAGTGAGAGGACAAGGGGTAATGGTTTTAAACTGAAAGAGGAGATATTTAGGTTAGAGATCAGGAGGAAATTCTTTAGTGTGAGGGTAGTGAGACATGGGAACAGGTTGTGCAGAGAAGTTGTGAACGCTCCATCTCTAGCAGTTTTCAAGGCCAGGTTGCATGGGCCTTTGGCCAACCTCTAGTGAGAGTTGTCCCTGCCCATGCAAGGGCGTTGAAACTCAATGATTTTTAAGGTCCCTTCCAACTCTAACCATTCTATGATTTTGTGATTCTACGATTCTATGTTTAGATATGTAAAATTATGGGAACTGAGAGGTACTCTATTTTTCTATTTTCTCTAAATTAGATATTATTCTTTAGATTTCAGCATAGTGTCCTGCCAATAAACCAAACCTGGTTGTCTCTAAGTATTGACATACTGAAAACCTTGTGGGCTTCTGAAAATGACAACATTGGCTTTAAGGCTTGCTTCTTTTGCTTTTGTTCTTATTTTAGGATGCATTTTTTGTGTCATGACTGTGCATATTCTTTTTTGGAGTAGGTGTGGAGCAGCTCTAAGTGTCTTAATGTACTGAGATAAAGAAACTTGTTCCAGAAATGGTACTGTGAGTTGTATTTCTCACAGTGTAAGAGTGAAGATGAGTTCATTGGTGCCTGCAAATTCCTTAATTTTATTTATACTTGTAGAGTTAGTGATAGCATAAATGTTTCCTTCTTGTTGGGTGGATGAGGCTTTACATTTTCTTACTGCAGTCATATTACTCTGTCAATCCAAATACTGTGTGGGACGTATTGACTAGATTTATAACTTCTGATCTATCTTTAGACTTTCACAGATTACAGTATGAGACTAATGCCATGGAGCAAAAAGGGTACAGTCTGGTTTAGCTCAGCTTATACCTTTTCATGTTTCTTCTGGGAAATATCCCTATTGTCTCAAGTGTCATCCTATATGTCTTCAAGTTTTGGAAACTCCATTCTCTTTGTTTTGCTGTGCATTAAGAGTTCCAAAGGCATGGCTCAGATTTCTAATGCTTGCAAGACAAATATTGAATTCAGATTTTTCTAAGCAAAACCCCCTTAAAATATATTTATTTGTATGTTTAAATAAACACATATTTTGTTAATCATGTGGGATTTTGGGTTTTTATGTGCAAAATTTGTACAATTGAACCTTCATATAAAATGCCAAGCTATGTTACTGTTTTAAAAAATATTAGTTTTTTATAAATCTATAAAACTTTTTGTTATAAAGTTTATTAACAAAAGCAGTAGTTAACAGATATAAAAATAAGCAAGTTACATAACCATGGCAGGCTCCTGCAGTCTTTAGCTTTTCCCCACAAATGACATACATGACATTCTTGGCTACAGCATTATTCAAAACACATTTCAAAGACACAACTGTAAAACGTTAGATCTTTCCAAAAAGAAAATTGACTAATGGGAAGAAACAAGACAGACCTGCTAGGCAAGGCAAAAGAAGTCTCCATCTAACCCAAATTCTAGTTTCCAAGAAAGTTACCAGCTATGTAAGCTGGGAAGAGACAATTCGTCTCTAAATTTACTTACTAACTTAGGATAACCACAAGTGGCTTTAGAAAGTCTGTAATCTCCCAGTTGATATCCTTCCTTTTATTTATTGCATTCATGTCTCTGGTGAGTGTCTTCCCAAGATAGGACTTCAGAGAAGATTATAGTCAACCTACAATTTGACTCCTGAATAAAGCCGTGGTCATTTTCTAGTCTAAAGACCATGTTCACACCCAAAAATACTGGTAAACTGATGTTCTAGTATGAGGCAGATGATCACCGCTTCCTTAGGTTTTAATGCCTTCATGTTTACTTTTGATCTGAAACTAAATATTGGTCGGCACTTACTCACTCAGACTTGAAACAGCCTGTATAACGACCCCTAGTTTGTTCTCTTTTCTGCCTCTTCATGGTGACTGCTATCTTTTGGTCTAGACTGTTATCTTTTAAAACTTATTTGACAGAGCTAAGACAAACAATATTGAGGGAAGGGAGAAGAACTCACTTGTCAATCATTTGGAAGGAAGGACAGGGAACTGCTTGAAAGAGTCCAGCGCAGAGCTACTAAGATGATTAAGGGAGTGGAACATCTCCCTTATGAGGAAAGGCTGAGGGAGCTGGGTCTCTTTAGCTTGGAGAAAAGGAGACTGAAGGGTGACCTCATCAATGTTTGTAAACATTGATGTACACATACATACGTATGTAAGGGATGAGTGTCAGGGAGATGGAGTTAGGCTTTTTTCAGTGATGATCAGTGATAGGACAAGGGGTAATGGGTGTAAATAGGAGCATAGCCAAAAAAATTTTTTTACTGTGAGAGTGACAGAGCACTGGAACAGGCTGCCCAGGGAGGTTGTGGAGTCTCCTTCACTGGAGACATTCAAAACCCACCTGGATGCGTTCCTGTGTGATGTACTCTAGGTGACCCTGTTCTGGCAGGGGGGGTTGGACTAGATGATCTTTCGAGGTCCCTTCCAATCCCTAAGATTCTATGATTCTATGATTTGAACAGAATGCTGGATCTTCTCTTCTTCTCTCAAATATTTCAGATGTTTCATTTGAACTGAATTCCTTTTCTACATTTTTAATTACAATGTGCTCTTGCTAGAGTTCATAACCATTATCTGGACAGATCAATTTTGGGTAGGAAAATTTTTAAGGGAGGTCCAGGTATGAAAGTGCGATTCAATAGCAGTAATAATGTCTTTAAGTGAGTATTGAACTTCTGCCACAGGAAGGCAATTAAGAGAATATGGTGCTTCCATCTTTGTATTTATGTCCATTTACATGTGCATGACCACTAACAGATGACCTGAATCCAACTCAGGCAGACTTCTATCTGTGTAACTGCTTTTGGTTTACTCAAATTCAGACTGTGGTTTTGGTAAAATGCATTTGGATATTTTTTCCCTTCCTATAACGCATTATGAGCCACTTCTGTTTTTACAAAACTTTAAAATTAATCAGAAGATTGATGAAATATTGAAGAAAATCCATTTATTTGATAAATGCCGTAGAACAATTTGGGTGATCTGTACATGTACAGAAGAGTCTGACCTTTGCTCTCTCACCTAAGTTCTTTCTTTTGAGGAGTTAGTCAGTCACCTAACACTGGTACACACAGTGATACAAACTTTCAACATATCACAACAATAAAAGCCACCTTACAACTACAGTGTTATTCTGATGATTATTTCTACTCACATGGAGACAATTAATAACAGTAGGCCGTGTGGAACATCATGCTGGGAAGATGTGTTAATGGAAAATTTCTTAAGCCTTAAGTTTTTTGGTTGTTTATTTTTGGGGTGGGATGGAAGAATACAGGAAACAAGGGGGTATTGTAAAGACAAAGGAGTTTTCATAAAATCAAATGCTTAAAATATCTTTGAATCCTATCAGATAAAGGTATAGGACTTACAATTCTATGGGAATGGTTATTCAAATAAACAGCTTTTGGGTTTGTTTCAGTCAGATAAAAACGTTAAGTGGTATCTTCTGAAATGTTTTAGTTGTGGTGGTGAGATTGTGCAAACGGAATACCTCTTGGATACTTATTGGAACTTCTTCTAAAATTTAATACTGTTTAGATGTTAAGAGCTGGCTTTCACCTATCTCAATCTGTGTGATTTAATTCCCAGAATCAGAATTTTTGGACTACAATTACAAAAAATAAGAATGATCTGGCTCATCTACTTTCTTTTCCATTACTGTTAAATGTTGAGATTAAGCAGGAAGACTAAGGTCATCTCACATCCTCTAGGACTGCACTGAGGCAGTGCCATACTTTTGTTCACTGTTACGGACACAAAATCTATTTGCAGAAATAATGAATGAGAATAAAGTCAGAAGAGAAGAAAATAAAGCAATTTATTTAAGCTGTTATCAATAGTTTAACCAGTTTTCCTAGCTGCTGTAGACACTAAGGTAGTCCACAGTTCACAACAGTTCTTTACTGATTTTAAATTACATTAGATCAGAAAGAAGCTCCAGTCTTTTGTGTTTCATTTCTCTTTCTCTTTCTTTCATAAATTGTTTTCTGGCAGTTTCCTAAACAGAAAAATAATCAGTGATTTGGAGAACTAGGAAAATAATAGCACCTACTTTAGAAATACTTTTGAAAATATTGCATCAAATATGCCAACCTTTCTACTGAAGCAAATATAAATAAAGATGAGTCTCCATTTTACTGACATTGCCTCATTTAAGACGAAGAATAATAGGTATTCACAGATTATATGAACATTTTTATCCACGCAGTAATGAGCAAATTAACAAGACACCTACTGAGTTTTCTTAAAAAAGACAGAACACTTAAAAAGGACTAAATACTATTCACTCTGGAACAAAAATCTCCATTAATAGTAAGCTTTGTTGCTGATTTTCTATAGATCACGGGCGTCAATACAGAGCAGGTGTCTGCTTATCAAACACCATGCCCTTCTTGATGGCTGTGACAGTGGCAGTCCTTTAGTGAGAAAGGAAAAGTAGTCTAAAGAGTCCCTGCATGTTCCTTCGTGTTTGTTGGTGAACATTTCAGTTTCTTTAAAGGTTCATTTATACCATACTTATCAGCATAGCATCTGATCTTCTTCCAGTAGTGCATTAGGCAACATGACAACTATCTGTCACATTTTAGTTCCCTCTTCCTCTCCCCAGGGGAGAAAGGCTAAATGAATATAGATCCACAGGGATAAATTCAGACCTGCTGTAAGTAATTGCAATTCCATTGATGTCAGTAGAGTTGCACCCTACTACTTTTGATTTGAAACTGGAACAGAGAACCGCATTGTTCTTTGTAAAATAAAAATAAACAGTATGTGAAGATGTTTCCAAACATTTCAATAATATTATCTAGGACAGATTCTGTCCCCAGTTAAAGCTACACAAATCCATTTGAGCTAATGACATTGCACAACTCTAAATTGAATCAGCCCTTATACATACACACAGCTTACAAATGTCTGTGGTTATTAGACACACATTTCTAGATGCACACAAACCAACATGCAAAACTTCAGATTTGGCCTGTCTTTTAACAAATAGGTCAGTGGGCTGAAACCCCTTTGGATAAACCATCCTTTGCTCTTTTCACACCATCTCTGTATTGCCAACTGAAAATAGAAAATATTTTTTAATTAACTTTGCAGACCAGCTGCAATAAACCATATGTGTGTCACTGAACACAGTTTGAGGACTACTGAGATAGGATATAACTTTGACTCAGTTCACATCTTAATGTGAAAAAAGTGGAAAGGAAAAAATTGCAGGCAGTTTCTTTACTGTGTTTCGCATCTTCCTCTTAGACTCATACACAGGTCCTTCATCAAACCATATTTACCATCAAACCACGGTCTTCTTACTATGACCTGTAGCTAGCAGGCCTGAATAGTCATTGCTGGCCTTGTACAGGCAGCCAGAGTTGCCAGCTCTCTGCCATGGAACTTACTGCCGTGGTCAGGCCCTACCCTAGCAGAGGAAGAAGCTTCCCAGCTCTTCTGCATCTGCGGAAGAGTTCTTGGTATAATGCTGATGTTGATGGGAGCTCTGTTTGTGTTTGGGCAAAAACATACTTGAAAACTGTTATTAGCACTCTACATTATGGAGTCAAATGTTTTTTGACCACAGCTTCCCAGCTCTTATATGTTGTTATCTTCCAGCTCTGTATTAAGGCAAGGGTCATCTATAATATGCTCTTTCTGGTGCCTATTCTGGTTTCAGAAACTCAGGAGCATGGTCAGGAGACACGTGCTTCCACAGGTTGTGAATGATATGGGTTTATTGTGGGTAGGCCTGACCACAGCCTACAGATCTAATTAAATTTTCACTGCAGTTAAGTGAAAATTTCTATCATTTTGAAGGCCTTTGATTTATGAATGGTACTAATTTAACTAGACACAACTGGAACAGAGGAAAGTTCCCTGTTCATAACGCTTGACACAAAGAATTAATAAGATCCAAGTTCCGTTGCTGAGGATGACTTTTCATGGAGATTCAAAAGATTTATATGGAGGTCTTTAGCAAGAGAAGGACAATTTTTATTTTTTTTTATTTGTTTTGAATACTACATGGAGTAATTATTAATGTTTTCATGTTGGAGAAGAACAAGACTAATGTTATGGATACAATTGCTCCTTTTTGCATCTCGATTCTGAGTGACTTGAAAGTTACAAGTTCCTGAATCAAAGGTCTTGAAGGTCTTTTCCTTATTAATGATGCCATGTCTTCTAGAGACAGAAATTTGTCACATTCTGTCTTCCCTTGTAGGCTTAGCTATGTGAAGATACTTCTTTTTTTTCCTAATATATTTTTAGTTACCTACCATGAAGGAGTTCTTTGAATCCTATGTTGACCTATGATTGATCATAAGGGGTGGTCCTTTCTCCAGTTTCTGGCTCTAGTCCTCTTAGCTGGGAGCAAGGCTTAATAAAGCTGAAACAATAAATATCTTATATCTACATAACACTTGAATCCAAAACCAGTTTAAAAAGCAAGGATGAATTCATTTACCACTGAAATGCCAGCCACCTCTGGGGTGGAACACATGGTTCTTATTTTCACAGAGCTAAGCAGCTGTTTAACAGTACAAAACAACAGTACATTATAGTTTAAGTCATGAAATGAAGAATAATCCTGTATCCAATTGAAATGTAAGATTAAACTTAGATGGGGGGAAAATAATTACCCAAATTGGTAAAATGATCAGAACACAAAGACTAACCCTGCTATTCTGGCACAGTGGGCCACCAAAACATTAAGTACTGAGTGTGGTAAGGAACATAATTTCTCATTATATTGAAGAGCTGTTATCTTCAGTTAGATTGAATTTTTCTCAGTAGAGTGATTTCTTGATAAAAGATGTCTGTCCATCGACATCCAGCCCTTCTACGGGAAGTACATGCGTTTTAGAGAGGAAAGGATTTTTGGAGTCTAGTGTGGAATTTCTGATCAAAGAGAGATTGAGCCAGAACCACTAGTAACCTGACTGTTATGTACATCTCCCAGGATGTGGGAGAATGAAACTCAAATCCCTATTTAGATTACTTCACAACATAGACTTGGACCTGGGTTTCCTGTGTCCCAGAGGAAGGTCCTAAATTACTGGACTTGAAGCTATTCTGATCATGTTTTCTTCTTATTTTCCCATGGAAAAAATACAAAAAAATTGAAAGGTCTTGGGTTTGGCTCAGTGTAGAATGTGAATTTTGCAATTTCAAAAACTTTCCTGGAACAGGAAAGTTATTTTCCACCCAGTTTACCTCCTGCTGCAATGTATTCCTTTGCAATAAGATGAAAAGTTAGTGAATTTACTTCAGTATTATCTTAGAGGGAAGATAACAATTCTATTTGGTTCATATAGGGTTATGTGGTACTGTAATATGACTATATACTAATCTGTGTAGCCTATATGTAAGGCTAGGTCATCAGAAAATTTAATTTGGAAGCTAAGAAATTCCCAGCAATTGCAGCAATGAATTCTTAAAATCATTTTCCAGTAATGAATACGTACCTACCTGCTTTTAAGGTGGAGTTAATTATTCTCTGAAATGATCTATTTACAGTAGCCACTAGCTGGACACTGCAAGATAGGTGGTGTTTTTGTTTTTTGGGGTTTTTTTGTTTGTTTGTTTGTTTTTTTTCCCCCCTATTCCTTCAAGAACTAATAGTGTGACCAGGCTAAGCAGAGGAACCTCACATTCTCCTCTGCTGGGCAGGTTAAGGAGTCTGTACTCATTTTTGTAGTTAAGGAGGTGCTATCACTTGCTCCTGCCTTTGGCAATCACTTCCAATAACTTTTATGTCCTGATAGATGCCACTCCTCATACTAATAAGATCCAGTATCTTTTGTCTATCAGGCAACCAAAAACCAGATTTAATACTGTTTACCTGTTTCACATACCTCCAGGTCAGATGGTGACAAAATTCTACCACTAATGAGCAATGTTGAATTTGATTCAGTAGTGGTTCTTCCACTTTCTTACCAATGCACTGAGCCTTCAGTGTTAATAGGGCCTATTGATTCCTGCAGATTTTTAATATTTATTCATCTGTCAAATTAATTCAATTTCTGTCATTACGGAAAGAGGTGGTACACAATTTTAAAGAAATAGTTTTTACTTTCATCAATATAGTTACTGCCTGGTATGTGGTTACTAAAGGTGTTGAGCTCAGGAGTTGTGAAGCCAATGGACACATTTCACTAAGATCTGGATGAGCTCGAAATTGCAAATCCATTGGCAAGGAAGGCTAACACTGAAGAAACTTGAGTCTAAAGATTCCTCAAGTCTCTTGTTCTCTTAAGGCCAACTTTTATGAAAGTCAATGAAAGGCTAGTTTCCAACTTAATTAATGACTGCATATTAATAATGATTCAGAAAATTGAATTGTTTGGTATTTGAGTGAGACAATAACCCTTACTATTGTATTTGGACCACAGGAAGAACATCCGTGTTATTCAACTAGGTAAGAATAATGATCTGGGGGAAAAAATCCATAACAACTTCTAGTAACAAAACAAAAGAAAAAGATTATCACAGTGATTAGTCAAAAAATGACAAAAAAGGAAAAAAAGCATACAATATTCCTCAATATAAATCTTCTTTCTAGTCTGATGGGCCAGATACAGAGGCCTTTTTAGTTAACTCAAACTAAATAACAGATATTATGTATATACTCACACTTATATCTAAATGTAATATGTATAAAAAGTCTATACCAACATAAAAATGTATTAGATGTTCTTGTGAAGAATAAACAAACATCGCCTTGTTTGGCAGAATTTTCAAATGCATATTGCTTCTTTTATTTATTTTTTTATTACAATAAAAATGTGTTTTGTATTAAATCTATTGTTATAAAGAAATTAAGCCCTGAAATCTGCCAGCGTAGCTTTTTTCCATAAAGTGGAAAAAAAAAGCCCTCCTGTTTTAGATACTTGAAAACATTTGAAATCTGAAAATGAAAAGACCAGCCTCTGCGTAGCAAATTACTCCATAAAAATAAAAAGAATTCTTCTGTGTGAACTTAAATGGTTTGAAAGCAGAACATAACAGAAGAGAATAGCATGCATGGTCATAAAGGAAAACAGAGGGTTTAAGTCAATCTTTACAGATGTATCAGAGTCATTCAAGAAGAAAAATAATAAAAAATAAATAAATCACAGGCTATTTCACAGAGATTTGGGTCTGATTCCCCCTCTGCTGGGGCAAAGATTATTTGCTTGAGCCTGCACTTGTAAAGAAAATTCCAAGAAAATCCTTACAAAAAGTTTTTTTACTCAGTCTGCTTCTTAGCTTTGAGCAATGGGGACAAAATTTTACGGCTTGACATCTGCATTAAGGGGTATGACTTCCAAGGCCTGAGCTTCCATAAAGTACTGCTTAGAGTGCTTACTTGTGCCTTTCATCTTCTTCTATGGTTCAAACTACACATCATGCTACACCTTATTATTCCTCTGTGTCTTATATTTTGTTATTATAATTAATTTTGCACAGCAGATTATCTATAACTCAATGACATCAAGTTGTACTTAGGTTATATTCTGCAAAGTACTGTACAAATAACTAATAAAAGGCAATCTTTGCTCTGGAGAGCAAAGCATAAAAGCAATACAAGACTGAGATTAAAATTGCAATCTTACAAGTTGTCCTGCCTAAGATTCCAGCGTCAGCCAGTGCCAAAATCAGAAATGGCCCTGAACACTCCCTGCTTTGTCACTTGCTGCCTGATTTCTCCTTTCTGTCTCAGAAACTTTCTCAGAGGTTGCTGTAGCTGTAGTGAAACTGTCAGCCTTCCAATGGATACTAGGAAAAAGAATAATAAAATTTTAAAAAAAAGAACAAAGAACACCAACAATATTTAAGGAAGAATTCTTCAAAAGTTTGCATTACTAATCCCTGGTTTCCTCTGCACATCTTCCTATAGCTTCAGTTTTGCCCCAGACACTATTCTTGACACTACAGTTGTTGATGTGACTGTGATGGGCTGTCAAATGATCCTTTCATGTGACTTCTGATGAAATGGTTGGAGGTACTGCTTAGCAGAGAGCTTATGCATTTTTTTTGTATTTCAGAAGGTCCTGGACAGGGCCACCACTGAAATCCAGGTATTCCTGGCTGTGATAATGGTCCTTTGATGCTATAGATACTGGAGTATAATTATAAGAGAACTATGGTTGCTTCAGATTGCACATCCCCAGGTCTGCCTTCAGTATAGGATAGTTAGTATGCTACCAGTCAAGTTATTACCCATGCCTGAAGCAGACAGCACATTCTGAAGTGATGTTGGACATCATTTTATATTATTCTGCGTGTTTAATAAGTTTGAGAATCTGTCTACTTTCAGCTGGTTATCATCTCATGAATTAAAGCAGTCTTTGACATGAGTCTGAAATGATGCTTGTGTTCCCAGCTCTCCATCTACTGCAAGATGTTTTGTCTGTGTCCACACTACAGTTGTTTAAATGTTGACTTGGAAGTTACACTGCCAGACTGGACCATGCAATAAAAGGAATATTGACCACTTCTTACAGTTGAGGAAATGTAGAGATGCAGATAAAGACCTATTGAGGGTTGTGTCCCCATATAAGGTAAAAGTAGTGACTCTTGGTGTCTGTTGACTAGGCTGGAGGAGAGAGGTGAAATATTGAGCTGAACTTATGTGAATGGCTTTCAAGGAAGGAAACATCAGTGGTAGGGAGCACAGCTTATGGGATGCAGATTTAACCAAGCTAGATGAAGCCACCTCCAGCATACTCTTGCAGATCTGATGATCTGGATAGCACAAAGATGGCATAAAAGCAAATTTTCCTTTCCTTATGGGCAGATCTTGAGATTGTCCCAGAAGTGAAGAAAGCATTCCGGAATAGGATTAGCATGGCTTTGCTCTTGAACAGTTCTCTCCCAGACAATTCATAGGATGCTCTTTTTTCATCTCACATAAGATGTCCACATGTATTATCCTTTGCAAGACAGAAGAGACAAAACTTAAATGAAATCCAGTCTCAAACACAATGGGGATGCTCTAGCGAGCATGGTGGCCCACCCAGATTTTGGAACTCTCTAGTTTGCTGTTTGAAGAACATGCAATGGTATGGGAAATGTAGATTTTGACTAAATAACTATGGCCGAAGCCTTGCTGCTATGCAAACTGGAGAAGGGGACCTGGCAGATTCTTGGTATCATTTTCATGCTGAAATTGCAGAGACAAAGGTTCAGTGTGGTTTAGTATTTCTCAAAACAGATTACAAACATCAAAGAGAACAGATAAACTGCTAATTAGGTTAGCTGCTTTGGACTGAATAGGTTGTCTTTAGGTTCCTATCCTTCCAAAGACTTGGTTTTCAACCTCTTTCAAGTCACCTAAGATGTCCCAAGACACCTTTCCAGCATTTATATATATACAAATTCATTATAGATTACAAAATGTCTTAAGGAGACATTACTTTTCTTTCAGGATAACTTCAAATATTTACGCTAGTTTTGTCAATTGAATGTTGCCATTCTGAGGTTGTGTGAACTTTTGACCTTGTCTGCACCCTTGAATATAACTAAAGACCACCCTGATTGGTTATGGAATTGATACACTGTATCAGATGCAGAATTGATTACTTGCTCACATACAGAAAAGAATTTAGGAGGAAACTGGCTATTTTCCTGTAGGATCTTGTTGTGAAGCAAGCAAAAAGAAATTCTGGATTAAAGAGAGCATAGTAAAAGGTGCTGCTACGATGAAGAAGACAACTTCTTCGTTTGAGGAGCAAAGAATTGGAAGATATGTAGCTTACTAAAACATAAAACTGGGAACTATCACTGAAGAATTTTAGGCTGTTGTTCCTTCTCTGTTGGAACAGGATCCAGATAGCTGAGGTAGTACTGTGTTTTGTTTGAAGATTTCCGAATTTCTTTTATAAATTCTTCCAAAACAGCAATTTCACAAACCATCTTAGAAGTGCCACAGATGAACAGAATTATTGCCTGTTAGGAACATGATATTTACTTGCTAGGAAAATAACAAAGTGAGAGTACCAGCAACTCTAGTTGAATATTTCTGGTGTATGCTGCCGTCTTCATCAAAACCAGAGAAAGTTCTTTGTGGGAAAGAAAAGGAGAAGAAACAACAGAACAAAAAGCTTAGATGTTAATGTGCAGTTTTCTGGTTTGTTTTCCAAGACACTCAAGCATGATTAAGCTGAGCAGACATTCCTTGGACAGAAGGCAAACTTTTATAACCAGGCAGAACACTGACATTCTGGAAGAAGACAATACTTTTGAAAAAGAGTCTTTGAGTCTGCAGATGACATAACAAAAGACATTCAAATCTCCGTGATGTCTTTTTAAAAACCTTGACAGGTCAACATATTTTGAGTTTTGAAGAAACATGTAGCCAGAGACTTACACACATGAATACACACAAATACTTGAATATTTCCTTTTGCAGTACTGTTTGTCCTTGTTTTGCTAAGTTCCTTATCTGTAGGCTTTGCTTTGTGCCACACTTACCAGAAATTCTTTGCCCAAGGTATTGAGAATAGGCAAAAAATCTGTTTAGCATCCTTGAATAAACACAAATTATGGCTGTCCCTTTGTAAGAATGTACGTGTCTGGTAAATGCTGTTTTGAAAGGTGGCTGAATGCAACCATAAATTTACAAAATTATCCGTCTTTGCTCACACCAGACCTTCAATTCACTGTTCAGAGCTGGAATAAATTTAATTCCGTCAAAGTAGTCAAAACTCCCTTGGTCTATTCTCAGATGAATGTTTTAATCTTCAGAAACTTCATTGGCAGTAATTAATGTAACTAAAAATATTTACATCCAGGTTAGAAGTCTCATTTTCCCAGTCTTTCTGCAGTCAACAGAGTCAATTTTATCTAGTGGGTGTTGCAGACCACTTTAGTTAACTGTAGTGCTTCTCTAGGAAGTTTAGTGAAACTAATGTCCATATTTAAGCACAACAGCCACATGCCTGTAACTGGGCTGTGTGAATTCTTCTCTGTGTTTGCTATTTCGTTGAAACATATTTTTTCTTCTTTTCCCCCCTTTCTTTATTTCATAGTGAAACATAATTCCTTTGTGGTTAGACAAATGTAATAGGATTTATTTTCAAGGATAAGGGATCCATAAAAAGGATGTATCTGGAGTATATAAGAGGGTGTCAAGTTATATTTTAAAAAAAAGCTACTCTTCAGCAGGTACCAGGGGAGGATGATTTGAGAGAAGTGGCCAAATGAAGTTCTTATATAGATTCCATAGTAACTGGTTATATATTTATTTTCCTTTTTACCCTGCCAGACATCAGCAGGCTTAACAGCTATCCACAGTATTTTTGAGAAGCCATCAAAAGCCAGCAGACAACTAACTACATTATCCAGATTAGCTTCCCATCAAGAGGAGAACAGTAATTGAACCATAGAGTTGAGAGTAATTCGGTCAGGATACTGAGGGCACCTAGACAGCAAATTAAAACAATACAACTAATTGGTAGCACTATAAAAAATACACAACAGCTTAGAATAAAACATTCTTATTAGCTGAGTGCAACTAAATGCTTGACTGTGTTAATCACTTCTAGTGAAACAAATTGTTCATTTAGAAAGTTATGGAATAAGTTCGTGTTAAAAACAATTTGCCCAATTATATTAGATTTTAGAGTGATAGCAAGATTTGATGGTATGGTTTGTTTGGTTGGTTTTACTTTTTTTAAATTTATTTTTTCCTTTTCTAACATTAGAAGTCTTCTGATAATTTTTTTTATTGTAACTGAAGGGAAACAGCCAAAATAATATGTATAAGATCAGCTATTTTCACCTTTTGCTAACAGGCTGATCTGATTTTCAGGTTTCTATTGGCCATGGGCAGGATTCATGTAAACCCCAAAAGTTAAAAATCAGACCCCAAAGCCACGCTGAGATATTGAGACAACACAAGTTAAAAATTGTGAATGAGAGCTGTGAAGAAGCACAGGAACAGTTGGAATGCTTTATGGATCCAGTAATTCAATGAAAGCCAGAGCTCTGATTTTTAAAAATTTTTTATTTTTTTCTTTCTCCCTAAAAACTGCTTCAGGAGAAACAGACACCTAAAAGTAAGTCTGACCAGTGGGTGCCAAAAACTATGAGCTCATCCCACATGTGCTGGCCCTTGAAACAGGAAGAGTGGGGCTCCCTGTACAGACACACCCGTCTGAGCACAACTGTGTGACCCAAGCACAGGAACAATGTGGATGCATTAGTGCTGTGCTGTGTCTGCACTAAATTAACAGTGGCCGAGAGTCAGTGTAGCTCTGCCAACTGTGTTGAGACCCTTGCCAGGTGGAAGCCCTTGCTGTGGCCTGGATGAGTCTGTCTTCCATTAGAAATGATAACTTAAGAACCCATCTTGGAGCAAAATCACTCCTTCGGCTCTTCTGAGCCATCACAAGAAGGATGACAAAATGTTTCCTTTCTTTACTTTCTTTACTTTCTTTCTTTTCATGTAATGACTTGGTCATCAGAGTATCAACCTGAGGTGTAGAAGATGAAAATTAAATTCCTTCTTCTGTCTCAACTTCCCACTTTCATATTCTAAAATCAGAATGTGAGAGAATGCATGTCAAATGGATGCTCTCCATCCCTCTTCTTGAAACTGTAATAACTAAATATTTACTCACCAAGAATGCGAGTAATAATCTACACCCTATCGGTTAAGAAACATGAGTTTTAAATGAGTATTAGTCACCGATACAATGGCTTGGATTCAATTAAACCTTCATTTAGAAAATTTGAATGTAAATCGAAACAAGGGCTGAAATACAGATCTCTGCCTTGTCAGGTGAGTTTCCGTAAGCACACAATGGACTATCAGACATATAACCACATACTCCTCTGCTCTGGCACAGGGAATATTTAATTATACCATTCACATTTAAAGACTTTTAACAGAAGAGGGCTGTGAATGTCTTGGCACAGAATATTTTATACCTTGGTCACTTATATGTTTATTAAGAAGATAGGAAACGCAGTTTGGAGCCTCCCTGTAGTTCAGCGACACTGAACTATCTTTCACATCTTGAGAAGGATCATGGCCATTAACCTACCCTATAACTTGAACACTAAACCCCAGACATTTTTTGTCAAATCTAAAGAGTATTTATTCTTTGATAATATCTTTACTGCAAATCTTACAGGTGAAACATGATGTTGACCCGGTTAAATTTTTGTGTATATCTGCCCAGGACTTGTGCAATTCTTGGTCTGCACAGGGTTTTCAAAATTGCAATAAGATACCCATAAGTATGCAATGTTTCATGGGCCAAACATCCATGGAGAAAGAGTTAAAATGTTGGGTGTCTGGTGTTGGGTATAAATGGATATGAAAGTCTTTTGGTGGTTCTGGTCTTTCAGCTGGTGTCAGTTCATGAAGATTTATGTTTTATATCAGACAGTAGAACTGACTGTACATCAGTCCTTTTAATACTGGAATAGAATCAGGCACAAATTTGAAAGTTAAAAATATATGTTTCAAATATAGATCTAATACAATTGATTAAATACACTAGATAAATTTACCAAATTAAAGTTAAGAAGATATTAAAGGTTATTTATCAAATACTGAGTAATGAGAATACAACACACTTGAAAATTAATCTTAACACAAAAGAAAAGCTCAGCACACATCCTAATCTCTGACAGTAAACTGTGATAACCTGTAATTCTCACTCAATCCAAGTAGTGTTTTCAATATGAGGAAAAAAATTGAGTCTGACTATGTTTCTGTTTGCATGTGTTTAAAGGAGACATTCCATTAAAAATGATGAGGCAAAGTTAGCAGTGGTTTGAGATCATAACACGATCCCTGAAGTGTTTTGCTCTATCTAAATCAGTCATTGTAAGAGATAAGTGTTGAAATGGTCCCTCTTGAATAGTATTATCCTTCGTTTTTTCTTCTGCATTATTGTTACTTCAGATGCTCTCAGAACAAGAGGAATTTAAAGAAATTAACTCCAGGCCTGCACCGGTAGGAGTTGTTTCATAAATATGGCACAGGAAACTGAAAATGGTTCAAAGAATAATAGAAAGACAATGGCACTCTAAAAATAAATAAATAAATATATAGATATATATATATATCTGTAATCTGTGGTTAAAATTATACTTGGATAAAAATATAGACCCATCTTTGTCAAATACAGTAAAAATAGGTTTTCATACCCTTAAAGACAGATTGTTCAACCTCTGCATTATGAAATGAAGATGCTAATAATCTCTGACTTTAGAAGAAACTTCAGCCTGAATGAAGGGTGACAAATACCCCCAAGTGGGAACTTGCTTTTCTAAATGTTCACCACTTGGGTATAGGAGCTGCTTTCCCTTCAGAGATGCTTCTGGCACAGGTACTGTACCTTCATGAAAGCTTTTCAGATGGCAAGTGATTTATTTGGCCATGAGCATACAAGCAGGATAGTGTATCTGACACATGCCTTTTAAAAATCAAGTAAAGTGCACATCTATTTTCTGGCATATAAAAAAATACTTGTCTGGGAAACAGGTGGGTTATCAGACACTGTTGCTAAAATGTGAAATATCTTTCTAATTTGGGCTTGCTTTAGTTGCAAATCTGGCAAGAATCTCTAGGATGTAAGAATGCAAAATGTTGTGAGGGAAATTACTTCTGTGAAATTTGTCTTTCTTTTTAGCTAAAACCTGATTAAAAATTCAGTCTTTAAACTTACTATATTTTATGGTAAGCTTTTATGGAGGGAGGTGTATCTTAAAGTGTATGTAAACTAGTTTCCTGACAGACAGTGAACTCTTCACCTTACAATCTGATATACATTCACAAACTCTAAACTAGACTGGACATTGCATCATGTCACTAGTAACCAGTAATGAACTACATTGTACAGAATAAACACAAGAAAGTGACATTATGGCTGATATCTCTTTCTCAGATCTTTCTGAGTTTTAAATTGTGAATGAAAAGAAGATGGATGTTTTCCTTACTGCTAGCTTTCCACATCAAATATAACCATTGATTATGAAAGCATTTAAATTACAAAACCTAGTTAGGATACTATGTTATGTCTTATTAAAATGTGTTTGGAACCATTCAATTTAAGTTTGCCAAGTAATCTGCTCTAATACTAATGTCTGAGGTACTGCGACTAAGTAGTGGCCTTACTTGGAATAAGGTTTTGATTACGTATCAACCAGTGGCTTGCAGAACAGATACTGATGAAGGTGACGAGAGCTTCTTAAATACAGATGTTTCCAAACACATAAAAATGATCCATTAGTCTGGAGATCTCCTGTAACTGCAGAAATACTTTGAGAACCACGGTGAGATGTTTGCCAAAGATTTAGACGTTGACAAATAGTCTCCTTTAAGTGAATGAGTTCACTGCCATTCAGCTGAGCCACTGGGAAACTGGGACTGCTTGTAAGCACTGGGGGCAGAACTGCTGGGCTCATTTGGTCACGTTCAGAACGAGATCATGTGGCTTGATCTCATTCAAAAGATTATTATTTTTGGTTTGGGTGTGACTTGAGGTTTGAATGTCAGGAAATTTGGGAAAAAAAGCCACAACCAAACAGACAGGGTGGAGGAGCACAAACTGGAAATTAGAAACAAAGAGCAATCAGCACACGGCGGCATATTGGTTCTACTTGCTGAGTCAAAAGTGAGTCTGCAAAGGATCAAAAGAAACAATACTTCTAATTAAATGTGTATTCCTTATGCATAATATTAAAATGGCTTACACTTCAGGAAAATTTGGACCCCTGCTGAGAACATGCCATCACCTAAACCCTTGCAGTGTAGATACTGCGTAGACCAACACATGGAACTTCTCTGGCTTCTGTAGTTGCATCTTGTCTTTCAACAACATAAAATGAGGATTTAAAAATTCTCACCTACCCAAAAATGTGCACCTATGCCAAATCTTAGAGGCAGTATAACATCAACTTAATTTTTTCAGAGCTTACTCTGGTCTTGCTGTGGGTAAGCTTATTTTATTGTATGGTCTAAGAGTGGAGTATTTTAGTTCTGGGGGTAAAATCAACAAGATGAAGTTAAGCAAGTACTTGGAGACATGCTACTGAAGTAGAGGTTTGCCATTGTGCAATTGAGGGAAAGTCCACAAGCCCAGAACTCCAAGTGAGATCTAACCAACCAGAATGAGTCATTAGGTTTTTGTGACCATAGGTAAGCACATAAAAGAAGAAAAAAGCCAAGAGAATAAAAGAAACTAAGATTCTAAGGAATATAAAGATGTTTTAGTACTTTGATAGTAATCTTTAAAACCAGATTATTAAGAAATAAAATAATTTGAGGTCTGATTTGAAATTTCTTTCCATAACAAATGTCTTTACATTTTGGCCAGGTGTTTGGCAGTACATCCACTGAGGGAAAAGTCAGAGTTGGCTGATTCATATTCTGTGGTGTTACAGATTATTTTGGCAGCCCAAGGAGGTGTTCTGGTTCATTGTATTTCCTATTCTTCATCTACTGCTGACAATCTGTGGTGGAAGGATTGGTGCTAGTCCATTGCTCCATAGATGGCAGCTGATGCTGTGGTGTTCCCCCCATCCAGAAGCACCAATGCAATTACTTCTACCAACCATTTAGTTAGTCAAATAATGTTGTACCTTTCTCTTGCCAGCCGTCCTCCCCCATTCAGCAGCTGTGACTGAATAGTAGCAGGTAGGAAAAAGCAGTTGTTCAACATCATTGATTGGCACATCCCTAAGTCTTGTTGCATCTTCAATTGGCAGACAGTTCTTTTGTCCCTGCATGGTTACATGCCAAAGGAATATGCTTTTCTGGTGCTCCACTGCAGAACTCCAGTTTGACCTGCACCATAGCCTGCTCAAGCTGGAGCAGAAATGAGATATGAATGGCTTGAACACAACTGAAGCTTGAGAGTTTATGGATAACCATAACAGTGAAAGAGAATGCTTTTCTAGTGGTTCCTGTAACTGACTGCTGAGGCCCTTGGGGGTGGCAGCATTGTGAGCAGGGCAGGATCCACACCAGTTCACCCTCCTCCCTGCAGTGATCTAGGCACAGCTCTTAGTTTTTTGCCATACGACCTACCACAAACTGCTGTGGTTCCCAGAAAGCCATATAACCTCATAATGGACAGACAATAATGCAGAACACTTAAAATAAAAGAGATAACATTGTCTCTGTTGGTAAACTGGCATTTAAGGCAGAGTGTGTGAGGTGGAGATGGGTCATTTCTATTGACCCATTTTTTGAAGCTGCTTAGATCTTTTCCAAAGAAGTTACAGATTGTCATTGATAAATGATGTTCTGTACATCCCAGCATTAATTATTTAAATTTCATTAACTTAATAATAGTATGCAATAAGTCTGCCTGCATATCCTTTTAGCTTTTCTTTTTATTACATTGGAGTTTTGATTGATTTGCATTATTTTAGCACATAGTAAAAGCAGGTCTTAGGCCATTAGCCTGCAAAAACCTTAGCACCCTTTATAAACTCAGGATAATATTTTGTACTGAGAGTGAACAGCAGTGACAATGCACTACTGAAGGGGTGGGATCCCAATTGCTCTTCACTTCTCTACCAATCAACCCTCTTTCTTCCTCTGGTCCACAGTCACCTTTTATTGATCCTAAAAATCTTCACACCTTTGGAGAGCTGGTTCTGTTCACCAGCCAAATTGGTGAACCATTCACTGATTTTTTTCTCTTTTTTTTTTTTTTTTTTTTTTTTTTTTTTTTTTTTTTTTTTTTTTTTTTTTTTTTTTTTTTTTTTTTTTTTTTTTTTCTCTGATGGCTTTCCTTAGTTGGGTCAGTTCTACAAGGCTAGGTTTCAATTGGGTTAATGAGCTGACCTGATTTATAGAAGGTCTCTTAACTGGCTCAGATGATCTGGATAGGCACAGTTCAGCAGCGTGGAAGATGGTAAAAAGGACTGGATGAGGGTATAGAATGTACCCTCAGCAAGTTTGTTTAACAAAGTTTTAAATGACTGGGTTTCACATTATACTCAATTGCTTACTGAAGAAAGAACTTAAAGCAACTCATTCTCACCAGGTAATGCAGCTTTCATACCATTATTTGTCAGCTGCCATCTGAAAAATTCATAGATAAGTGACCAGGAAAACACTCATTATCCCCATGGTCCTGCAAGATGGACAAACTTGCCAGTCTGCTACTTTTCACCATCTCAAAGAAAGCAATTTCCCAGAAAGAAAATGGTCTTAATATGATGTAATCTCAAATACATAATAAATATTTAATAAGTTGCAAAAACCCCACACATTATATTTATGCTCTATTCTGCCTTGGTGAGGCCGCATCTGGAGTGTTGTGTCCAGTTCTGGGCCCCTCAGTTCAAGAAGGACAGGGAACTGCTTGAAAGAGTCCAGTGCAGAGCCACAAAGATGGTGAAGGGAGTGGAACATCTCCCTTATGAGGAAAGTCTGAGGGAGCTGGGTCTCTTTAGCTTGGAGAAAAGGAGACTGAGGTGACCTCATCAATGTTTACAAATATGTAAGGGGTGAGTGTCAAGGAGATGGAGTTAGGCTTTTCTCAGTGATGACCAGTGATAGGACAAGGGGTAATGGGTGGCTAGGAGACACAATTCTTAATGGTTACTGCACAGTCATATCCGTTCCTTCATTTCCATGTCTATGTGATCACACACAAATTTGTGCTATCAACATTCAGTTTTATTTCTCCATTTGCTGCAGATATTTTTCAGCTGTAGTTTAGATACTGATGTTTTAACTGTGTGTTCTTTTGCCTTATTTCTTCCTCCTTCATCTCTATTGCATCTGGTTTCATCAATGCAGTGTAGAAAGGAAGGGGAAATGTGCCAAATACTGCATATTTGATATCTGAAGTGTGCCTATTGACCTTTGACTGGGATAGATATTTTAATCCCACACTTGAAAATTACCCTTCAAAAGACTTGAATTCAAATTGCCAACATGATAATGTCATTTTCTAATCTGATGTGACTGGAATCATAACACTTGCTTTGATGTGCAGTATAATCCAGCATGACTGATCAGGTGCAACCTGCCATAACACTGCAAAGGGCAGTGCATCATGCTCAGAAATTAAAACCATCTTATTTCCTGGAAGTCATAGTAAAAGGAATCTACCTGAATTTTACATATTAAGTTTTTTTTTCAGAAGTTTTTTTAACTCAACAGTGACCCAACAGTGTTTTACTTGTCTCTTGAGTCTGACTCTAGTTCCTGCTACAGCATCTGCATCTTGGCTACTTTTCTATCAAGAAATAGGCAAATGTCAAAACATTGTAAAATATCTAACCGTTTTATTTAAACTGTATAAGAATAGTCTGCTTAGAAGCAATGCTGTTTGAACCTTTTAAACTCACTGTCTCTCTAGCTGCTTGCAAGAGTTGCTTCCTTTTGTCAATGCAGAAAATACTTCTTTGTGGTCCGAGTGCAGAATAAAGCAGCATTCGGTAGCACTAGAAATTAGCAGCTGTTTATCTTTTCTCTCCTGCTATTTCAGTTTAAAGCACTTGGAGAAGATTTTACAGAATCCTCTGTTTTCCCACGTGATTTCATAAATTACTTGCAAGTCTCACCCATACAATCTGGGGCAACTCTTTCAAGCCCTCTGGAAATGACAGAAAACTCTCATGATAAAGCAATGAAGAAATAGGTAGAAGTATATGAGATTATTACCTGAGTGAAGGATGTGGAGAAAAATGAAAAGGGATCATCTTACATAACCAATCAGTCTACAACACATAATTTTTTGCATAATTATGTAATGTGCTGTTGGAATATTAAGTTTCCTTTAACAACAGATTTGAAATGAAATCTGATTATACACAGAACAGTAATACCCAATATTTCTCAATATACATTCCGTAGGTGAGGACACTGAACAGAGGGAAGTAATGCTCTGTAAGAATGGAGGTAAAGATGTGATACACTGATGTGTTCAGTTGTCATATTTATCCACAGAGGTGAGCACCTCACACAAGAAGGATATTTCTTTCTCCAATGTGTGGATACTTCATATCAGCCCTGCTCTTTATTTTACATAAGTTAAGTAGGCTACAAAGCATGATTTCCTCTTTCTGACAAGGAAAGGATTGTAGACAATCTGAAATAGAAAAGCAGTTTTAAAAATAGATGGTAATTGAGACTTCTATTTCCATTACAAACTCAAATATGTAAACCTAATTATTTGCTTTCTGACTAAAAAGCCTTATAGGAACTTGCCACTTTGCTTCTGCTTCTTTGGGGTTAGAAATTCAGGAAGGGAAGGCTAGATGAACACAATGTTCCTGTTCTTGCGGAGAGAAGAAGGTGTTTAAAAGCTTTTAAAGAATTACTTAGGCTTCTGATGCAATAGGAGTTGCAACAGCATTTTCTGAAGAGAGTGAGATGCAAAAAGTAGTGAAAGTTACAGAGTAAATAGTTTTCTGGCTTAAAGTTTCTCAGCAAATCCTTGAGATGAAGCAATAATATATTAAAACAAACAAACAAACAAACAAAAAAACCTATGTGTAGGAATCACTCTCACTTGATAATAATATTCCTTCGATTGGGACAAGCAATTCTGCAAGCGTTTAGGGTTAAGGGCACCACACTGATAACAGCCTACACCTTGAAAAAGTAGTCTGAATTTGACAGCTCACTTCCCGTAAATGTAATCTCTAAAAATGGTCCTCCTTATGATTCTAATTTCCAACATGATATGTCATTTTGTAATGTGAGATAACTAGAATGATAACACACACCACAAGATGAAACACAGTCTATTGTGATTGATCAGATGCAACATAACGCATCACAGGGCAATGCATTTCACTTGAAATTTTAACCCAAGCTATGTATATGGAAAACTGCAATAAAAGAGAAAACCTATATCTCATCTAGTAGAATTGCTGAAGATTTGAGGGCTATATTTATCCTATTGTCTTGTTAGCAGAACCTGCTGATGTGACACACACCCATCTACCCATACGTCCAAAGAGGAAGTGATGTTGCTTTTCCCTATCTAAAAGGGAAATTACAAATTATTTTTATCTAGGTGCCTTTTCCACAAAGTCTTTCTTACATGTGTATCCTTGCTGGATGACACTCAAGCTGCCTTCCCCCTCAGTTCACTCTAATTCATCAATATTTATCCTGACAAAGTTTTGCCTGGAATTCCAAAGTCAGTTATAGTGCTGTGATTGTCACTGGATGAAGCAGGAAAAGATATTGCAGTTATACAGATGCATATAGAACGAGCATATTCTCACTTCTGTTCTGTATCCAGAATTTTAAACTAACACTTTTGTTACACCTAATGCTATTAGTGTTAATGAAAAAAATGCCAAAATGTCAAAACATTTTCTGCAAACTTATTAATACCAGTGCTACAGGATGAGCAGTAATGTCTTCAAACTTAAAGACTGTAGATTTAGATTATATATTAGGAAGAAATTCTTCACCATGAGGGGCATGAGGCACTGAAACAAGTTGCCCAGAAAAGTTGTGAATGCCCCATCCCTGAAGTGTTCAAGGCCAGGCTGGACAGGACTTTGATCAACCTGGTCTACTGGGAGGTGTCCCTGCCCATGCAGGGAGGTTGGAACTATATGATATTTAAGATCCCTTCCAACCTAACTACTCTGATTTAATAATAATAATATGTCTAGGAGTGGGGATTAAGAACTTTACTCCATATTTTGTATTGGGCTTCTGACAACTTTGCCTTTCTATTTACATAAATCAGTAAAAAAACTCCCCTTTGAGCTGTTTTTGAAGACCTGCTAAGATTTTGCTAAGAACAGGCCTTTTAATTCTCATCAATTTCTCCTCTCTTTTCCAAAGAAAGGACCATGCTTTTACTTCTCTAGAACAGAGAATAGAGAAAGCAGCCTTCAAGACTTATTTTTTTTTTTTCCTTTTTTTTTTTTACATAGGGTCTAAACACTCCATGCAGATTTTGGGAGGTTTTCCCCCAAAATATATACATAGGACCTTTTCCAAGGGCTATTGAAAGGCCTTTAAAAGCTTCTTATTTTAATGATTTTACAGTGGAACCTAAAGAAAAGCAGTGCTGTAAGAAGAGCAAATATATGATTTGACTGAATAGAGAATTTCTAAAATAAAGAAAATACAGGAAAAAATAGAGATAGGTAAAGTGTTCTGGAGTAGAAGAACCAGAACAAGTTTCAATGTGGACTAAACTTGGAAGAATCTTTGAGTCAAAGAGAAGGCTAGACTGAGAAAACTGAGAACTGAAAGGATTGGAAAAGATAATATTATAACTCATGATTTCTTATCCATAGGTAAATCTGTAATGTTTAGAATAACCTCTTTTTGAAGACATACATAATAAAAACAAATGTGGTGGTAGAGAAACAGTTTTGAATTCCTGCAGATTTGCTGAGCTGTGAATTCAGAAAAGGTAAACCTCTGAAAGAGGGAATTTAAAAGCATTTTAAAATGCAACATTTAGATAAAACAAATAAACAAATAAATAAGTGGTTATAATAGAAAAATAAAAATAAAACAAAATATGGGATAATCTGAAATATTCTCTTCCATTTTTTTAAATTTGAACAACAGAAGCTGTTACCTGTCCTACCTTACTCCTAAACACTGAAACCCAGAAAGAAAAAACAAGGGACAAAAAAACCAAACCATTTTACACTCCTACAAAATTACACATATTTATATTTCAAAGAATCATTGCATTCTAATTATTCACAGTACTGCTATGACTTTTCACTCTACTTTGAATTTCTTCCCCTTAATAGCAAGTCTCCTTGCTTTCTCTTTTAATGTAGCAATACTACAGAATCTAAAAGAAGAAAGGTAAAGAAAGAGAGAAAGAAGGATAGACTGAGAGTGAAAAGCCTGACAACTGTGTAACAAACAAGAACATAGTAGAAAAAAAATGTATTGTACTGAAGCTGAAAATTCTTTTTGAAAAATGTCAGAAGACCAGGTAGATTATTAAGCAATACAGTAAGATAATTATTTGTTTGCCTTGTTTGTACAATATTAACTACCTAATTTGTAAGGCATGGTGATAGAATTTAAATGCTAATAAAATCTTAACTGAGCTGATGTAATCACAACAAAACAGATTTTATATGAGTACATATCCTGTGTGGAAGGAACAAAATACCCAGCAGGACCAGAACCCTGGACTTCCACAGGGCAAACTTTGGTCTCCTCAATCATCTATTAAGGGAAATCCCATGGGACAGGGTGCTAGAAAATAAAGGAGCTCAAGATAGCTGGTCAACATTCAAGGACCACTTCTTGCAAGCACAGGATCAGAGTGTCCCAATGGTTAGGAAATCTAGTAAGGGTGCTAGGAGACCTGCATGGTTAAAGAAGGAACTACTGGGCAAACTTAAGTGGAAAAGGAAAATCTATAGATCATGGAAGGAGGGGCTGGTCACTTGGGAGGAATATAGGACTGTTGTCAGAGGATGTAGGGAGGCAATTAGGAAAGCTAAGGCCTCCTTGGAACTTAACCTTGCAAGTCAGGTTAAGGATAATAGAAAGGGCTTTTTCAAGTACATAGCTAGCAAAACTAGCAATAGAGGCAATATTGGCCCATTGAGGAATGAGGTGGGAGCCCTGGTGACAGAGGATATAAAGAAGGCAGAGGTGCTGAATGCCTTCTTTGCCTCTGTCTTCACTCCTGCAGGGTCTCCCTATGAGCCCCAGATTCATATAGCCCCAGAAGAAGTCAAGATAGAGGAAGAGTTTGACATGGTAGATGAGGATTGGGTTAGGGATCAGTTGAGTAATCTGGACATCCATAAATCAATGGGTCCAGATGGAATGCACCCAAGGGTGCTGAGGGAGCTGGCGGAGGTCATTGCTAGGCCACTCTCCATCATCTTCAGTAAATCATGGGCAACAGGTGAGGTGCCTGAGGACTGGAGGATAGCAAATGTCACTCCAGTCTACAAGAAGGGCAAGAAGGAGGACCCGGGTAACTATAGACCGGTCAGCCTCACCTCCATCCCTGGAAAGGTGATGGAACAACTTGTTCTTGTCACTATCTCCAGGCACATCAAGGACATGGGGGTCATCAAGAGCAGTCAACATGGTTTTATCAAGGGTAAATCATGTTTGACTAACCTCATAGCCTTCTATGAGGAAATTACTAGGTGGATAGATGATGGTAGAGCGGTAGATGTGGTTTATCTTGATTTCAGTAAAGCATTTGACACCGTCTCCCACAGCATCCTTGTGGATAAGTTGATCAGGTATGGGTTTGGTGACCAGGAAGTGAGGTGGATTAGGAACTGGTTGAAAGGAAGGAGTCAGAGAGTTGTAGTCAATGGGGTAGAATCTGGTTGGAGGTGTGTTACTAGTGGAGTCCCACAAGGGTCGGTGCTGGGACCGGTGTTGTTCAACATCTTCATCAACGACCTGGATGAGGGTATAGAATGTACCCTCAGCAAGTTTGCTGATGACACTAAGCTGGGAGGAGTGGCTGGCACACCAGAAGGCTGTGCTGCCATTCAGAGAGACTTAGATAGGTTGGAGAGTTGGGCGGGGAGGAACATGATGAAATTCAACAAGGGGAAGTGCAGAGTTTTACATTTGGGGAAGAACAACACCATGTCCCAGTACAGGTTGGGGGCTGACCTGCTGGAGAGTAGTGTAGGTGAAAGAGACCTGGGGGTCCTGGTAGACAGGAGGATGACCATGAGCCAGCAATGTGCCCTTGTGGCCAAGAAGGCCAATGGCATCCTGGGGTGCATTAGAAAGGGTGTGGTTAGTCGGTCAAGAGAGGTTCTCCTCCCCCTTTATTCTTCACTGGTGAGGCCGCATCTGGAGTGTTGTGTCCAGTTCTGGGCCCCTCAGTTCAAGAAGGACAGGGAACTGCTTGAAAGAGTCCAGTGCAGAGCCACAAAGATGGTGAAGGGAGTGGAACATCTCCCTTATGAGGAAAGTCTGAGGGAGCTGGGTCTCTTTAGCTTGGAGAAAAGGAGACTGAGGTGACCTCATCAATGTTTACAAATATGTAAGGGGTGAGTGTCAAGGAGATGGAGTTAGGCTTTTCTCAGTGATGACCAGTGATAGGACAAGGGGTAATGGGTGCAAATTGGAGCATAGGAGGTTCAAGGTGAATATCCAAAAAAATTTTTTTACTGTAAGAATGACAGAGCACTGGAGCAGGCTGCCCAGGGAGGTTGTGGAGTCTCCCTCACTGGAGACATTCAAAACCCACCTGGACATGTTCCTGTGTGATGTGCTCTGGGTGACCCTGCTCTGGCGGGGGGATTGGACTAAAAGATCTTTCGAGGTCCCTTCCAACCCCTAAGATTCTATGATTCTATGACTGACATGGATCTCTCCAATTTGGCTCTGCCAAGGTGCTTGCACGTTTGCCACATTGTGTATGGTTTCATACCTACTTCTCAGAATTAATTCCTATGAATACCAGCAGGACTCTGCTTGTCAGTGGGATCTGAATATTTTCAGGATGTAGATAATCATTGCTCAGTGTAATCTTAGCAAATTCTTTTCTATTAATTATAATCTCCAAATGATTTAAATAGCAAGAGAAATGAAGGGATATTGATCGTGGAAGCAGCAGCCATCTGGACTCAAGAACAGGGCTGAACCTAAATCCAAGCAGGAGTCATGAATGTTCTGGTTTGAAAAGGGAACTATTGTAAAGAGAAACCATTCTTATTTTGGTGTCTTAGTGAAAAGTCTGTCAATCAGGTAAACGACTTACATACCAAATTTTTCATCCATTTAGAGTTTCTCTATCCTGTTTGGTTTGGGGTGGATTTTTTTTTTGTTGTTTGTTTGTTTGCTTGTTTTGTTTTTAATATATCTAGAAATACTCCCACTTATTTCATATAATTGTGATTTTTTATTTAAAGGACTTAGTATGTGATAGTGCTGAAATGGCCATTCTGTAAGTTAGAAAGAGAAAGCACATTTCTCTCTTCCTTCACTGTTACAATTTCCTGAGTTTATCTTTGCTTATTCCTGAACAAATGGTACATTTCTTCCCACTAAATGATAGTCAAATTGTATTTGCTTGGCACTTCAGAAATTTCCAAGCCACCCTATCAGGTCCAATAACAGTTTATGTTTAAATGTATACTGAAAATGACTGTGCTCTGTCATGCAGTGTCTGATGTTGATACAAGATTTACCCTAAGGCTGGAATCTACCATGTTTTACTGCCATTGATACTGCTATTGACACAGCTGACCACAGGATTCCCTCATCATCCTCTCCCTGACTTTCCCAGTTGTCTTATCTTCTCATTTTCTTCATACTGCTACAATGACATTTCTTATGATGGATTCACTCCTCAGATATTTCTGAAAGCTTTTTTTCCATAAGCCCTTCTTCCAATCCTGGACTTGGAAAGGAAAGGAGAAAAGAAAGTAAAGGAGAAAGTAAAGTAAAGTAAAGTAAAGTAAAGTAAAGTAAAGTAAAGTAAAGTAAAGTAAAGTAAAGTAAAGTAAAGTAAAGTAAAGTAAAGTAAAGTAAAGTAAAGTAAAGTAAAGTAAAGTAAAGTAAAGTAAAGTAAAGTAAAGTAAAGTAAAGTAAAGTAAAGTAAAGTAAAGTAAAGTAAAGTAAAGTAAAGTAAAGTAAAGGAAAGGAAAGGAAAGGAAAGGAAAGGAAAGGAAAGGAAAGGAAAGGAAAGGAAAGGAAAGGAAAGGAAAGAAAAGAAAAGAAAAGAAAAGAAAAGAAAAGAAAAGAAAAGAAAAGAAAAGAAAAGAAAAGAAAAGAAAAGAAAAGAAAAGAAAAGAAAAGAAAAGAAAAGAAAAGAAAAGAAAAGAAAAGAAAAGAAAAGAAAAGAAAAGAAAAGAAAAGAAAAGAAAAGAAAAGAAAAGAAAAGAAAAGAAAAGAAAAGAAAAGAAAAGAAAAGAAAAGAAAAGAAAAGAAAAGAAAAGAAAAGAAAAGAAAAGAAAAGAAAAGAAAAGAAAAGAAAAGAAAAGAAAAGAAAAGAAAAGAAAAGAAAAGAAAAGAAAAGAAAAGAAAAGAAAAGAAAAGAAAAGAAAAGAAAAGAAAAGAAAAGAAAAGAAAAGAAAAGAAAAGAAAAGAAAAGAAAAGAAAAGAAAAGAAAAGAAAAGAGCAACAATCATAAAAAAAGTCCTAGGTGGTCTCTTTTGCTCAATTCAAATATGTTGAACTCAATATAATCAGCACTGTGCAGAATGTATCAAGGCTGACTCCTGCATCAGCTGGGGAACTTGGATGAAATATGGATCTGACTACCAGCCTGCTCAGCGACCACTTAGGGAGCATGAGTCTGCACAGTCCTTTAAGGTGCTCTATAGTTCTTCTTGTTTAGGTATAGCTTGTCTACCACCATGTTCTGCTCTCCTGAATTGTAAATATACCTCCATGGAATCTTACTTGAATTTGAGCAGCTCTTAAAAAAAAAAAAAAAAAAAAAAAAAAGAAGCAATAAAAATCCCAGACACAAAAACCCCCACTTAATCTGCAACTTGAAAAATGAGATGAAAAATATCAATGCCCACTTCAGAAAACTTTAGGTATATTCAGGAAAATCATTAGACAGCTGTAATTTGATAACCCTATTTTGTTTTCCGAAGTGACATAACAAACCTCTTTCTACTTGCATAGTAGCTAATTAAAGTACAAAGATAAATGAGTGGGATTTAATTTTTTTTTAATTAAAACCTCCCTACAAATATAATTATTTTTTCAGCTATGACAAAAAAAAGGCAAAACATTTTGTATTTTACATTTCACAGTCTTAGTGGGGTAATTAATTTTGAAAGTAAAAAGGTCCATTAGAGAAAGGGTATTGCTGTATTGCTCATCTTGTAACAGAGCACTTATTTGTTATAGTCAAGAAATAGTGCTTTTTGGAGAGACTTATAGCTAGATGAATTATTTATTTGCCTCTGTCAGTAATTTGTTGGGTACTAGGGTGCAGATCTTTTTGAAAACACTTAATTTGTGCTATTCATAGCAGCAATAACAGCTCAGTTTTATCCTTCTTGCAGTTTTAAAATTAATAATGTTAAGGTTGTATTGAACTATTTTCCTGCATGCAGCCAGCTTCAGCCTGGCCAAGAGTTTAGCAGTAGGAATGTTGAGTTTAGTCTAAGAGCATTACCCACATCTCATGCCCAATCTGGGTTTCCTTGGTTCCTGGCTGGAGGGAAGATTAGGGGTTGGTGGTAGCTGATCTTGGCCTGAAGAATCCTAAAAGTTTTGGCGGGGCCTTGTGCGACTGTTCTAGGCAGATGAGCCCAGGGCCTTTGAGGAGTGATGTGGAGCCAGACAAGCTCTGGAGGAGCTGAGGAGGGACTGTGACCCCTAAGGCAGAATCCCTCATGCAGATCTCCAGCACACAGGTTTGCACACGTAGGCTGCACCATCTCTGTGGTGCATCCAGCCAGTTCTGCAGGCTGGTGCAAGGGTAAGTGGATTAATGGTCTGGCTCTTTTTCACTCCTCTGGGGTAACTTGGGAAGCCAGGAGAGAAAAAATATGCTCTCATGACAGGACTTGCCCATCATCCACATTGTACAAGGTAGCCACAGACCACTTCTAGAGCTCCCTCAGCACAGACACAACTCATGTTCATGCCAGCTGGGGGCAGTGGTCACTGGTAGGGCCAGTCATGCTCTGGGTAATGATTTCGCTGTTCTTGGCCATGGTTAACATCTGAGCCTTATCTAGAGCTGAGCAGCATGCCGAGGGCTGACAGCCTGTGTGTCATGGTGCTCAGTCTCTCTTAAACCAGCTCTACACAGTGCAATGGAGGTATAGACATTTTATTTTCCAGGGGAAATATTTACTTCTCTGTTTCACCTATGGGAAGAATGTATTAGGAAGGTGAGACCTCCAAACAATTCTTCCTTCTCCACAAGCTTCTCCTACAACAAGATTTACTATCAACTGTTCATATTTTGTGACTTTCTCTTTTCTTTCCTACTCAGGTGTCTGATTTAACATCTTGCCTAACAAAACACTAGGCATAAAAAATAAATTTTCACAATGTCTTTCCTGTATCTAATAAACATCCAAATGACTGAAGTTTTAAATAACCTAAGAAAGCTAAATTCATTTATTTAATTTGTGCTTCCAAGGGAAAGGAGCAACTTTGGGTCCTTGGCAGATAGAACATCAGCCTCTTTTTTTCTTCTTTTTTTTCCTTCTTTTTTCTTTTTTTTTGGTATGAACATGATTTTATCTTTTTCATTTTGGGTTTTTTTTTTTAATTTTTATTTTTTTCCCCTACAGGTTTAGGAAAGTAAGTGCTTTCAAGCAGAGACAGGAAGTTCACAGTGAAGTCAATGCAGCCTGCTTTCTGTGTCCCTGAAACTTGCAGGCCTGGTATAGAGTAGATAAACATGTAGTTAACTATGCAAATGTAAACCAAGTTAAATATTAAATGATATTAAAATTAGAACATAAATATAGCTATGCATAATTCAACAAGAAAATGCCTTTGCAGTCAAAGCAGACAGGGGGACAATGACCCTTGATGATAGTTCTTTCAAGTATTAATATTGAGTCTGTATAATGAAGTCAGTCCTTGCATAAGGTTTCTTCTCACCCTGGATGGGGAAATAGGAGCATCATCCATTTTGAACACATGTGCAGAGCATGTGGTTTGAATCTCTCCTGTGTGTATTCTGCTGATTAACCTTCTCAGCTTTCTGCATTCATATGCAGTTTGCTAATGTTATGCCTTCCATAAGAAAGGCTACAATGAAAGTATTTCATGCTTTGCTCCATTAATGCCTACTAATTCTGACCTAGGTATAACTGCTATCTTAACCATTTCTAACTGTCCTGGTTTGAGCCAGGATGAAGCCAATTTTTCTTTTTACTTATTTTTTTTTTCCTTCAGTAAGCTTTCTTGTAACTAGCAACAGTGTGTTCTGCTAGGCTGATAAGACAGTGGAATGTTTTTCTAACTACTGAGGCTTCAAGGCTGCACCTTCACTCTGCCGGCTCAGACACTATGGGGAGATCTGTGACCCTCCCGTAGGAGGCTGAGTTAGACAGACAGCAAAATTGGCCAAAGATATTCCATTCCATATATCTACGTAAGCTCAGAGGAAGGTCAGAGATCACAGAAGACAACTTCCTTCCTCCTTCTTCTCCCCTTCTCTTCGGTCCATGGCTGGCGTCCGGGGAGGACTCTGTTCATCCATCACCGTCGACCCTTAGGCTCGAGATCTCCTAACCCCCATAACTCTCTGCTTTCTCCAGCAGCAGCTCTGGGATTCCTCGGGACTCTTCCCAGTTCAGGGAAGTGCTGTGGGAGTTGCTGGGGTGGGGGGAGGCGAGAGGCTTTTGCCCATATATTTGTATAGAATTGTATATATTTTCTTGTATCATTCATTAGTGTTTTAATTAAAGCTGTGTAGTTTAGTTTTCAATCCAGCCAAGTCTCTCTCTTTTTCTCTCTCTCCTTCCCTACCTGGGTTGGGGGGAGGGGGGATCGAGAGCATTGTTGTCGGACCTGAGTCAAACGGTGACACTAACACACCTTTCTTACAATACCATCAAGGAGCTATATCAGTTTTTCAACTTGCATATCCAGCCATAAACATCTTTTAGTGCTGCTTTTGCTCTGTTATAAATAATCTGCCCTGAAGTTATACATATTGACACTATCTGGTCTGCAGTGCACAGAAGAGGTCTGTATTTTTATGGCTCACCAGTCAAACAGCTGAGAAGCGGTTAAAACATATTCCATTTTACAGTAATTCATTTCAGCCCTTGACAGATTGATTTCCATGGGGTTATTTGCTTCTTTCTGCACCCTACTTCATAACAATGCTTCCTAGAATGATTTATTAACTCAGTGCCAAATTCTTTGATACCTTAATAGTTAGATTAACTTCAGGACATGAGGCTAAGTTATTTTTTTCCCAGGTGCTTGGGGTGATGCTTTTCAATAATGAATGAATAGGGTCATGAACTAGTACCACTTTGGTGCTTGTGTGTGCCAAAAGTGCGCTTTCTCTAGAAGCATTCAAAGCAGACATAAACAAGCTGGATAGTAGCTCCTATTTAAAATAATCTCATTTTTCTATGTGTACCAATGAGTACTGAAACAGGGCACCTAGTTTGCAGATCTCCCCCACACCACTGATTTTTGGCTTCCTCACTAAGTAGAATAGTATAAAGTCACCACAGAGCCAAAGTGTCCATGAAATCAGAATAGGTTAAATAGAGCTGTGTGGATAATTGCTTTTGCAGTTCACTTTTGAACTAAAGGAAGGAAAGGTTATCTAACATAAACCTAAAATGAATTTTTAAATTATTTTAGTGAGATGAAAAAGAATTCGTTTTGGTTCAAGCAAAACTTGTAATTTGCAAACTCTTGTTTTAGTCAACTTAGTTAAAAAAAACAAAGCCGTATATTAATTTCTCCATGAAATGTAAAAAATGAGAAATAAAAGAATTTCTTTCAGACATAGCAAACCAATACATTTCCATCTTTTATAAACAAGGTTTTTTTTAAATAAAAAAATGTGGCAAATTCAGGATACTAACAAATTGTTGAAGTTAACTCGAGTGAATTTCTGGCAAATAAAATATACAAACAGGAAAAAAAAACCATACTCAGTTGTCAGGCTGGATGTCCATGGTCTACAAATGGAAAAAAAATAGCTATGTTTCCAAAACATGCCATTTATGCTCCCATCTCAGGCTAACAAGTTTTCTCTCAATCTCCCAGAAGTACTCATTCAATAATGTTGACATATCACTTCAATTTCCAGATAACTGAGTGTAAAGTCAGCTGGTGTACCATTGACTAGCACAGGGTTTAAACATATGCAAGATGGGCACTTACTAAGAAAACTGTTTAGCAGCTGCTGCTGCACTATAATTTTGAACCACCCACCTGACCTTGATGCCTTCCCTGTATGCTCTAAGTGCCATTTTGTGCCATCAGCAATGCAAACATAGTGTAGTAAGATGAACTGAAGAGTATTGACAAATTAAAATCTCAGCCAAGACCATTAGGTTTATTGAGCCAAATAAAATTTAATATTGTAGTAGATACTGATCCTGGGCCACGCTCAAACTAACAGTGCTATTAAGAAAACAAGCTAGCAGGTGAGTGAGGATAAGATAAAAGCTCTTGCAATAGAGTGGAAATGCTCATTTAAAACCATGGGACAATAGAGGATAGAAAGGACTGTCTGTTTCAACCTCATGATCAAACCATGTCCAACAACAATTCTTCAGGAAACTGTAGAATCATGGAACAGTTTGGGTTGGAAGGAATGTTAAAGATCACCTAGCTCCAAACCCCTTGCATGGGCAGAGACACCTCCCAGTAGACCAGTCTGCACAAAGCCCCATCCAATCTGGCCTTGAACAAATATACGGACGAGGCCTCCACAACTTCTCTGGGCAACCTGTTCCAGTGTCTCACCACTCTCAGAGAAAATAATGTATTCCTAATATCTAATATAAATCTCTCAGCTTAAAACTGTAACCCTTCAACCTGGTAAAAAGTCCCTCCCTGGCTGTCCTTTAGGTAGCCTTCAGCTTCTGGAAGGCTACTCTAAGCTGTCTCTGAAGCCTCCTCCAACAAACTGATCTCTCTCAGCCTGTCTTCACAGGAGAGGTGCTTCAGACCTCTGATCATCTGCATGGCCCTCCTTTGGAACTTTCTTCAAGAGCTCAATGTCCTTCTTACATTGGGGACCCCAGAACTGGACACTACTCCAGGTGGTGTCTCACCAGAGTGGAGTAGAGGGGAAGAATCAACTCCCTTGACCTGTTGGCCATGCTCCTTTTGATATAGTTGACTTTCTGGGCTGCAAGCACACATTTTTGGTTCACATTGAGTTTCTCATCAACCAGCAACCCCAAATCATTCTCCTCAGGGCTGTTCTCAATCCATTCTCAGCCCAACTTGCATCTATGCTTGGGACTGTCCTGACCCAAGTACAGGATGTTGCACTTGGGCTTATTGAACTTCTTGTGGTTTGCATGGGCCCACCTCTTAAGCCTGACTAGGTCACTCTGGATGGCATCCCTCCCCTCCAGCTGAGGGGTAAAAAGGTCCACACACTTTAGAAATGTCTCTAGGGATGGAAATTCAGTCAAGGGAGTAAAGAAGGAGGAAATGTGGTATGTTTACCATATTAAAAAGGTTATAATTTCTTTCATAAATTTCAGAAGTCTATGGTAAGAGTATGTATCTTTGTTTACTTCAGCTGCCCTCTGACCACTCATAACTTTCCCCTAGACTTTGCAAACATTTATGTTTAGTAAACTGTTGTCTTTTTTAAAAATGTTAATCACACAGAGAATTATCTCCTTCTTCTTTTTTAATCATGAAATCTGGTTCCTTAATGATGCCACTCCAGACCAGTATTGATGTCTGTGTGCAAAACTAGAATTTTATCATTAAAAGATTTCAGTTCTCAATTTTATTTTATTTTCCAACATCAATACATTTTTCTTACTTTACAGAAAACTAAAGTTTCTTTCAGCCCTGGAGGGTCTTATGATCAAAACCCCTACACCTGAAAAGATGTGTTACAGAAAAAAGAAAGTTAATCTGCAAATGGGCTATGGGACCCTCCATCAACCATAAATGTTCAATTACAGTTATGGCCATTTAGCACTTGTAAATATAAAGAATATGAAAATCAAAGCATCTGGGTTTCCAGTGCAGATACATACTATAAATACAAATTTTCAGGAAGGAAAATAATGCCCAAGTAGATATACTCTGATAAATACTTGGAAATGTATAACATACCTTGTGAGCAGATGACTGAATGGAATACTATCTATATTTGTTATCATTCCTTTGAAAACTCTTGACTTAATATGCTACTTCCCAGTATTAACTAAATGCTTAGGTGAGAGAACCAAATAATTATCGACTGTGGGAGGGTCCTCTGGAGCCAACCAGTCCCAAACTCAGCACAGTGCCAACCTACATGAGGTTGGTGCTTTCTTTACTGATCTCTTAGTTTCTAAGGAGAAATATATAACTAGTATGAGACAAACTGATGCAATGCTTGCAAGGTGAGGTGAACCAAATGCCTTCTGCTCACTGCTGTCAGATCAGTTTACTGGGTTCTGTTATTATGACATTTGGTATGACTGTGTTTGCTGGATGTGGATAAAAAATGAGCTGTGCCGGTTATTTTCCCCATTTGTCACTGATACATGCACACGCACTCACATACAATCAATAATCCATTATTATGTTGTTCCTTGAAGACAACTCAGCACTTGAATCTCCTCTTAATACCTCATGCCAAAATGCATCTTCCTTTTAGCAGGTCTGGGATATGGTATAAATATGCTTTCTTATGCAAATTATTTGGATGAATTATGCCCTATGATCTGCTCTGATCTCTACTGCTTAGCTGAGTTTTCCCAAAGCCTAAACTGCTGTCAGGATGGACTGTCTTTTTGCCCTTCTATCCACCATTTTACTGTTAAAGGGAGAGAGGTTAGATTATCTCTAGTAGTGGTCATTTGAAAACCTTGTTTTCAGAGTGCATTTATTTCCCCTGTAAATATTTCATTGGTATGCACTAATTCCAAATGGCAACAGATACTCTATGGCTGCCTACCTATTCCTTCTCCTGAGTTATAGCACCTGGTCATTCAAGGTAAACCAAAAGCAAAAGCTTGAATTTATTTGGGGTGGGATGAGAGAGTGTTGCCAATGTTTACTTGCCTTTGGATGACCTGATTATTTTCTTTTCAAACATTACATTAACAATTAATCCTCACCCTTGTACTGTAGATAGGCATATCCAATGGACTGGAACAGAGTAATAGAATCATAGAATCATAGAATCATAGAATCTTAGGGGCTGGAAGGGACCTCGAGAGATCATCTAGTCCAACCCCCCTGCCAGAGCAGGGTCACCTAGAGTACATCACACAGGAACTCATCCAGGTGGGTTTTGAATGTCTCCAGTGAGGGAGACTCCACAACCTCCCTGGGCAGTCTGTTCCAGTGCTCTGTCACTCTTACAGTAAAAAAATTTTTTCGGATATTCACCTTGAACCTCCTATGCTCCAATTTACACCCATTACCCCTTGTCCTATCACTGGTCATCACTGAGAAAAGCCTAACTCCATCCCCCTGACACTCACCCCTTACATATTTGTAAACATTGATGAGGTCACCCCTCAGTCTCCTTTTCTCCAAGCTAAAGAGACCCAGCTCCCTCAGCCTTTCCTCATAAGGGAGATGTTCCACTCCCCTAATCATCTTCGTAGCTCTGCGCTGGACTCTTTCGAGCAGTTCCCTGTCCTTTTTGAACTGAGGGGCCCAGAACTGGACACAATACTCCAGATGTGGCCTCACCAATGCAGAATAGAGGGGGAGGAGAACCTCTCTTGACCTACTAACCACACCCTTTCTAATACACCCCAGGATGCCATTGGCCTTCTTGGCCACAAGGGCACATTGCTGGCTCATGGTCATCCTCCTGTCTACCAGGACCCCCAGGTCTCTTTCACCTACACTACTCTCCAGCAGTTCAGCCCCCAACCTGTACTGGGACATGGTGTTGTTCTTCCCCAAATGTAAAACTCTGCACTTCCCCTTGTTGAATTTCATCATGTTTCTCCCCGCCCAACTCTCCAACCTATCTAAGTCTCTCTGAATGGCAGCACAGCCTTCTGGTGTGTCAGCCACTCCTCCCAGCTTAGTGTCATCAGCAAACTTGCTGAGGGTACATTCTATACCCTCATCCAGGTCGTTGATGAAGATGTTGAACAACACCGGTCCCAGCACCGACCCTTGTGGGACTCCACTAGTAACACACCTCCAACCAGATTCTACCCCATTGACTACAACTCTCTGACTCCTTCCTTTCAACCAGTAATAGGCTTTCCGGTATGTATACTGCATGGTCAGGATATCAGTATTACTCTGATTTCTTTCCAGTAGGAAGGCAATCATATTAACTAGATGAACAAGTAAACTCCTAAAGTACCTTTTTTTTTTTTTTAAATTTCTTTTCTTTCCTCAGACATTGGACTGGTTTTGCACTCTGTACCATTCTGATCACATTTGCACTCAACATAGACACTCCAATTTCTTGAAAATTCCTGGCTAAATCTGGAAGGAACATGACAGAGTCTAAAGATAGATATTTCACAAATAGGTTTTCTGTTTCAAGGTATCTACTTCTTGACAGTTTGTCTGTTTTTCAAAGAGAAGAATGTCCTCCCTGACTCTTCTGAATTTGAGTAGTTTTTTGAGTTATTTCCAGCTTTGCTTCAGGTCTAGCATTTAAAGCCAGAGATATCCATAACTGGTGGCCACTTTTAAGAAAAACAACAACATGTCTGGAGTAGCTGCCACTGGAAACCATAGATATTCATTCAGGGGGAAGTTTACATGCAAGCAAACCAACTGCTCTTGCTTTGTAGGTTAGAGACAAATGCACTAATTGACTCTATTGTGTTGCATCTTATTAAACCCAGTTGACTTTCATGCACAGAACAGTTACAGAATCAGATGATGTGTGCATTTAATTAATTAAATGTGATTATTTTTGATTCATAGAAAAAAAATGTCTATCCATTGTTCTGGGTGCTTTCACGTTAAACAATAAAACATTCTAGGGCTTTTTTTGCTCACCCTTTTTAATGGAGCTGTTAGCCATTAATGGGCATCACAGACTGACTCACTCATGAGGGAGCATTTTCTTAACATAAAGTACAATCCTGTTCAAAAGGTCTGGTTTGTGGTTTTTATTTAATTATAAAAAACTATATTATAGTTCCAGCAGGAACTAAAGAAGTAAAAAAAAGGGTGTGGATATGGGTGTTGGTATGCTTTTAAAGCAGGTTCAAGCAGCCTGGATAACTTTGATTTTTCCTTTCAGCATTTTAATTTACATTAGTTGCTTATAAAAAGCATTTGATTAAATGAACCACTGCTCTGTTCTTATGCTCATCAGTCAAGTTTGTCTTGCTGTGCTACATTTGCATTGTGACTCGGGCCAAATTGTCCTTAACAACGTAGAGAAGGAAAAGACCTATTGCACTGCTGTAAAAGGCTGAGTTAGCCTGTGTTCCTTTGCTATGTTGTTTTCTGTGGGGTTTTGACTGTGGACTGAGAGAGCTTGTAGGTGTTTTTGCTCTGCCTGCTCACCTAGCTGACACACTCCCTTTCAGCTGGTGGTGTCATATCAAATAAAAATCTTTTTGAAAACTTGCATTTAGAATCGGCATCGGCTTCTGCTCACTCAACCTGTCCTACCCTCTCACTGAGCAGCTATGGAAGACCACAGAAGGCACAGGGCACCTGGGAGAGGCACAAGGCAACCCCATCCCCACAAGCACAGTCCTCAGTATGCAAAAAAATACACTGTGATTACTATGAGAAAGATCCATTCAGGACTTTCAGTCATAGCCCTGACATAATTTGAATACCTAACAGCAATGATCAGCTTCTTGTTGATGGCCTGGACGTAAGAAAGGGAACTGGGCAAAACTAAGGTCATCAGGCAAACAGATAGATACCCTGTTATTAATCTCAATAGCTAACAAGAGTTTATAAATAATATTTTATATCCTGGGAATGTAATAATTTATGTAGTGAGGAGGAAAAACCTCAGTTCTTTTGTGTTTAGCTCTGAGCTCTTCTGAATGCCATAGGGGGAAAAGAGAGGCCAATGCTTAATCTTACTTGCATTAAATTGGTTGTACAGCTCAAGATGGTGTGTGCTGCAGCATTTTGCTTCAGAATCATTGAGTATTTTATTAAGCACTGCCCTATGTGATACAAAGGTCTTATAATTAGATGTGTACATATCACACTGAATAGTGAGAAAGTACTTCACTTATTAAACAAGTTTTTCAAATTACAAGTGTCCATCTTTCTTTAAAGGGCATAAATGTATATTTTAAATCATCCTTTAAAAAGTTTCTAAGGGATTCTTCGACATGATAGTATAATTTTCTCTGGTTTTAGTAAAAAAAAAAAAAAGGCACAATTTTCACATCGTACTGTTAGAAATAGTTGTTTTCTATTACTTAGCACTGGTCAGAGGTTCTGTCTGGATTAGTGGCATCATCCTACCAAACATTGTTGCAGCCCCACCTGAAACAGACTGAGGTTTTATTTCATGATACAGCAGTGAGACTAGTACATGGGAGGGGTATGAAGAAGAAGGTAAGTGTTGTTCAGTCTTAAAAACAAAATTGCCATGGCTGAGTGTCAATATTTCATAGTCCATGAGACTGGGATGGGCTCTGAGGAGAATTTCAAGGTTAAAACAGTTACCTGGTGCATTTCATTTGTGTAAGTGTTCAGTGAAAAATCACTTACACTTAAAGAACATCTTGAAACAAGCTCAGCAGTGGACCTTTACTGCATCCCACAGGGAAACAAAACTATAAACTACTGACTTTGTAACAACCTCTATTTCAGACTCAAAATGCATATTGCTGCTCCTCCAGGAAAAAAAAAAAGAAAAAAAAGGAACTTTCATGGAAACTCTTTCCTCTTCAGCAGTTTAGTAGGTTGTTGTACCAATCTGCAGGGAAAAGAAGGAGGCAGAAAGACACAATGTGATTTATTGCCATTTATACAATAATTTTAGTTCCAGATACTGCCACTTAAGATCATTCAAGGTAAAATGTCTTTGCAGAGCTCAGGCAAAAGGTAGTTAACCATGTTTTCCTCCACAAGGAAAGCTGTTTCAGAAAGTGTCCTTGCAGAACTGTATTTTTGATCTTTTTATGTTTACTTGGTTTGGGAAAACCTTTCTTCTGGCAGAGGAAATTTCAAGTATTCGGAGCCATGAAGTGTCTCCATGAGGAACTGCACAGATTTACTTCCACTCAGAAAAGGTACTAAGTAAGAGAGACATTGAGTTCCAACAAAAACTCTGCCTAACACTGACAACAAAATGATGCATCCTCTGCCAGGCTGTTTGGAGCAAGTAAGTCAATTTTAGGAATTAAAAGTAAAGTGAAATGTGTCAGTTCTGCCTCAATCCATTGAGTGTTGGGCAAATTATTTTTCACTGCAGTTCAGGAGCCACCTCATCTCAAAGTCAACTGGGCACTTGTCTGAGTTATTAATATATCTAGATAGAGGAACGGGACACAGAGTTATTTTGGTTGTGCAGATGAAACTTTAATGCTTTCCTTTATCTTTTGCTTTGTTTTTTTCTACACCAGTAATCTGGTTAGACACTTTTAAAAACTGTTAGTTTCATTTTTTTAGACTTGGAAACCTGAGGAAACAGTCAGCTGGCAATTGTAGTAGTTTCAATTTCATGATAGATCTTCAATGCAGAAATATGTTCTGAGTTTTTTTACCTTTTTCTGCTGATGATCTAAAGAGTATTTTTAGCAAATTAGAAATGCTTCAAGACTTGATTTCAGTGGGGTTACTTTGGGAAAACTAAGTGTGAGGATAAGCGTTTCTAAACTGGAGCCTTATCTTCTCCTTGTAACTAGAATTCCTATAAAATATTTAGGCAGAAATGTGATTTTCAATTTTGCTGTGTAACTTTAGCTGATGGCTTAAGGTATGTGCAAATTTTAATAGTCTATTGATAAGATATGTACAAGTGTGGAATTTACCATATTATGTTGAAAAATTCCCTCATACGCAAACAGCTCAGACTTTGATAAATCTGAATTAACATCCTAATTTTAGGACTCAGATGCAAAGACTGAAACTTTAATCCAAAATTTTGGCCCACTGTTGTAACTATTTACATTACCGGTAATGGCAGATATAGAAAAATATGCTAAATTTTTCTTTGATTTAGGGAGATGTATGCCTGCTTACTCTGAGAGACAGAAACTCAGAAATTACAATATAACAGCAAGAATCTTCATGTCTTGTAAGGAAATGCTCCTGTTTACATTAATCTTTTCCAAAATTATTTTTGCACTCCATTTCCACAATATAGCAGAGTAACAGAAAGGGGACCTTTGCAGAATAACTAGTCGTTACTCTTTCTAGACTATTGCAGCCAATCTAGGAGTTGATAAGGTTTAGTGGTTGGATTTTTTTAGGATGGGTTTTTTACATGGCAAGAAGTCATTAGAAAGTTTAGGGAGGGATCCTAGGGAGAATGCTGTAATGAAACAGGCACAGGAGCTTTGGAATGAAAATGGCATTGGGTTTACTTTATAATAAAACTTCTTCTGCTATGTTAGAAAAATACACTCTCACAGGGATTATTTTCTTGTTGTGGCTTGAGAATCTTGATTTACACTGTCTTGGTTATATAAAATAGTTGTTTTGTTTTTAAAAAGAAAAAAAATACATGTAACATCAGTCTTGATATTCTTGGACATTCTTGGATATAGAACCATAGTCAAGAGAAAGTAGTGGTGTCTTGCAGATAGGCACACTCACCCAAATCATCTGCCTTTTGATCAGATTCAGCAGACAACACTTAAATGTCTTGTTCTATCCAAGGATTTATTGTCATTGGACAAGCTGAGTAATTTAAGCTGACTTGTTACTCAGCACCCAGATTTAAATTGTAGCTTTACAATGCTACTGCTTGATGATATCACATGATAGAAATATAACCTCTCTAGGAGATCTTTTCTTCACAGATTGGAAACATCATTTCAAAGATACAGTATTTGCAAAGGAGTGTCCAGGGCCAAAAAATCATAGTGAGATAGGGTCAGACATCCTGTATCATAAATTCCAGGATATGGATAAGAAGCCTAAAGCCATGATTGCAACATGCAGTAGCAATTACAAGAGTATACCAGTGTTGTGTTTACCACTTATTCTGCTTTCTTTTGAAGGAGACAATAGAGCAAGTGCCCTGGGAGAGGAAGGGATGCCCCCACTTCTCCATTTAATTCCACCATCTGCATGAAAGAAACTGTCTCCCAAGGGATGAACCTTTGTCAGGTTTGTGAAACTTTTGTGGTTTTTCATAGAAAGGCAATTAATTGTTTCATGGATTTAAATAACAGTTCCTGAGTTTTCGTCAATGAATAACTTAAGCCCAAAATCTTTACAATTCATAAAATTTTTCTGCTGAATAGGCAGAGAAATATTTAGTTGCTGATTCTGAGGCAACTTAGTCCATGGGAGTTGGGAGATAACTCAGACAGGTATCCTGCAGGTACTTTATTGTAGCTTGTAGTCAGTTTGCATTTTGCTCAGCATGATAAAATATTCTGCAATGAAATATTTGGTGGGGTTTTTTTGTTTGTTTGTTTGTTTGTTTGTTTATGGAACCCAAATGAATTTATGCGTCACTTGGTCTACTAATACTATTGTCTACTGGGCATTTTTAATTGTTCCCCAGTAAGAAAAAAAAATATTATTTTTCCTACACAGTTTATTTTTTACCCTCCTTCAATTCAGTCCTGGTCCAGCCAATGGCTGGGGAATTACTTCAGGCAAAGCTTTCTCACAGCCCTGTGATGGCAGCTGGACTGGCTGCAAACTGAGGTACAGTAGGTTAACAGTGATGAAACAGCCCTTCAACCCTCCCTCCATGTGGCTTTCCCTCCTTCCATGTGTTCGTCTCTGTATATATTGGCAATCTCCTGGAACAGTGACTCTCCTGACTGGTATGTAAAGCCTTAAAGAAAGTCATTGTTTTTGCTCTAGTTCTGAATCCCAGCCGGGGGTGCTGGAAATTAAACTTGCAGCTTCTGAAAGTGTAGCAAGATCTAGGAGCCTAGCAACAAACTTTTTATATAGATTTGCCAGATTTGTATGATATTTAATAGCTTGTGTCTTGAAACCTATTAAATTTATGTTATAGTTTATCACATTAAAAACAAGTATGGTTCAATTTTTTTTAAGAAGTCACAAACTTGGATTTTGATACAATTTGTCATTTTCTTCTTTTATTTTTCATTATAAATAATTTTTGGTATACTGCTGCAGTGATACAAATGCAACTCAGAATTATCTTATTTCAAAAGAGTTATGTAAATAGCTGAGCAATGCTTTATTTGCAATAAGGTTTTTTGCATAAGTTTGTTCAGTGTACCCCATCTCATTTTCTGCAGCCCTTGGAAACTTATTGAAGCAGCAATGTAAGATTAGACCCTTAAACAATGTTACCAAGAACATTGAATTTCTAGCAGTGCAGTCCATTGTGCAGAAGCATGAGTATGAAAATGATTCATGCCATCTATTAAAGGCTAATTTAAATACTGGAATACTGTTTTACTATTCAGATACTATAAATTGTTGCATCTTCTGTAGCCTGAGACTAAGCCGAGACAGCTTTTCCAACCTGCCAACAAAATCCAACCCCACAGGATTCTTAAAAAATTGTAATTGTCACAATAGACAGATATTTTTTTAATTTTATTTTACCTATATGGATAATAATCTTTCATATATTTTAATACTATCCTAATGAAATCTAAAAAATAAATTTCATAGTTCATCCCTAGTTTACTGCAGAGACTGAAGAGCAGTATATTAAAAATGTATTTCTCTTTTACTGTTACTCTTTTTGTATTATCAATGAAGTAAATCAAACTTGGAATTCTAGCTTATTAGCATAAAATCTCACCCAGACACAATCTGCTTGATGAACAGGCTTCTAACTTTATGGTTATGGAGAAATAAATTATACTGCTACTACCAGGAAAAAAAAATATAATAATTTATTCAGTGTTTTTGACAAAACGCTGTATCAGGTTATGGCTGTTTGAGAAATAGAATGTTTTGTTTGAAAAGCACAGATCTAAACTGATTAGTTTATTAGGTGTAATACCTGTTACTCATGTTTTCTGCTTGAATAATCACTGATATAAAACAATTTAACATTCCCCTGTGCATGCAAGCACACACACACACGCATACGAGGGCACATGAATCTTTCATACCACAGAAATCTGCCAGCTGTGTGTTTTCATATGGAAGTCTCTGGACTATTTAGTTCAGCTGCACAGAATATTCCACTTGCTATAATTTAGAAAATAATTCTTCTGTCTCAATTCTGCATTTCTTGAACACCCATGGATTTCTGGAAGTAACATGAATTAAAAGGGGCTCAGCTTTTTTCTCACTTTTACCCTGGTATCTTTGCATTGCTTCTATATGTAGAGATTTTGTTAGATACTGAAAACCTGCAGCAAGGTTTGGAGGTGAGCTTGATCTGAGCTGTGATTACAGAGGCATTAAGTACCTGCTGAGAATGGGCCTTAGCAAATCTCTATTGATTATCTGTCAGGCATGTCACTGAGTGTCTTTACACAGTGGGGCAGCTGGATTGGTCTTTTCACAGAGTTTTTAACATCTCATCTATACATCTCATCAACTAGTACAATAAGTAGATAGCTCTGCCTGACTGTCATACAGAAATGGTGTTACTGGGAATCTTCTTCTCTCCTTGCTTGCTTGCTTTTTTTTTTTTTTTTTTCTTTCCACCCATATGGTTGTCTAGGAGTTATGATACAAATTATTATTGAAAGATTAGTCGTACTTTTATTGTTATCTTTCTTTTCTCCACAGTAAGCCATTCCTCTGTCTACACTTGGAATTATTTAGTCTACCAGAAAAATGTATTTTAAACCATTCTTGCACATGGTAAACATTACATTTTTGGAAGAATTCAGCACCCTGACTAAAACACTGTCCTGGCACAAGTGGTGGCACTGAGCCAGCTCACCAGTACTAAGGTGTCTCACGCTAAGGTGATTGAGTTCACAAATCTGGCTCCAGCAGAAGGTGCTGAGCACTTGCGCATCAGGCCCTTCACGTGCCCAAACCCATGACTATCCTTTTCTACGCTCAAGCCATTGATTACAGTGTGGCATGCAGGACTGCCACTACCACCCTCCACAGAGACACTGTGAGTCTCAGACTGTTTGATCCCTTATTTTTTAGGACAATCCCTTCACCTTTCTTGTCAAAAGCTGCTATACCCTGAGAAGGACATTGCTCTGACAGGCTCAGACATTACACATTAGCCTTTATTTGAAATGTGGGAGTTATGCCAGCGTAACCTTCCCTCATTCTCCATGCCAAGGTGCAGCACGCTCCGTGAGCAGGCACAGGAGCCTGTAGTGGGAAATTAAAGTGAGAAACACACTGCCTGCTGTCAGTATCTCCCAAGGAAGTTTTTGTTCTTCCCCGCCATAGGAGGACTGACTTGCAGCCTATCTCAGATGGCTGTCAGATTGCCAGTGACCATGATAAGGCTTTCACTTATCCCAGCTGGGGAGGCTTAGAAGCAAATAGGAATTGCAGTGGGAAGCAGCTGCTTATATGTCTGTGATGAGCAGGCTCACAGGAAGACTTTTACTCAATTTTTGTGCCTTGCATTATTTAACTTACCACCTGATGGTCCTGTCATGCAGTAAATCCAAAAAATTACTATTTGCTGAGATTTTCACTGTATCAGTTTGTGCAGATACATAAGATAGTTTCCCAAGTCTCTTGAGCATTTAAGATTACATAAGGGAATCTTACTGTGACATTTTAGCTGATTTCTCTTCTGTGGCATGGTGCTCCAGCAGTGCCTGGAGCTTTCAATTCACTTTTTGTTCCTGTAGTCTTTAAGGATCTACTGTATATTATCCTGGTCTTTGCACAGACACGTCCTGAAGGTTGATAATGATCAGATACATGTGCAGAACAATGATCATGATAAAAATCAGTGTAACAAAAACAATTTGCCTGATGATCACAAATGTTATTAATTGATAAACATGGCAGCTTTACACTGCAATTTAAGACAAAGACAGTTGTTGTTTTTTAATACAATGTCTTAAAAAAACAAAGTTAGGAGAAAAAAAGGAAGTGCCAGACTGTGATCCAGATGTAACTGTGATCTCACTATACCAAACAACTAATCTGGCAATATTACCAAATTTCTATTGCATGTAGAGCATTGAAGCCACTCAAGCAGTGTGAAGAAAATAATTTGGGATTGAAGTTATTTTTTTAAGCAGCTACATATTTTTCAAACAAGGTTAAAATTAATTAGTGAAAGTGTACAGTCAAGTTTTAATAAAATGCTGATCCAGGCTTTAACATTGGCTGTGTGGTGTCATGGAGCCAGGCAGTGACACTTGTAGTCAGTATGGATGGTATCTTTTCCTACATTTAGCACTACTACTTCTACAGTTGCTCTACTATATTACCACAGACACCATACAGTTCTCTCTACTGCAAATGGGATTATGAAAAACATTTCCCCCTCTACAGAACAGGTAAAGCAACTGCTTCTTACTTCAGAAGATCTTCTGAAGATCAGTTATTTTAGAATTTCCCTCCCATAAGGCTATCTTTATGCATTAGCGTGTGAGATTATATGTATTACAGTTGTTTTGTTTTGTTGGTTTATTTTCAATAGCATTTAGAAAAGCAAGTAATAGTTCTAATAAAAAAGAAGAAGTAGTTACTGCCTCAGCTGTAACTTGCCAGAATTGCTAAGGATTATTTTTCAACAAGAGTTTTTGAGGACACATTTTCAAAGCTTCTCAATTTTTATATCTTGTTTTATTTGCTACCAATAAAACATTTCTGACCAGTAAATAAGTGAAACCTTCTACACATGCAGGTTATGTTGTCATCCTCTAGGGAATTTCTGATGTCTTTGGAAACCAGCTGCATGATCCGTTTCTGGGAGGGAACAATCATCAGAAGTTTAGAAAGTGTTATCTATCCCCTTAAAGGGAAGGACTGGTAATTCAACCTCTCACCCTCCTGTGAGTCATCAAGAAAATTGTCCAGCAGATGGATCTGAGGTTCCTTCAGATTTGTGAGTTCCAGACAATTCTCAATATACTCATTAACCTTATGCTTTTGAAGAGAAACCCGGTCTGATGCCTGAAGGCTTTCTATATTGACATTTCTGTTGCCAGTAGAGTTGAAGGAAAATACCACTTTTTTTTCATGGGAAAGTTGGGAAAAAAAAAAAAAGGTTGTTTTTAATTTATAATTTATACTGACATTTCCCATAAATGAAAACAGAGAAAATAGTCCATTTTCAAATTTTAATTATATTTTTAAAACGTGAGTTTTCAGTATTAAAACCAAATATTTTCCAGGATTCAATTTTCAACACAGAAAATCCAATTTCTTTAAAAAATTCTTGAGGAAGGGGACAATAAATGTTTTCATTTGTAATGAAGGGGCATCCCATGTGTGAATATGAGTTCAAGCAACTACTTATATATCATTATTTTAACAAATGTTTGAGCTCTTGTGATTTTTGAAACTTCATCTCTTTTTTTTATCCAGTTCTATAAAGCTTATTTTTCAATAAGAGAGCACTGGTGGGCAACAGAATGTTGCTACTAAATTCACCCATTCTCTGCAAACAACTGACACAGAAAGTCCTTTACAGAATGTGGATGCTGCAGAGAAGTCCTGCTCCAGGTCTCCTTTCCCAGTTCATGAGCAGGCGTTAAGGCAAAGTCCAGCTGCCTGGATCGGGTATTTGGCACCCCACTGCTTATTGGAAATAGACATAACGCTGAATCTAAAGTTACCTAGCTGTTAACCTCAGCATATGAAACACCTCTGATCAGCTGCATCAAGAACACATGCTCTCCCTCAAAATTGTGCAATCATAAAAATTAGCAAACTCTGCATCCAGATCTATACATTATTTAAAGAGCCAGCAATGTGTGCTTGCAGCCCAGAAAACTAACCATGTCCTGGGCTACATCAAAAGAAACGTCACCAGCAGGTTAAGGGAGGTGATTCACCCCCTTTAGTCTGTGCTTGTGAGACCCCACCTGGAGAACTTTGTTCAGTTCTGGAGCCCCCAGTGTAAGGAGGACCTGGTGCTGTTGGAGTGAGTCTGGGCCAAGAAAATGATCAGAGGGCTGGAGCACCTCTCTTAAGAAGACAGGCTGAGAAAGCTGGGGCTGTTCAGCCTGGGGAAGAGAAGGCTCCAGGGAGACCTAATAGTGACTTTCCAGTACCTGAAGAGCCTACAGGAAAGCTGGGGTGGGACTTTTGACAAGGACTGGTAGTGAGAGGACAAGGGGTAATGTGTAAAAACTGGAACAGGGGACATTTAAGTTAGACATTAGGAGGAAATTCTTTAGTGTGATTGTGGTAAGACACTGGAACAGGTTGCCCAGGGAAGTTGTGGAGGACCCATCGCTGGAAGTGTTCAAGGACCGATTGCATGGGGCTTTAAGCAACCCGGTCTTAGTGGAAGGTGTCCCATGACAGGGCTGTTGAATTTGGATGATCCTTAAGGTACCTTCCAGTCCAAACCATTCTATGTTTCTATTATTCAATGATGAATTATAGTATCATAGGAGAAAAACAGGAAAAAAGGAGAAAAATAAATGGGATGAATGATACTGTGGAAGTGCCTCCTTGATACATGGGTCATCAACAGTAGTGAATCACATCCTGCAAGAACCTGTCCTCCACCACCAGCTATAGCTGAAGCAGGGATGGGGAATGCAGAACCTTTAGGTGGCTCATGTCAGACCCCCCCGCGGGCTGCGCACCGAGGCTGCCCCATCTCTGAGCGTCTGCCCAGGCTTGCTGAGTTGGTGCCAACAGGGGCTGAGGGTTTGCTGAGGCTTGTTGTGTCCCCTTGTCTTTTGCCTGGGCTTGTTGCAACTGCTGTTTTCTGTCTGGTTTAGTGACTTTAATCTCTTCTGTACAAACTACAGAAACTAAGACAAGCATCTATGGCCCCAGGAGGAGCTGCAGCCATCAACTAGGCCAATTTTTAAATTCTGCTTTTTCAAGACTGCAGATGTTCACAATGTCTGGCTATGTTAATGTCTGAATTGCATTGGTTAATATAGATAATGACTAGTACTGCAAAAATTGACAAAGTCTCCAGGTGACATAGAGTAACACTGGGTTAAAAAGCTAAAAATCAGAGTATTGTTATTTGTTTTTCCAAAGCAACAAAACAGAAGATGAGAAACATCTTGGTATAGCCTACCAGGACAATGACTTGTAGAACATTAATTTGTTGGTGGTACTAAATGAAGTGCAATACAGAATGAGCAGCATAAACTGTTTATTAAATCTCACTGTACTATTTCAGAACTTGTATGTATGCTGCTACAAAATCTTTGCTTGGGCTAGTATTACTGAGAGGTCTCAGTAAGGTCTGTGTTATCTTGCAAAGCACTACTTTTCTTTGTCGCATTTTTTGTACAGAGGTAGTTTATGCTTTTTTCCTTATGCAGGTGTCTTTGTGGTTTACCGAGTCAGCTTTTTGGCAAACTGATAAAGACCAGCAGCATTCAGTGAAAATGTTCCTCATGAACATTAATCCTGCACCTTCTATGTTTGTAGCTGCTCCTGTCTGCAGCAGGACAAAAGAATGTAAGAGAATGATAGTGTAAGAAAATGATAGGAAGGGAAAAATGAGACTGGAATCAAGAGACAGAAGGATATTTTAATGAAACAGCTCAAAGTATCTTTTAGGATTAACCTTACCATTCTGTTTTCTAAACTGCGTGCAAATAATTAATGCTCTATTCAATTGTTTCATGGAAGCATAAGGAAACATCTGTGGAATATAACTCTTCTACGCAGTTGCCTTTTCTATTAATCACCTTTACCTTGTCACAAGTCATCTTACACAGTAATAGTATAAGCAATAAAATATAATTAGAGTGACCTTGGTCTTTCCTAAGCCCACAGCTCTCACCTTAGCAGCCAGGCATTTGTTCGTTCTCTTTTTTAACACTAATGTACTTCTTATTTTTCCCTTTCATCCACAGAAATTTCATACTACAGTCAGCACAGTTTGCATATTACCTGATAATGGGAAATTAATCAAGATGTGTACTGCTCCCTGTGCCTTGCAAGAGTATCATCATTACGTGATAATAGTGGAGATAGATCAGAATGGCAGAACATATGTTTGAATAGTATCTCCCAACAAGGGCCCAAATTTTATTGGTATTTAATATCAGTAAGCATCAGAAGGGAGATCATCAGTTTAGTGAGAACCTGTGCTAGGATAAGTATAATTATTACTTCTCATAGCTGTGGGTATTGGGTGTTATAATGGCAGTAGTCAAGTTGTAATGTCATACAAGTAGCTTGATATCTCACTTTCCTGAATTTATTTTTTAAAAAATATATATTAAATATATGTAATATGGAAAACGGAAAACACCTAAGAGCCCAGAGGGATGATGATTGCACAATATGCCCCAAAAATGACATTCACTGCACATTTTCAAGCAGCTTCAGTTTAACTTCAAAAGCCTGGATGTCCCTGCATGATTTAGTTCAACACTAAAAAATAAAAAAATATATCATTAAGGTAAGGTACAGAATTCAGTTTAATTGAAGATTTATCGTAGAAAAGTCACACAGGAATAGCAAAAAAAAATCACAAATCACAAATTTGAATTTTCAATATATCTGATAAAACAGGAATAGAGCAAAAGATATTACCTTTAAACATTTTTTTTTTTCCACTGCAACATCTCACTATTTCATCAGAAATTCAATAACGCTTATCCTTTGACAACAATTTCACTCCTGATGTGTGGTATCCTTGAAGAAATTTTGCTATTATTACTACTGTTAGGACTCCCAAAGAATATATGACTACCCATTTTACCCTCAGGCAAGATCTCTCTTTGCACCCAGTACTATATTAACTCAGAACAGAAAGATACTCCAGCCAGAAGCTTAGAAATCAAAGCACAAGACACCATTCATAGGCTAGCCAGGCAAAAGAATGAGCAATAGTCTGGCTCACCATCATATTTTGTGAAGAAACCACTGAGAAATTGTTATTATGTATGGTTTAAAACAGTTAAAATACCACACAGGCATACAATACCATTACAGGTGAACAGGAGGGAAATGACAATTAAATTATGTGAGAAAATATTATTCTCTGAATGATGGTGAAATAAAACATGTTTTCCAGTGCTGCAAAAATAAAGGTCATGAGAGTGGGAAACAAAGACACAGGCCTGGATGCTCATGTCAGTGTTGGGAGCTTGGCACTAAGCTGGGAGGGATGCTGTGTGAAAAGTGCACACCCCCGGGACCTTGTGCTGTAATGTAGCAGGAGTTTGCATGGAATGTGCTGGGAAGAGGTGGAAGACAGAAGAGACACCCTCTTCAGTGAGCTGGGCAGTGCTGGACCTGGCCATTGTCCCACCCTGCTCAGTACTTGCCAGCAGATGCAAATCAGTGGAGCATGAATTTCTGTTGCTGCAGGGTCACTCATTGAAAGGTCTCCAAAGAGGAATCTGCTGGTACCGTCTGTATAAAAAAAAGAGGGAGCAAGGCTCTTTGCATATGCAGAGGGGAAAGAAACAGTTGTGTGCATAGTAGCTATTCTTTATTAAACTGTTTTTAAACAAATTATTTGTTTAATCTGCCTTGGAGCATGTGTCATAAAATAAAATATTGCTGGTGGTCTAGCCACCTTGAGTATTAAGGGCCATGAGCTGATGCTTTGCACAGAGCTGATCATGGGCACTGTACCACAAGGTAGAAGAATTATATTTATTTCTTGCCTACATCATCAGTAGGATCTGCTTCAGGGAACTGGAGCATTTTCACTGGAGAGCCTGACCAGGCAGAGTTATGGAAATCAATTCAAAAATATCTGGAGAGAGAAAAACCAGTCCTGGGAAATAATAATGTGGAGTGTTTGGGAGTTTTTTCAGGCAATCTAGCCAAGGAAAATTACTGGCTAATTTAGCTAGATAGCTTCCCAGAGTGACTTAGAGCCTAGTGAGAAAACTTTATTTGAACAAATCAGTAGGGTCTTCTGTTAGCCTCACAATAACTCAGAGATACTGCTCTGAGGGACTTTGTGAACTGGGGAATGTTACACTTCTGAACTTCTTTTCTGTCTTGGGTAAACTGATTTCAAAGTGATCAGGAATATCAGGAGTTTTTGATAACTTTAGAAGGGGCAAACGTTTGCTGTGAACCCCAGAAGTGAGTGCCATGAGTGCTCAAAATGCACATGGGCATCTAATTGCATACTGGATTCACCCAAGAACATAAAAGCAATAAGATAAAAAGGACCTTTAATCTCAGCAAAGGATAAAAGGAATGAGTTAGTGAGAATGTCAGGTAGATTAATTAAAGGAGTCACAGTGAACAATATTAGGCAGTAAATAACATTAGGGCATAACATAATTACCATTTCTAAGAGTCATTTATCACCAAGTAACCCTTTTTGGTCTAGGCCGGTCTCAATCCCCCTGGGCTCATGTACTTTTCTGGAGCAGCCACACCTTTAATTATCTAAACCTTAGCTTTCTTAATTTTTAGGGCTGATCTGTGCTTGGACAAGTTATTGTTCCACTTTGGTTGGATGCTTCCAACCCTCTGGCCCTAGTTCCTCATTTCTTTGCTGGATTTTTGAACTAGAGTCTTGGGGCAGAGCTTGCACAAAAGCGTCGTCCCTTTGTAACTCACTGAACGTGCCAGGGCTCTCAGATGCCACTGACTGTATTTCTCAAAGATTTCCTAGTGGCATTCATTTCCAGTTGATTTGAAAAGTTGTTTTTTTTCTCCTGCTTCCTACACTCTTCCTTCTCAAAGTTGCAGGACATGAGAGTTTTCTGAAAGGACAGCAATGATTTTCCTTGAATACCTGTTCTAAGTAGGATGCTTTTTGATTCTGATGGAATATTCTCCCTTGCATTATTTTGTAGAACCAGCCAAGCAAGTGCCACAGGATAACAAGCACTTTCCCCCTCTACTCCCAGTGACCAATAGACTTGCATGTCTTTCAAATTAAAATGAAAAACATTCCCCAGTGAGAAATGACAATTTGGTTCAAGGCAAAATGTTTACAAATGTGATTCTTTACAATACTCCGTTTAAGAAGAAGAAGAAAAAAAAAAGATAAAAAGGGGAAAAAGCATTTTGAGATTGTCAGAGATGTGTCAGTTTTGCATTTCAAATTATCTTTTTTTGTAACTGAATGAATTGTCTTTAAATATATATAAAAGATTAGTAAAACATTTTAAAGGTCAAAATCTGACAAGAATGATCTGGTATTACTGAGGCAATACTTTTGGATTAAGCCCAAAATAAGTCTTTTAAAAGGACTAACAAATAATTCCTCAAGATAGATAAAAAAATGTTATAATTTTTCCACTTTCAATGGGTGGAAAGAAGCTACATCTCCTCTTACTGGAAAACCCTATTTGCTCTTCTGAGATAACATCTCCTTAAACTGTTATGTCTGTGGACCTTCTTCATCTTCACTCCTCAGATTCTGAGGCTGCAGTTCTTCTGACTTTGATCTTTTAAAGTTTTAGTCAAATTTTTTTGCTCTGTCTTCCTCTGAATACACTGAAGAAAGCTGAGGAACCTCAGAGAGCCCATACAGCTGGAAAGAAGTATTACTTGGGGAAAGTGTTCACCCTGTTTTAGAAGGAGCCTGGACAGCCACATGGAGGCTAGTGGCCAGTGCTGGGGAATTCAACACTTCCCTGGGGAGATTGTTCTAATGGCTGATTGTTGCAAAAAATTGTCCTCTTGTGTCCAATTGGAATTTCCCCAGGATTAAGTTGCACTCATTACCCCTTGTCTTTTCCATGTGACTCCTTGACTCCATCTTCTTGGTACTTAAGTACTGGAAAATGGCAATAAGGTCTCCCTCCTTCAGGCTGAGCAATCCCAGTTCACTCAGCCTTTCCTCATACGGCAGGCTTCCTTGTGTTTTGGTCATCTTCGTGACTCTTACGCTCTTCAGCCTGTACACATCTTTCTTTGTATAGTGGGCACCAATACTGAACACAATGCTCCAGGTGTGGCCAGTGGGATAATGACTTCTTGATAACTGCTGGTGATGCCCTTCTTGATGTAGCCCAGCATCCTGTTGGCTTTGCTGCTGCAGCACACTGCTCACTCATATTGAACTTGTTGTCCACCAGGACCCCTAGGCCCCTTTCCACAGAGCTAACTTAGGAACTTTAACAGAAAATTGCTTTGCTGTAACATTAACCATAAGTGCTAAAGAAGTAATAGCAACCTTGCTTTTTCCCTCTCTGAAAAAAGAAGAGAGTAAAAATGGAGAGTAGAAGTCGAAGATTTCTCTGGTGCTTGCCTTAGAACAGAAAATTCTTGAACTGAATATTACTTTTTCTGCTCTCTTCAACTTTTCCTTAGAGTCATCTCTGGCCAAATAGTTTTGTATTGGTGTACATATATTCCATCTTCACATCCCAGTTGACATAACTTATCCTTGGTGAAACCGAGTAATTTTCTAAAACTGAAAGATCTGTATTATCTAGTCCTTTAATGCAGGTGCCTAATTTATTAAGAATTTCTTAAACACCTGAATTAGAATCAAAAGTTGGTTGAGGATGCAAAGCTGACAATACTTCTGAAAATTATAGTCTTAAGTATACAATGAACAACGGTGCTACTTAAGCAACCTTTTTATAGTGTTCTGAGTTCTTGTCTCCACTAGGCGTAAAAGCTACATTTTTATTTTATGTGGGTGAAGATTATAGTCATTAACATGTAGTGAAGACTGAAGGTGTAATTTAACTAAACTCTGGTAAATCAAGGTACTCTCTAACATCCTACTTAATGTTCTCAGTTTTTTTAAACATGGGGAAATGTATCTTCACTAGGATTTTATGTTTCTTTTTGTCTGGCATGTAGTCAGAACATACATTTTTTTTCTTGCTTGGATATACTATTATATATGGTAAATCTAAGTACCTAGTGGTACTTAGCATTTTATAATAGCTAAGCCAGTAGGTAAACACTGTGAGAAGCTCATCTTGGCAAGTTTAAGACACATTAGGAATATTCTGATCTACATACACTAGGCTTTTCACATGCTTTAATTGAAGCCTACTAGCAATATATTTCAAACGTATTTAAATATTCAACTCCATGCAAGAGTTCTCAGTGCTTAAATGTTATGGCTGGAATACTTAGCAATACCGTATAGCCTCTTTTCCATACAGAAGGGCCTTGAAATTGTGACAGAAGAATGTGAAGATAAAGGTGTGAGTGACCTGGAAAAAATTACTTCCTGTATCAAACTAGAAGTGGAAATACTTCTTTAAGGTTGAACCAATGGAAGTGAATACCATAAAAGGACTCATTAATATACAGTTGTATTTATAATAATACTCCTCATTTTTATTTCAACACAGAATTGTTACATAGCTGTGCTAGTTTAAACTCTCTTACAAAATTACCAAGCCTTTGCATCATTTAAGTAAGAAAACGCATAATGCCTAGTCAATAATTCTCTTTGCAAAAACTGTGGTGAAAGGCTGTGCTGAGGAAAGTGCTGAGCATCAAGCAAGCTGACAACTGTCTTCAGCTTCCATTGTGAATCAGGGACACTGAGCTTTTGGCAGGATTGACCCCCACATAGAAAGGCAGCATTCAAGGTCAATACGTGGGGTCCGGGTCACACTTCCCTTGATATTCTGAGTCCATAAATGAAAAAATGGATAGGTTGCTGTCTTCAGGGAGGAGTTTTTTTCCATCTGTGAAAGAGGTGGTAATTTGTCTAACATTCTCCAAATATGTATTTAACAATGGACTTCATGCAACAAGAAATCCAAGTATTTCTTAGTACAGGTTTCTCATGAATTAAAAATATTCACCTTTTTGACTTAACTGTTTCAGAGCCTCCTTTGCAAAGCTAAGGGTTTGAAGCATCAAACATCTACTCCCATTTGTACTCATGATGAATTCTCATTATGTCACAGCCAGGAGAGACAGATATTCTGAGTTCCTTCAATGGAAAGACTTACTTTCCATATCCCATTCCTGGAGCAAGTGAATTTGAGGACAAAATTTTGGCCTGTAGGCCTTGTTCCTCAAGACAGAAACACTGGAGGAAAGGCAAAATGCCACTCACATTTGCACTGTGGTATAAATAAATAACGCTGGTGGAGAGTGAAAATGCACTGAAATTCATTCTCATTTTTAGTACAAACAAGGAGCTCCCTGTGCAGCGAGCGGAACAAATGAAGCCTGGTTTCCTATGGGTTTGTGCCTCATGCTTGGATTCTCTGGTGTCTAGTAAAGTGTAAGCCCCATTTAAAAGTTTTTCTTGCATTTCAGGCATTTAAGCCAGCTCTCCCCCATGGTGTGAGCTCATCTGTAACCTGTTCCTAAATGTAGCATGCTAAAGAGTGCTTTCTCTTCTGGATAGCAATGCCTTTTTAGTAAACTTGTAGAATTTTATATCTGACACCCTTTTCTCACTGATTAAGGTTGGCCAACAGGTTCAAAAGTTATGGATACAGTCAGAGAGACAGCAGGTCTGGCAAGCATGGGCAGAAACAGATACACATATATATGTAGACATGTAATGGTATCAGAGATCTGTCAGATTAACTTGGGCTACCTGCTGGTTTGGTGCCAGCTTATGACTGGCCCATGTGCATGAAGTTCCCAGACCACATGGGGCTCCCGTGACCCCCCACAACACGTGTCTGTCTTGTGGCTGAATTCTTCACTTCTGGTACAGGCTTCCTTCATGAAACATTTCAAAATATAGGCAGGCATTTTTCCCACCCTTTCAATGGTGTCCCCCTTCTCTGATGTTTCCCAGTAGAAGGCAATTCTAGATCTCTTCCCCTTCTGTGCTAAGAATCTCTTTTAAAGCCTGAAATACATCAATGCCCACTAAAATAATAGAATATGGCTTTATTTGGAGTCATTTAACCTTATGATTATGACCATATTTTTCAAGTCATTACTACCTTGGAGTTTCTTTTGGGACATTTCTTGCCACATTTTTCACTTTTAAAAATGCAGCCTTGCTTATGGCTTCTAATTACCTATTCTGGAAATTTTACCCTCCTTCAAACTGCAGGGGAAAAATGGAGTTCATGTGAAAAAGAAGTTTTTGATGTAACAGAGAGGGGGGCCCTGATTTGAAAATTCCTCTGAGGCTGTGGAGGACCATGTCACCTTCTGCCAGAAAAAGTTATGCTGTGTAAGTAGACTGTGACCCCAAAAAATAACTCAGTTGTGTAAGACAAATGGATGTTGCCACTCTGCAAGTGTTTTAAAAACAAAACATCATCTGGTCACTGCCAGTTATTAGGTAATTTAACACAATATCAAAAGAATCAAGACAGTTACCTGATTTCTTCCATATCTACTGAGTTAATCTGATATCTTTTCTGGCCAGTTTTAAAACAGAGTGAGAATAAATACTGCAGGAATGAATTTAAAGAGATCAGTGAGAAAGGATGTTAAATGCTCTTCATTAATCTGCTGGGGAAGATAGATTAAAATAATTACAGTTTAAAATTTTACATAGGTTTCATTAAACTCCAACTGGACTCTTCAATAAAGGATTACTGCTAAATGGCAATTGTTAGAGATAGCATATATGAGGGAGGATGTATTAACTGTATTTTATAGTTATATAAAATGCATAATTTTTGATGACAATTTACTAATATAATTTTGTGCTGGAATATTGATTGGAAATAACACTTAGCAGCCTTAGGTGATTAAGAGATGCTCGGTTCTTCTAATGGTGGCTGGACATGGGTGCTCCAAGTACTTAATTATCAGGTACCTGCTGACCTTTGCCTGGGAAGAAAAGCAAGCTTTGCAGGCTGCTTTTCTCTACTGCCCAGGTTGACAGAGGGAGAAGTGGAATGTTAACTACATTCTCAATACAGTTGCACTGATGTGAAGGAAGAGGAATTTCTATGGTTCAAGGTCTAACTGACTTTCTTCCATAATCAGTAGGGGTTGAAGAGGACAGACAGCTTTCTTTTCAGGAATGGTGTTTGCAGATGGCATTGTTGGACGCTTATGCGTGGCATATTGATCTTGTCACATTATTCCTCTACTTAGTCCTTTTCTTATGAATAAAGGAAGCCTGAAACAAAAATTTGTTACTCTGAGAATGAAGTACCACAGATGAAAGATTGCAGTCCTTGCATACTGTGTGCACTCTTACTAGTGTGACACGTAGCTCAAGACAGGTAAAAGATTTATCTAGATCTAGAAGAGTACACCAAATTCTGGGATAAAAGGATACATACTGTGCTTCTGGATCTACTATGCAAAACCCATTTCCTTAGTCACTGAGTGGAAAGATTCTGGTTGCCTTTGATTTTTTATATGCAGCCAAGTTTAGGGAGAGGAAAAACACATTTGAAGAGAAGAGATAATCATATTTATATTTCTATAAAAATTATCAGAAACGAAACCTATTTAAAGTTTTGAGGTTAGGAGAAAGGAAAGCTACAAGTCTTTATTCTCTTTGTGAGCTGACTTGAAGTTAGTATAAAAATACTGACATAAACCAAATTTTTTTTCATCTATATTCAATGGTCAACCATGATTTTCCCTTAGGGAGAAGAAAATTATTCAGGTTGGCAACATTAACAAATATTTTCTTACATCTCTCTACTATTGTTTATGTCATTTGTTTTTCATTTGAGTTTCCTCTTGCTCTTCTTTGTTCATCGTGACATTTCTCTTCTAGTGAAATATCTCCTTCCTATAAAATTTGGCATTTAGAATAAGTTGTTTGAAATAGAGAGTTCCTGAAAACAAGAATTAAAATCTTTTAGAAGATTGAAACTAACAATTACAGTATTGAAATAAATATTGAAGTTAAACCATAATTTAACCTAGCTTTACCATAATATTGTTTTGATTTAAAACAAATAATTCTTACAAGCACAGAACTCGCTGCCCTGCTCACAAAGTAGATGAAATGATACATACACACTTGCTGGCATACTGTCATCCTTTTTTATTATATACTGTTGGAGATTCTCTTATATCTTTCTCCATTTTCATTAGGATCTTTTATTTTATTTCTGTATTGCTGCATTTAATTGTTACAATAAAATATAACTAAAAATTTAAAGTGAACAAAAATAAGGATTAGAAATCCCATATTAAATGGACAGACTTATTCTTACTGCTAGTGAGAATATTTTCTTTTCCTCCTAAGTACTTGAACCAGCTTTTTTTTTCCCAAGAAACAGGCAAAATTTTGAAGTTCACCCCTTCAGCTCTTCAAAACCGACACAAATGTCCTTCATATCTATGTTCCTTTGAATTTCCTTTGTTTTTTGTTGAGCACAAAATCAATTTTCACACAATAAGAAAAAAATAATTATTTTTTCTTCAGACTTGAATGAAATATTGTCATTTTTCTGTGTAACTTTAAAAATACATAATGAATTTAAATATCTAGAGACATATTTTGCTAAAATAATTTAATAAATACTTATTCTATAATTCAGTTATTGACTCCTTACTATACTGCAGACCTTACATTGAACAACAACTGAACTTGACATGTTTCTGATTTCGGATAGATACCTGCTATGATATAGAATCCTGTTAAATTCATTGCTATGTATTTAACGTCACAATATAAAATGTATTTATTTGTTTAAAAGAAAATAAAAATATAAAAGTGAGAACTGTTTTTTGAAGATTAATACCAAAAAAGCAATACAAAATGAGGCTTTTTTCTGCTAATGCCTAAGTCTAATCACAGTAGCAAAATACTATATAGCAGTCAACTAATTAGGGTTTCTTTCTGTGAGTGTAGAAAGTAAAATATTTGACAACATGGAGTAATGAGGTGGTAAAGCTAAGATCCCCTTCTTTCACAGAGGCTCTCAAGGCATGATTTGGCCTGCGGTGATGTGCTGAAATCAAGTGCAGGTTCTATCCCTCCCAAGACCACACAGCTGAACCTAATTTTACCCTACTGCAAAGACCAGGGTCTTCATTTAGCATCTACCACATCCTGGCCCCTTAAACTGTGTGTTACATGGTGACACCTCCCACAGTAAAAATTCTAATACCCTCACAGAACCTCAAACTAATTGTTATTGCATGACAAACATATGGAACCACAATTCATATTTACTTGTATTAGTTGATTGCACTGAATATATTTAATCTTGTTTTCAACACTCGATTTTGTTTTTTAATAGAACTTTCCCTGATACAAATGGTCTTGAAAGCTTCTTTTAGAAGTACTATAACTTGTATTAAAGCATACTTTCAAAACCACATTTTTAAAAAATGAAATATCTTTCAAGGTATCATACAGTGGAACTAAATGCAATAAAATAAGATAATGAAGTTCTGAAGTTCTTCCACAGATACTTTCCTTGACTTGAAAGGTGCCGGTATGTATAGCATCAAAGACCTAACATAGTTGACTTCTCATACTGCTTTCCTCAGACCCTCAGGCTGAACTGTTCATTAAATCAGTCCCAAATACATTTTACTCATCATGAGTCAGGCCACTTTCAAAGCTTATACAGATCTTTGCTAGCTTAATTCACTTAGATGGAAATATGCGAGCCACAATTCACACAGAGCTGAGCAGGCAGATTTTAGCAGGGTGGTTGATGCCGCTAGGATGCTGCCAAGCAGGATGGAGTATGTTGGAAGGTGAAGCTGTGGCCAGTGCAAGTGGATCAGCACCCAAGCCTGTATTTTCACTGCTTGTTCTGTGCACTGGGACTTAGTCTTGTGTGTCAGCTGGGATCTTCTGAAGAACATTTTTCTGGGACCAAGCATCTTTTTGGGTATTTGAGGTGAAGAACGAAGATGAATAGTTCCTAATATGGTTGTTCCAATGTGAGATGGAAACACAAAGTCAGTGTTGTGGATTATTCCCCACCAGTGGGAAGACATCAGGTTTTTAATTCAAATTGTAAATTATAGGATCATCATTGATTAGGCGTATTGATAACCAGACACTGTCTCTATACCCTTGGAGTATGGGAACATTCAGGCTTGGAGTCTGGATTTGTGGACATCTTTGATTTGATTCACACTTGCTACTTGTTTACTTGCTGCCAACATTGTTTAGATAATGCAGCACATCTGACAGACTCTGTAGGAAAAGCATGTCAAACAATGACGCTCTTTGTTGTGGCCTGGATGGAATGTTAAACCAGGCTTTAAACTGTAATGGAGTCAAGAAAAGATTAAAACATTTTTTAACAAAGGCTTCAAACACAGAAATTAAGCAATTTAGTCCTTCCACATCACAACCCTTGGATCACAGCCAGAGTAACATTTACAGTGTACTGAAGGGGTTCATTCATCCTGCAGATAAAAAGAATTTTTTTTTTTGGTTGGTTGGTTTGTTTTGGGTTTGTTTGTTTGTTTGTTTGTTTGTTTTTTAAACTAGAACATAGTTTTGGTGTAAAATCTTGATATGCCCAAGTGTACCAGGGTAACACTACGTTTACATTGTTAAAATTATTTTGTTGCTCATGGGAATATAAAAGAGATATTACACTTTTGTAATTATATAATTTTGCTCTGTATCATTAGATTCCTACAGCTGAAGATTGGTGTTGTCACTGATTGCTCTGACCTCTGGTGCAAACCAGATCAAAGAACATCAGACAATATTTTGACTTGTATTTCAGGTGAAGTGCTTTTTTTAAGACATCTGATACAAATTTTAAATTTTCAAACCAGATCCCACAAAGACATATAAGTATTTTGGGAAAAAAACCAACAAAACTAAACAAAAATAACCTGTACTGGACTTGCTTTTAGAAAACTATTTTTTAAACAATTGTAGAAAAAATCATCTTCCGTGTAAGACTCCAGTGGTTACTGCACTCAGGAACTGTGAATACTTGGATTCCTTCACTCCAGAGCAAAGCAAGTTTCAAACTTCTGATTTCTGCTTCTGGGGAGACTGTCTTAAGCATCAAACAATAAGCTCATTGTTGAATTGAGTTTCATGCTGCTGAAGGTGATCCCTTCCACCAAGAAAAGACTGAGCAAGATATCTCTCCTAGCATGAGCAAGGCTTGGGGAAGAATGAGGCTTGGGGAGGATTTTTCTAAAAGAAACACAAATTAAAGTTTGAAATTTTGATGGAATTATACATCAATCTTGACTTAGATGCCAAGAAATCATTTCTCAGAGCAAATGCAACAGGAGAGAGAACCCATCGCATGTCTAGATACATTAAGTAGTATTAAGATGTAGGTATTTTAATGGACTTCAATTAATAGAATATAAACTACTCTTACTTGACTATGTGGATAAAATTACAAGAAAAAAATGTTTTATTCTTCTATGTAGAGAAAAATAAATAATATTTTCTTTTGGAAACTGTACAAGAACAGCTAAAAAGAATACCAGTATTATGATTATGATTCACAGAAAGGCTACGGTTCAGAGAGACCTTAAAAACCATCTAGTTCCAACATCCTGGGACACCTCCCACTAAATCAGGTTGCTCAAAGCCCCATGCAACCTGGCCTTGAACACTTCTGGTGGGGGGGGGGAGAGGTGGGGGAAGCCGTTGGGGGGGGGGGGGGGGGGGGGGGCAATATGTGTACTTGAATGTGTGTCAACCTGTATGAGTGAAATTGTCTTCACCATTACAGGTTGATACAGTAGTATCAAAAGGCTTCCTAAACACTAACCGATTTTAAGGTTGAATGCACAAATAAAAATGCATCACTGCTTTCTGGCTATATGCACATGTCAATGGTTGGTCCAACTAGCAGGAAAAATTCCCTGGATCAAAGTACATATACACTGCCACTTGACAGTCTCACAAGTATCCTTCTGGAGTTTCAGATACATCCCTACAGCACAAAACAGACAGACTGGGAATCTCTCTGCCCTGTACTCCAGCTGCTCTCATTCTGTTCTGATAATCACCTGTCTACTCCACCTTCAGCTTGTAATTAATGCTGACATAGAGCACATTTTCCTTTGAAAATGTGGGTCACAAAGGCTTTTACATTATTTTCTTTTCTTTCATTCTCTTCTTTGGACCACTGTTAGGATTAAGAACCATGAGCTGTCTCACAGACCAAAAACTGTCTTTAATCATTTATGACTATGCAGTTGGACACTTCTGTCCACAGTTGAGTCTATTTACATCAACAATAGACTTATTTTGGGCTATAATGCTGTGTGAAGAGGCCTCTGACACAGTGGTGATATACTATTTGCAACTATATTGTAAGGTCTGCTCTTTTTGCAGCATATTCCTTCATACATTTTCATATTTTAGATTAATAAGACATTTTTTAACAAAAGATTTGCACTTTAATTGAACTCAACAACAAACATTTTTGTTTACCATTTAATTACCATTATTTAGTACAGTTCATCCCAGATATGAGTGCCTAACAAGGGTTATTAGGAGAGGAAATTGTTTCCATAGAGAATAATAGCAATTCCCATTTGATAATGTCACCCATAACTGAAATGAACAAAGTGATCTAGAACATGTAAATGTTTTAAAGTGCCTTAAGGATATATGTGAGCAAATGATGCGATGTTTCAGTCTGGTGGCTCATATACCTGCCAAAATATATGGGAAGAAAACCATTTATGATGAAAGAATAAGTTCTTTTTAGGGAGAGAGGAGAAGCAACTCCTTCCCTGTAAGGATTTTATTATTTCAAAATATGTTCTTCCAGCCTACCATTTTCGTTTTGTTATGTATTTTAAAATTATTTAAATCCTTGTCTTGGTTTTGGGCCCAACACAACAAGGGAACAGCCTCGTGGCCACTCACCCAACTCCAACCCCCCCCACACACACACACACTGGGATGAGGAGGACAAAGCTCATGGGTCAAGACACAAAACAAGGAGGGTTCTTCACCAATTAAGGTCCCAGGCAAAACAGACTCAATGTGGGGAAAAAGTAATAATTTAATTTCACACTAATCAAACACACACAGGACACAGACACACATAGAGCAGGGCTTGCACATGTTACCCCACCCCTCCCTTCTTCCTGGGCCCAAATCACTTTGTTTCCAGTTTCTCTCCCTCCTTCCCCCCAGAAGCACAGGGGGAGAGGGGATGGGGTTTAGAGTCAGTTCCCAGGCTGGTGGTTCTTGCTGCTCCTTCCTCAAGATGAAGGATTCCTTACCGTCTTTCTCTGCTTCCCTATGGGGTCCATCCCTTAGGAGAGAATCCTTCATTAATGTCTTCGATATGAGTCCTTCCCATGAGGTCCGGAGCTGCTCCAGTGTGGGCTTCTCAGTTATGGGCTGCTTCAGGAACCGCCAACTCCCCTGTTGTGGGGTCTCCCACAGCTGCATAATCAGAGTCCACAGGCAGCAAATCCACTGGCCACAAAATCCAAGTCCACTGGCCAAGTTCACCACCTTGACACCTTCAGGGAATGTCCCACCACGTTCTGCCATGAGTACAGGGACATAGCTGCCATCTCGCCATGGGTTGCGGGGAAACTTCTGCTTGGGCACCTTCTTCCCCTTCTTCCTCACCAACCACCAGCACCACTCTCCTTCCCCAGGTCCAGCTCTCCTCCTCCAGCACAGCTCTTCTCCCCACTCCTTCTCTGTTCAGCTGTTATAGCCGTTCTTTCATATGTTAATGGCAGAAGTGCATCTATTGTCTCTCTGATGGCTTTTTGGCTGGATTTTGGAGCAGAGGGAGCTTCTAAGCTTCTTGCCAGAATCACTCCTGGAGCCCTTCCCCTGCTACCAAAAAACCCCACCAAACCAAACCAGAACAATCCTGTATTTTTCCTTTTCTCATTTAACTTTTTGTTGTTGTTGTTGTTCTCTTTAACAAAAAATATTACTTGACAGAAAAGCCCAGAAGTTTTACTTGAAAATGACATAGAAAAGAGTTATTTGAATTTAAAAATATTTTTTAATAGATATATAATTTTTATTTCAGACAATTTTTTTTCCCATAGTTTTGGTTTCCAAAGAATTTTTTGGCAAATTTGGTATTAATTACTAATGTTGCCCCACCTCTTTTACAAACATAAGAATACCTACATAACACCCTTTGAGGTGGCAAAGTGTCATTGGTCTACTCCAACAAAACAAGATGCCAAATTATTTCTGGGGAAGAAAGGGAGAACCGAGTTTCATCCATTGAAATAAGTCAATGAGCTCAGCTTCCCACCAAAGGCACTTGGCATTCTGCAAACTTCAAGCTCTTACTTGTCTACAAGCTTTTAGTTCTGAGGTTTGGTGTTCCCAGCAGTATACTGGTAGGTCTTGTCCCATGACAACATACCACAGCTCCCTTCCAGCCTCCATTCCTGAACTTCCTTCCCACGTAAGAAAGAAAGAGAGGATGGTACATACCTAAATTTCATAATGGTATGAGTTTGGACAGCAGCCAGGCTCAGGATTTTAATTAATTTGCAGAGTAAACATTAAGGACATGTAGCTGTGTTTGTCCATCCAACATAAGCTTCTCCAACATCTTTCTTCAACCCCTCCTCTGGCTCTTCTCTTGGAGGGAAGGATGTGGTCGGGCATCAGGGATCACAGCTTTTAAAAGCCATCTGTTTCACATAGCTTCTCCTCACATTGGCTTGTTACAGACAGCTATGGGAAGAGAGAAGAAGGCAGAAGTACATCTTTGCCCAGACAAGAGAATGGATTAAGCATGAGATATGTATACTTAGGGTGGAGGAATTTACTCCACCTGTGTACATACCAGCATGAGCTGTGTGCACATATAGGTCCTGGGTGGGGATGACAGTCGTCTTTATCTCCTCTGAGACAAACAGAGCACACTGTTCTTGAAGTCAAAGGTAGAGCAAGGATATAAAAGCAAATTGGTTTTCAAGTAGAGAACTCAATTCTGCCAGTAAATGTCGGTTTCTGCAGTGATAACTGCCAGGTGTTATTTCATGGTCTCCTGAGGTATTGTGCCAAAGGTAAGAGACAGAAAAGAACTATCTCTCCCAGCAAATGGATATAAAATGCATGGATCAAACTAATGAACAAGGAAAAAAAAATGGTTTATATGAAAAATAAGCTGACTCAAGCACTGTTTGATGCAGTCAATGGCAGGTAAGAACAGTAGTCTCCTTTTATTAGTGTTTGGCCTGACCTATCTGGCTTTAGAAAAGGGCCTCAATTATTTTCTTTAATTGAATGAGCTAGACTTATCAATTAGTTTACCCACATGACAGATTCCAGTAAATGATTAAACAATGTGAAATTATTATAAATTTGGTAGCAATAAGAGGGCAATACAATTTTTTACCAGCTTTCAAATGAGTCAGCTTTCAGCTATGGTGCAGGAAATCCATGCAGACTTTGTGACAGCAAATATTCTGAATCTGTATCCAAATGCAAGTCCATAAGTTATGAATAAACATGCTGTGGGATTAGACAGAGTACAAAAATTAAGCCATGCACTACCTCAGGTCCATCTCAAACTCTTAATCACCTCTTTGCAACCAACAGCTGCCAGTATGCTAAAGTAGACTTTGTGCTTATGATGTATTTAACTGATATCCTGTCAGGTAAACCAACGGTTTTATCTTGGTCATCCTAGGCGCTTCTTCCTAAAGGCTTGGTGGCTCCAGGCATTACTTGTAGGATATGGAATCTTTCACTTGTAAGGTCTTTGGTCTGTACCCATAGTAAGCAGAAAAGTGCAAAATCTTCCATATCTCTTTTTATGTTTCCAGTGCATATGTTGTTAAGAGAAGACAGAAGGAGCTATTTGCAGTATGCAACAAAATGCTTAATTACTCTGCAATCCTGCATGCCATTTAGGGCCTTAGTTGTTTAGCTGAAACTCAGATAAGCGATGAAACCCATCAACACTGGCACTAATAGGAACTCCTGTGAATATTTACAGCATTTGTCTTTCTACCTTGCCACTTCAAAGTGGAGTGTTGTTCTGCCAAGAAGAGACCTCCTCCCAAGTGACAATGAAGCAGAACATTAACACACCACAGAGAAATTTCTGTTGACTCCATCATATATAGACTGAATTTAGGTTCCAGTGTTGTCCATCTGGATGACTTGAAAAACAGTTCCTAGAAATCATCCACGCATTCTGGTACTAAAGAAGACCACCTTCACGTGTAAAGCTGCTTCTTATATGAAGGCTGATGCCTTGTTTTATTAGGTGAGAAAACAGAAATAAGTGGAGATACCACCTTCGAATTTATAGGGTTATGACAGAGGCTTTTAAGAGCTCTGAATAAAACAAAAACCATAATAGGGGTTTTACTGATAAGACAATAAGATTAGATGAGAGGAGTTAGTTTTCTCTTTGAACTAGTTTAACAGTTACAGAATCACAGAATCATCAAGGTTGAAAAGAACTTCAAGATCATCAAGTGCAACAGTCCACCAGTTACACCAGTAGAAAGAAAAGGACAAAAAAAAAGGTGAATAGCTTTAAAATGCTTATTTGCTTTCCATAATTACTGCAAGTATCCCTATTGTTAACAATTGTTGATGCCGGTGCAGATCACAAGGTGATGTGACAGAAGGAGTGGACAGTTTAATAGAAAATTATAGTAAAAATGAGTAAACAATTAAATACATTTCTATTGAGAAATCAGTAAAAAACATACATGGTATACAGATCTGGCTTCTTCCTACAGATTTTTCTAGTTTTTCTTGCACATTTTGGCCAACATTTATATTTATGCTCTAGAATTCCTGATATGGACTTAAAAATGCAGTATTGAACTAAACCCTACAGGTTTTCTTGCATGACAAGAGGTGATTAGATACTACCTCTGGTCACTGAACATCTTCATATGCAGTTTAGTCCTTCCTCTGTTGAAACTCAGGCATTACCATTCCATCCATGAGCTCTGAATTGGGGTCTTTGCTTAATAGGAAAGACTTAGTAGTCCTTCTGCATCTAGTGCTCTTTCTAAATCTCTACCTTCATGAAGAGCTGAAAAAATTTCCAGGTAGAAAATGACTGATCTGTAAACACACTTGCTTTTCAGAGATGTTTCAGTGTTTGACTGTATTGGCAGACAGGGATGCTCAGACCCTGCCAAAAAGCCATGTAAATAGTTACAGATGGATAACAGCAGAGGTATCTGAGCTTTCTTGCTAATATGAAAATGTGTGCTTTAAAAAACCTATTTGAATAGCTAAGTATCAAGAAAGAAAAATAGCACTGTAGACAGTATTTTTCTACAGGGGCTTCAAAGCACTTGTTTTTGACTCAGATTGGCCTGTAAGAAATTACCACTTCACTTACAAAGGAGCATGCTATAGGATTTAAAAGAACAAAATAACTAAGCCATGCTCTGCCTCAGAACTATCTCAGCCACTTAATCACCCTTTTGTAATATGTGGCTGCCTATATCCTAAAGGAGACTTTGCTCTTTATGATATGAGTCAAACACACTGCCAGTGATTATGGCACCAGAGCAGAACTCGTTTTTCTGTAAATATTGAATTTCTCACTCTTAAAAACCTAATCCATGTAAGCTTTCCCATAACTGAGAAGGGAATAAATAAATAAATTCGTTCTCTGCTACCAATAATGTATCTGGTACCTAACAATACACTGTAACTGGGAACATGGGTATCTGAAGTACTTGTTTAAATATATAGTTCGCTCTACATAAGAAGGAACCCAGTTGGCCTCATCTGAATAATCTTCACCCATTCTACAGAACTAAAAGCTTCAAACTAAAACCATAGATAAAGTTATGAAAACCTAGTCTATCACCCATGCAGAGCCAAAGCCTTCATATTTTGCCCATACAAACCTCCCTCACATTTCTAATGATCTTTATCAGCACCCTGCAGAGTTGAGTGCCTATTTTCTGTCCAGTTGTTTGAAAGAGAAAAAAGTCTGAATCCACAGAAATCCAAAGTGCGTCTGCAGTGGCAACTGTACACTTTAACTCTTTTCTTTTTTTGGTTCTGCTAGACCAGATTAATTTGCATACTACCAAGTTTTGGAAAGAATCTCATTACTTGGTCAGGGAGAAGACATGAAGTGTTCTTATTTTCTTTTCAATTCCTGTAAAGAAGAAACTAAGCTTTCATCGTTTTAATGGGCAAGCCCTTTGTACATGTGACTATAGGTTTCCCTTATGAATGAGATGCTTCCCCAAGCAATAACAGAGACACTCACACAGTCACATTGACTGTTAATGGAAGGAGTCTCTGGGAGTAGAAATGGGGAGAGATGGAGTCTCTGGCACTCTGGAGAGTAGTGAAGTGTCTGATTCTTGCCTCTAAAAGATAAGATAGAATATGATTTGAGGAAAACATATATTCACATGGTCCTCAGTGAATTAGAATTTGAACCTATCTGTTGGACTGGGTGGCTGCATTAAAAATTAGTAGAAATGCTGTCTAAGTATCATCCCTTTACAAAATCCATGTTGCAACACAAGCATATAGACAGATGCTGACCTTGCTGCAGACTCCTCATATGCTTTTATTCAGGCTGAGCCTGATCCTATGAGGAACCAAGTCATCACAAAACTCCTTTTAAGCTCAGTAGAAACTGAGGGTCTGAAATTATTTTAATTTTTTCTCTTTTTTTTGAGCCTTTCAATTTCAAGTAATCTTTGAAGCATTGGTGCTGTCATGGCTTTAACTTTAAGGAATGGTTTTGCTCCATTTTAACCTTTTACATTTTATTAACAAAATCAAAACCAGGACAATTAGATACCTTCTGATTTTCATTTGTTTTAATACTAAGGGTATGTTTGAAATGGGACAAGTCTTGGGGAAAGTATTTCAAGCCGTGGCTACAGAAACACTGGAGTTCTGGTCACAGACATCAAAGATAACTTGAAAAGAAAAAAAAAGTTGAAGCTGATAATTCGTTGCATTTGGAGATACTTCTGAACAATTTTGTTGCATATATATATATACGCGCGCACACACACACACACAAATATGTATATATATAAGACTAAGAAAAGCGAATTAACTGCTGTTGAAAACAAAAAGATTTTAAACTTATAGCTGAGTTAAGACATTTTCCTATTTTGTCTTTTTCAGGGAAGAAATGAGTAATAAAACTTTTCAGAAATATTGGAGGTTGAAAATACCTTCTGAAGAATCTCTGCCATGAGCTTTCTGTACGGCTATTAGAAAATAACATAATACTGTGTTCTCATTCTTAGACTCAGATTTTTCCACCTCAAACGTCTGTGCAGTAACAATTATAGGTTCATTAGTAGGCCTGGTAGTCCTACTTGTATTTAAGATAGATCCGAATATTCCATGTCTTAAATGACTAGACCAACAATGTGCCCTAACGATGGCACATTAAAATAAAACATGGAGAGATATATACATGTTTATATGTGTGTGTGTGTGTGTATATATATAATGCCTGAAATATGTTTTCTTTGTATTCTTTCCCCTTATGCTGGACTTGAATTATATAGCCTAACATAGATTGAAAAACAGCAAAACACACTATAGTATTGCCAAATGTCTCTTCACTCCTTATGCTTGCTATGCTTCTCATAAACTTAACTCTCAGATTCCTTCGGATTGAAACCATGGCTGAATTTTTTACCCTGTTGGGTTAAGTGAATTTTGCAATCGTATCCATAAGTGCTCCATATCCTTTGTGGAAAGCCTTAGAGAATATTAAGGAAAACTCCCATTTTTACTGTTCCCTGACAGTTTTGTGCTTTTTAAGGCAGTTCTCAGTAGTTACAGCCATGGAAAACAAAAAAAGAAAATATTCATTGATTACTAAAAATAGCATTTGCCTCAAAAGATGTTAGGGCTGCGCTCAAACACCAATGCAAAAGGCAAATATATGAGCTGTGAGCAACAAGAAGGATGTTGAAGAGGGTGAAAAATAAGCAAATAGACTGTCAAACACTAGTAGAGGTAGTCAGCAAGGATTAGACATTCAGTTATTTTACTAAAATGTTTCTTCACGGATTAAAAATAATAATAATTTAGAACTCTGAGAATTTATTTTCATTATTATTCTCGTACCTACTTGTACAAACACTTTTAGATTAGCAACAAAGTCTCTTGAAGTATTACATTACCAAGAAAACAACTAAAATATTTTAAATTAAACATATTAGTATAACAATTTTTCTGCTTTGAGGAAATTTAATGTAATATTAAGAGCATCTGAATTGAATTATTACACTAATAAAAACATTCAGATGCCTCCCAGTAAGTCACCAAAAAGACATAAATATTTTAACTGCCTCACCCCCCTGGTTTTTTTTTGGATCATATCGGAGGAACAGACTTCAAACTTGTCCATGGCTTAGCAGAAACTTGAGCTTTACATTTTAAATGGAGTCTTCAAAAGACTGCTGAATAAGAATGTGTTTAGTAGCTGTGTTTTGCTGATTTTCATTTAAATGGGAACAATCTTAAGTCTTTGGGGCTTGTTGTACTACTGATATATCATTATAAATTCCATTAGCAGCTTTTAATAGTGAGAGGGATTGCAGCCATCAAACAGAGGGTTTAGCAGGACAGGCCAGGACATGCACATCACAGGAACATCAGGAATGGGCCTCTGGTGCTGAGCACTGAGTTGCTATTTTTTCAAAGCTCTGTCCACGACTACTGCAAAATCTCTCTGCTTACCATTTAATACATGTAAAATAAGGATTGTTTCTCCCTTTATGGATCATTTTATTTTTATCTACATTAAATTTAGTCTGCCATTTAATCATTCAATCTCTCGCTCGTATTCTTTGTAGCCAACCTTTGTCTTCTTTTTCCCCAAATAATTAAGGTGTTTATTCAGGAAATTCTCATGGAAGCCTAGATTCAATCCCTTCCTCTGCCTCAGTGCAGACTGTAGAAGAGCACAGGTGATTCTGCCCCAGAAATAAATCAATTCAGAAGAAATAATTATAAAAAAAGCCTATCATCTTTCTCACAGAGGCTTTACCTTTTCATGGCTTTCTGCTCCCGCAAACAGATGGTCAAACAGTTCCTTCTCCTTCACCTGTTCCACTCAAGTTCATGATTCATTCTGAAGTGGCATCCCACTAAGCTTAGTCCCTCTTTTGCTCCTGCAAATACCTGTCTGCATATCTCAGCCTGTTGGATGGCAGCCTCCATCATACTAAGGGAAGGCTTGCGTGCTGAAAGGGGATGTCTGACTATGAGAAGGAAAGATAGTAGAGCACTGAAGGAGTTTACACACTGCAGGTTTGTAACCACAGTAACCTCTTGGTCCCTGTGCTCTTCAGCAACCAGAATGATGCTGGGTGCATCAGAAGCTTTTTTTTTTTTTTTTTTTTTTTTTGTGTTTTGTTTTTTTTTTTGGGGCAGAGGGGG
>NW_009952880.1:2521936-2535397 GCF_000747805.2 Chaetura pelagica | reverse complement strand
TCGCAACCCAGAAGTGTGGGGGGTGAAAAAAAATGTTTTTTTTTTTTTTTTTTTTTTTTTCTGGTTGCTGCTTATCTTGAGGAGCAGAGGGAGATAGTATGGATGTTCTGGATCCCTGCTTTCCCTTTGTGTATGTTCACAAAGAATCCGAGGAGAAGCTGTACCACTCTACACTTGTAACTGGGGCTAAGACATCCAAACCTCTCATGACTGCAAGGAATAATGGTGACAGGGTACTGAGCTTAGTCCAAGGCAGGGACTCTGTTTTCCCTCTTTCAGCCAGTCTCAATATCCTACATAGAACCTTTACTCCATCTACTCAGATTAAATGGTTAAGAAAGGAAACTCACCAGAATTTTCTTCCTTTTCCCTGGGCTGTCTTTCAAGAGCTCCCACAGAAACATCCTGAAATAGTTCAGAAGCAATTTCCAAGGAAGGCATGTGAAGTAACAGAAATCATAGAATCACAGAATCCCAGAATCCTAGGGGTTGGAAGGGACCTCGAAAAATCTTCTAGTCCAACCCCCCCTGTCAGAGCAGGGTCACCTAGAGCACATCACACAAGAACGCATCCAGGTAGGCTTTGAATGTCTCCAGTGAAGGAGACTCCACAACCTCCCTGGGCAGCCTGTTCCAGTGCTCTGTCACTCTCACAGTAAAAAAAAAAATTCGGATATTCACCTTGAACCTCCTATGCTCCAATTTGCAACCATTACCCCTTGTCCTATCACTGGTCATCACTGAGAAAAGCCTAACTCCATCTCCCTGACACTCACCCCTTACATATTTGTAAACATTGATGAGGTCACCCCTCAGTCTCCTTTTCCCCAAGCTAAAGAGACCCAGCTCCCTCAGCCTCTCCTCATAAGGGAGATGTTCCACTCCCTTAATCATCTTTGTAGCTCTGCGCTGGACTCTTTCAAGCAGATAAAATGATAGGATCTGACTAGGAACTTGCAGTCCATTGCAGTTGCCAGGCTTGGCACCTGGAATAAGCCAAAGGCTAGAGGTGTTTACTCACAAGGAGGAAACTCATTGCTATTTGGTCATGACACTATTCAGGTTTAGGGTAGATTTGAGAGCAGCTAAGATCATTCTTAACCTGCCCTGCTGCTAATGGCAAAGGATAGTACTTAACATGAACAAGACAAAACTTTCAGCATTGTTTTATCTAGGTATTCTCAAGGTCAAGCTCTTTTCCACCTGTTCCTTGTGAGATGCCAGATCGTAGAATCATAGATTCATAGAAAACGGTCCATGCCCTCTGCCCCTGGTTTCCCATCTTTGTAGCCCCAGGTTTCCCAGCTTTGTACAACTCTCAGAAAAGTGGTCCAAGCACTAAGCAGGTGGTATTATGAGGTATTAAAATTATTTCTTAGTGGCTTTAGGTACATCTGAAAATGAGGTTTGATGACTAACATTTTTGTACTCATTCAGCAGACCATGATTTCAGATGCCTGGTGTGTTCTTTAAATGCTAGCTTTTCTCTAGGTTTCTGCTAGCTTTCCTAGCAAACATCTTGGCATTGACACAACTCTAGAAAGGGAAGAGTTTTCAGATTTTGGCAGTCTTAGATGTAAGATAGGTTTCTCAAGAGTTGGCCCTTATGATTGTCCCCCATCCTTCTAGGGGAACAAGCAATTGGCTAGTGACTTATCTGCTGGGGGCTTGGCTGAGGTAAGCCCACCACAATAATTCAAAATAAATGTTAAAAATTGTCAGTACCACAGTTGCTACATTTCATCTGTGATGTGAATAATATTTTGACATTCCTGAACAATGCAAAAATGCACTTATCTCACTTACCAAAGTCTCTGCTCTAATGTTTCCAGCTTGTAGACCTTTATTCTTTCTCATGGCAGGTAAGCCACATAGTGCGTGGAGCTGCCTGCTACACTGACCTCCTCCTTGATAGTTTTCCACATGTCCTCTTCTAGAAGGGTTTCAATGTGACTATTCTCTCTCTTCCTGCTGAAGGAAAACTTGTCAGTTGTCATATCACTTAGTCACTTAAAGAGGAAAAGAGCACAGAAAAAAACCCTGTTCTCTCCCTCTTTCTCTCTGGTCCTTCACTGTGTCTGTTAAGGAACTTCTGTCTGGATGATCAACACTACATTGCTAGGAAAGGCTGTGCACCTGAAATTCTGTTTGGAGAAGGGACTGAGCAACCACCAAAGATTGAAAGGAGTAGTAAATTATGATAATTATTAATTCTTTCTATGAAGAACACATGGAAACCAGTGATGAAGTCTATGTGAACATAATAATTACTATAGCTAAATTCCATAGAAGAAAGATCCCTTTCTTGAATGTAAATAAACATGAAACACCATGGATTTTACTTCACACAGTGAATAAAAACAGTTAGATTATTTTAGTACCTGGCTGCATTTCCATGGTCTTTCTTCTGCAAGAAGTTGCAGTAGATGTTCCAGTGACTTCTTCCAGTCATAATCTCTGGCCATACAGTTTTATGTAAGACCTAATATTTGTAGCCATGCCCAAGAGAATTTTTCTTTTTTACATTTTTTACTCTCCTTATATCCAGAATCTTACTATTGCTGATTTGTCAGGAATTATTTGGCTTTCTCAAGCAGTTTTTCTCAAAGGGCTCCATCCCTTCCACCAATGGATCCTCATTCTACCTCCTGAATGACAAAAGTTGCATGTGGATTAAAAGAGTTAATATATGAAGTTATGTGGTGGGGAAAGGGATATTCTGGCTTAAAGCTGAACTTAATCTGCCTTGCTTTGTCCTGCATTCCACTTCCAGCCATAACTCTTTGCCTGTATCCTCCCTTCGCAGCACACAAGGTATTCCAGATGGTAATGGGGCAATGAGATACACACAGACCCTGCACTTCTCAGAGTGCAACTCTAGGAAGCAAAATGGTCCCATTGCTCTAATGAAGGTAGAGCATGAGGCCAGTTTGGTACAGACCTCATTTTGTTTTCTGTATTTGGCCATTGGAACTTCAGAAAATACTAGAAAGTGGACTGGAATATCCAAAAAGATTTACTGTTTTACTGAAACTTCAAATGGAGCCAATAATCTATCGGCACTTAAAAAAGAAACAACAATCAGGACACCACAGAATCCACTAGACATATAGCTTTCTATTGGGGTGTGAGTAAATTACTATGACAGGGTCTCTTGGAATTTTTAGCTGAAAAGTACACTGCTTTCTGTTTAATTCCCAAGTTATGTATGTGTGCTTAGAGAAAGATGGTTGGTTGTAATGCCATGTGTGTAATTATATGCATGGAAAAAAAAATATATTTAATTGTGGCTCAAATCACGGCCTTTTCCATTTGTTACACAAAGAAAGAAAAAAATACTTTGGGAAGGAAATAACATTCTGGTTTTTTCAATTAAAATCAGAAGTATCTGTAATTACACCTTAGATCCCTAATGGGTCTTCTAGAAAATAATTTTAAAAAGCAAACAAGCAAAGCCTTAGAGTTCTGAAATTTCATGTATTCCTTGTGTAAGGAGGCTTTTGAATCAAGCAGTTTAGAAATGAATAACGTTGGATTCTTCAGTACCAAGGGCCCAGAAAAGCCATGTTCAATAGATTTCATAGATCTAAGGATGCCATTGCTGACATTCAGAAAGGTTGACTAGGCACATTTTTCATTACTGTTTAAGGACCTTATGGGTTTCAGTTGCATTCCTTTAGCTATCTGAGACTACTCGTTTGCACATACTGCGTCATATACTTGTCTTCCGAAGAGGACCTGCACTGTCTGCTTGGCCAGAGAGCTCATGTATATTCCAAATGTTAAAGGTTTTTCTTCTCACTCAGGTTTCCAACAAAAAATAATCTCCCTTTTTTTTTTTTTTTTTCTTTTGTTGGCAGCTGGAGGCTCTGAGGTGCACAGGAAATTGCTTATGCAGCCTGCTGATCTTCTTCCACTGCACCATGGGATGGCTTCAACAGCACAGTCCTCATTTTTCTGTTACCACCAATTGCTCTCACATTTCCTGTGGTCATAGCTATGAGTAGGAGAGCAGGCCTTCTAGATGTGAACATGGTGTGTGGATAAGTGCATTACAACCCGAGAATCTCTTAAGAATTTAACTTTATACCCAGATTAGCCAAGACATATCCAGTGAAAATTAAAATCCAAGCAGATATTCTTGCTTTAAAGGAAAATTACATATATAAAAGATTTTAAGTGTATATATTTCCCTTCTTCCCAGAATGTGGATGCCAAAGTGTAATCCAAGATTTTCACCATTAATTGAGTTTCTCTTCTTTGTATCTTGAGGTCAAAATCATAAAAAGTCTTAAAGACGCTGTCTAGTGTTTTGGCTTTTTGCTTTCTCTTGGAAGAGAGAATGGTTTGTTTTATTAAAGTCTGTTACTGAGAAATCAGTCCTCATCAGCTTGAATCCTGTGAACTTCTGAAAGTCTGTTTTAGCAATGGAAAAATGAGTTGATATTCAGATCTGTTTTCTCATGTGAAAGGTATGCCTTTGGTTTTGTCTGATATTGAAAAGAAAAAATATTTATTATTTCCAGAGATGAGTGTGTTGCAGCTGATTTGCACAAAATCTCAACAGCACTCAACAGGTAGATGAAATATAGCACTGAGTTGGATCTCACAAGCCTTGTCTTCCTTCACATCTTCCTGAAGAGTGCTGGCAAACTGTTTTAATATTCTTGTGCCTCATCTTTCCTGTTTGTAAAGTAAAGATTGTTCTATTCCATTTATAATGAAACTGATTTGGTACCTACTTGTCCAAAAAGAGCATATTACCAAGCAAAGACGGAGAACATTCGTATTTCAAGGTGTTTTTTGGCATTTGTTTTGATATTAGTCTAGTTCTATAAATAATCTATAAAAAATAAGCCAAATATTTAGATTTTTCTTTTTTCAGGCCCCCATAGATTCAGAGAATCATTTTGGTTGGAAAAGAACTGTAAGATAATCAAGCCCAACCATTAACCTAACGCTGCCAAGCCCACCACTAAACCATGTTCCTAAGCACCACATCTGCACGTCTTTTAAATACCTCCAGGGATGGTGACTCCACCATTTTCCTGACCAGCCAGTTCCAGTGTCTGACAACCCTTTCAGTGAAGAAATTCTTCCTAATATCCCATCTAAACCTCCCCCATCTTATCCCCAATCAATTAAGTGACTAGTAAGAGCCTGAAATTTATCCTGGTATGCTACTTTTTATGAATATAACAAAAATAGGCACAGTGAAATATATATTCAGAGCCTCCCATAATTTTATACTCTTTAAAGTAAATAACAGTATTTATTACCTGTTGTGAATAATTAAATTATCATTATAATTATTTCCATAGCAGGAAAAATTTGGAAGAATCATTTTACAGTCTGCTCTAGATTGGCTAGTGTTCAAATGAAGTAAATTTTCCTGTCACTGGATATTTCTGACACTAGAACTCTACATTTGCTGTTCTTCTCAAATAAATTAGTGGGTGTGTGTGTGGGGGAGATGTGGGGCTCTTTGATTATAACATTCAGAAGGAAGACTTTTTGCTGGTAAATGTTGGTACTCAGGGAAAGATCTCATAAAAGAGATTGCTTTCTTGTTATTCAAGCATTAAAGAAAAGGGCTTTTTTTTTTTTTTTTTTTTTTTGTCTGTAGTGTAAGCTGCCCATCCATTTTTTTTCTCTGATCTTGGCAAAAGCATGTTCATTTATCACTTTGACTCTTTTGGCTTTTGAGTCAGCGAAGTACAGTTTGAACACCTCTTACATCTTTTTCCCCTTCCTATTTTTGAAAGACAGCCACAAGTACTATACTGAGCACAAATAAAGACAGACTTTCTCCTGAAGAGCTTTACAGGTAAACACTCGAAAGACTAGACATTCTAGGAAATCCAGATGTTTGGAAGGATTTGAATGAAGAAAGGGTGATGTCTTGGCTGGAGCTAAGGATGAATGTTTCTACAAAATGTGCTACTATATTTAGCATGTGTGGCTTAACAAATTCCCCTTTGTCACCCAGAGATTTCTCACTATTATGTTTTAGAGGCTAATTTTACTCATCAAAGGAGCCACATGAACATGTATGGAAATCAAAACTTGGCTTATTCATTAAATGACCTTCAAAGAACTGGAATGTCAGTGTTTCTTCTAACTAGGGATGGAACACTTCTTGTAGTGTGAGAATGATGTCTACATCCATTCATTTTCTAATCTCTTCTTTAACACAATCAAGTTAGCGACAATTCTATTGACAATCTTTTTGGGTGAATGTACAACCAAATCATCTTTGGACAACATCATTATATATGGTGGTTGCGTGTTGCTACTGCAGCCAGGAAAACTCCTGTATTCACAAATCTACACAGATTTTGAGAACACATACCTTTCAGTGATGAAAAATCTGCCCAAATAAAGAATCAAGTAGTTCCTTGTAGCTTATAAAACATGTTTTAGGGTTGTGTTCTGGAGTGAAAAACCCTTACATACAGAGGTCTCAGAGGAGCTGCCATTCATTAATGTTTTAAACAGATGATTCAATGAGCAACATATTTAATTAAATCCACAACTGTTGTGCTTAAACAAGACAGATTTTTACTAGAGCAAGCGTAAAGTTGAATTCACAGAACAATTAACCAGACTTCTTTGTGTGGTATGTTTTATCAAACAGGTAGAGTAGCTTTTCAAAGACATTCATTTGAGTGTTGATCATCATTAAAAGCCCCAAAACAAAGCTCAAAATCATAGTATGCTTGCAATCACTGCACAAAAAAATGTAGGTGGCTAATTTTTCTAGGTCTGCTGCTGTTTCCATGGGACTTAATGGGAGCAAGACTCAGCTTTTGTAGGTTTTGGTGACTTAACTATATGCACTTACATATACATATATATTAAAGATTATATTTATGTCTGTATATAAATTATAAACCCATATAAAAATGTTTTTTGAAGATAATAAACAAGTGTATGGCACAATTGCTTATGTTATAAACAATCAAGTAGGAAACCACTTATTCTTGCCGTCAATACACAACCCATAGGAACGCTAAAAGGATCATTGACTAACACAAGACCCAAAGCCACAAGCCCTGGTTACACCAAATAGCATATAGGTATAGCCAGGACTAGAGTACATAATGACATCTTCACTTCCCTCAGCTTTCTGCCACAGGAACCTCATTCAGGTTCAGAGAAATTACTCTAGATTAACACAGGAATTATATTGGTGTTGTATCTGGGCCAGTCTATTGACCTCAGTGGAATTCCTCTAGCGTAAACAGTGGCTGAATAATGTTAAGGTCTCTGTGTGGAAAGGCTCCTGGGCTGCATCAAAAGTAACAATGCCAGCAGGTCAAGGGAGGTGATCCTGCCCCTCTATTCTGCTCTCCTGAGATTCCACCTGGAGTACTGTTGGGAGCAAGTCCAGAGGAGGGCCATGAAAATCATCAGAAGGCTGGAACACCAATCCTGTGAAGACAAGCTGAGACAGTTGGGGTTGTCATCATTCCTCATCAGTCCTTAGTGTATATGCATTAGTGGTGCAAAATACAGTGCAATGCACATTTCTGGTTTTGAGGAAATTTAATGTTAATTTATTTCAACATTTATATAGACTAGAACTGTCTGGTCTTAATGGCACCAAAGGAGGAGATTCCGTCCCTGCTCTGCCACAGACTCCTTGTGTCAGCAGACAAGCAAGGGTCTTAAGCCTTCTGGATTTTCCCAGTGTCCTCTAACTCCTCTTTGTGTCTGTATAATTTGGGCTGTACCTGTTTGGTGAAAGAATTTTTTGTGTGCAATGCAAACAGTACCTAACTTTTATTGTGACAACTAAGTAGCATTGAAATGCAAATTATAACATTACCATTCTCTGTTTCAGTAATGCCACCAAGTGCACTTTTCAATTTATTCAATATACAAAGACTAGCCAAAACACTGTTTTATCCTATCATGACAGAAAAAATAATTATGATGTATACTGTATTTCTGATGAAAAGGATCTGAGTCAAAGCACTTGTGGCTACACAGCCTCATAATGCTGCGCATACAACAAAAAATATCTTACGGTTAACTTACATATTTATTTTTTTAGGCACCAAAGAAAACCAGCTTTTCTCCATTCCAGGGCAACAGCCTATCAGATTTTGCCACAAAATAATTGCATTGTCTGGTAAAATGACTTAGTCGTTGCCCACGACGAAAATCTTTGTTCTTTTGGGAACTTGTGGAGAAATTTTGCCCTGGGTGAAATTCTCAGTTTTGCTTAATCATTTGTTGTTGTTGATATTATCTGTTTTTATAAGAGAAATTCAGAATGGGAATGGTAGTAGTTTCAGTTTCCACAGCTCAACAAATGTCTCAAGCATGGAATATTTTGGTAACTTGTACTCCAAGTAGAAAACAAACTAAGACTGGTAATTTCATATTTTCTCGAAATGTTTACAAAGGTCTAGATAAGGATGTTATGTTGCAGTTTTGACAGCCTTCCTTTTAATTGTTAGGCTAAACTAATGAAATAGCACGTATTCCAAAAGAAAGTTACCATGAACTACCTTTGAAGATGCAGAAAAAGGGGATTCAGTTCTCTTTTTGCTCTTCTCTCTATCACTTGCCTTCTCTGTGAAATAATATTAGAGTTAAAAAAAAGAATAGTGAAAGGTGTGAAGACTGCCAAGAGAGTTTCCATGGCTTTAAAAACAGTTGTAGCCAACAAAGCCAAAAAAAAATCAACACAGGGGTTACATCAAGAAGTCTAAAGAATAGTCAGTATGTTATATTGAATTTATATCTGTATTCTCACCCACTGAAAAATACACGGCTGAGTACCAGTCTCTTCAGATTTGATGGCAAAAATCCCACTTACTTCAATAACACAGGATTGGAAATTCTATTTGGAATGAGATTATCATAATTATTTTAGTTGGCTGAAGTTCTTGTTTTCATATTTCCCATAACTTGGCTATAAAATGACTTTTCAACAATAGATACAGTATACTGTACCAGCAGTATTCGTGTTAGTAGTAGGAGGTGTCAAAGAATTCATCGTCTACAGATAATTACTCTTTTCTACCTGCAATTATTCCATGTAATTTTGTGAAGCAACGCTGTGTTTTCAAGCTATGCTGCCTTTCACAGTACCATTCTGGATGCTTGTGCATGTAACTGAAAGCTCATGGTTATTTAAGATCAGTCTCTGCGTTATTTGTGCATTCAAGATACACGACTCCTGTATTAAAGACACTCCAAATGTTATCCAGTAAATTGTATTTCACTGGGCTAGCTTAGAGGTCAGAGCACAATACAGCAAGAAAAACAAAAAGTGTATTAAAGAGCAGCTCAGAAATGCAAAGATGTCACAGGTAGAAAAGGTTAACATTGCAACCTGGCTTGTGATCAGAGTTTACTAAAATTGCATGAATAGTTAATAATATAAAACATTAATTTTTTCCTTGACGCTGGAAATATCATTCCTAAGAAAGTAAGGAATGGACTGAAGCACCTAAAGAAGCAGTTGCTTTTTTGAACCTGTTGCTTCTAGAAATAATTTCCATTGAGATTATCATTATAATTATTGTTTTTCTTATAATGTTATTATAGTTCTTGCCTATGCTATTTATTGTTGATATTGCTCTTCTGCAGTCTCTGTAAACAAAATCTGTGTTTTCAACTTTTTTTCTGGCTTATGATATGTATCTCTGTGAATCAGTTGATTTGTTTTAAACAAATTAACATTTCTCAAAGCAATAGCAATGGTTCCTACAAGTATGGTCAGCCACACACCACTTCCTACATTAAATCCAAATGGGAAGCTTTAATAGACATAGCTATTTGGAATGAAACTTGATTTTAGTGCCAGGTATTTGGTGACTTGGTAATTAAAAGGTCGATTGAATTTATCATATTTGATTTTTTACTTGGAAAACAATTTTGATAATTTTTAACTTTAGTTAAAAAATGGTAAATAACTGCTCATTTTATATATGTTGAAGGATCATATTTTTAGAAATACAAGTATAATTCAAAACACATGGGTTATGCAGAGTGCCTTTGTGCCCAACCTTTTCAGAACAGGTTCCATCAGTTCCGTGGTATTTATGCTGCAATTTCCTATAAACCACAACAGGCTGAGGTGAGTAATTGAGGTGACTGATGTGATAAGATTGCTGCAGGCAATTGCGTCTCTTGGATGACTGAGGTGACCAGGGATCCTCAAAGAGAGAAAGGACTCCTGCTAACTCAGTCAAATCAGGTGGTTGAAGTGCCTACAAGACCTGCAGGACCTAGATGCCTTGAGTCACCAGGGTGACTGCAACAACCCAGCCACCAGACCTACCTTGGGTAAATCACACTCTTCTGGCTGTTGTTGCACCAATAGCTGAACACAGAACAAAGGTTACTAAAAAAAGTTTGATACTTGTTAAACTTATTTTGGAGATCTAAAAATCCTACCCTTGAGCTTCCTAAAGCCATTTCGTGTGGTGTCCTGGCAAAATTCTCCCTAAAGATGTTGGCAATAGTTAGTGAGAGATAGACTTTGTTAATTTCTCAGCTAAATGTGCACCACTTTGCCTCCCCCCATAGGGCAATACCTCCACAGAAGCAGATATCTTCTACAGGAGGAAGGCAAGGGGTCATCCAGGGACAGCAAGGGCTGGTGACAGTAAGCACAGTCCAAATGAGACCTTAGAGACAGCCAAATCCAAACTGCTGATGCGGCTAGTGCCGAAGCATTTTTGGTTATAATAGTGGAGAAAGAAAAAGATGTGATGAGTAGGCACAACTAAAAATCCAATGCACTGTTTTACTGTTGATTTCTGGTTATTTTAATTCTGCTTTTCTGTGACCAAAATGTAACAGGGCCCAGGAAAGAGGTCCAAATGATATTCTGAATGAACGATAATTTTTATTTTCTCAAGCCAAAAGTATAATAAATCTATCATTGTACTGATGGGAGCAGTGAATAGATATTGTAAGCAAAGCACATATTTATGAAGTGATAAAGTAACTATCTCCAGAGGCTTCTGCCTTCAGCTTGGTGCAAAATTTTTTTTCCAAGTCATGACGACTCTGGTGACTGGACAGCTCCTGGGTTTGGTTTTGTTGTTGTTGTTTTTTGTTTGTTTGTTTATTTCCAGCCAATACAACAGAATGGGCTGTGGGCATGAAAATTAATGTAGTTGTGAAAAACAGCAGTTCAAGTAAAGTCTGCCCTCTAGTATACCCTTTTATATTGCACCAAGCACTGCACTACATGCCTAGTGCTCTGAGAGTATTGTTATTATTTGTTCCATCTCTTCCTCTTATCTTTGTTCATGTTGCTTTAAGATGATAAAAATAGTAATGTGTTGCATATTTAGCCATTTACTTAAGCTAAAAAAGTAACTAGCCATTAAAAGACTCAATTAAATATTTAAATAATTATTTCAATATGAAGCAGACATTTTAGACTAAGCTCATTAAGTCTGAGAAGTATTAAATCATGAAGGCAAAGTTTCCTCTATTACACTGTGGGGTGTGGAGTAACATAGCAGCCATTCTTAAGTGGTGCTGATCATCTCCAAGAAGATGTTAAACAGCCTCCACTCTCACTGAAGCCATTGATTTTTTTGGGGTATGTTTGGATTTTTTGCATCTGTTCAGAGTGTGTATCACAGTTGAAGGAAGTAAGAATATTGGTGCAGCTCACAAAGATTAGTTTTCCACCTGACACTGTCAAGAATGGAAAGTTTTGTTCATGTGTGCAAAACCTCTCATGTTAGAAATAATTTCTTTATCTTATTATCCAGATAAAATTGAGACCTAGTTTGCCCTTCTCCTTTGAGTTTGATAAGAGTCTCTCACATGGAAATTAAATGTTCTCTCGGAATAGTCTGATGGCATAATTGTAAGATGAATTTCTAGTGTCTCAAGTCCTGGAACTGTGAATGTACTGAACTTTTATTAAATATCTTTTTTCACAGCTCATATGATCTCTGTACTGAAAACTGTAATGAAATTCAAAATGTGCATGCAGGGCTGAACAGCCTGGAGTGAATTGGGTTGTGCAAGAAAGGTTTATGACGAGGCAGGCTGAGAATGAATTAACACTGAAATTGTATTATATCATTCTCAGTAGGAGTATTCTTTAATTGACCTGTGTATGAAAGACAAATAAATGTTAATAGCCTTATTTACTGAAAGATATAAGCTGTATAATATCTTTGACTGCCTCTAACATGGACATATGCATTATGTTCAAATGCTTATGGTTACAGTCTTCTTTATTCCTGCCCTCTTAACATAACAGAATCAACTAGGTCTTAAACCACATTGGGTGATACTGTGATAAGCATCAGGCTGTACCCACACACTTCAGCAAACATTAAAGAGGTTGAAGGCAGAAGTCTGGGACAACTTTTACACCCTGTACAATCTACCAGTTCCTCCAGGGTGTGAGTGTGTTAGGAATATGGGAACTGGGAATCAAGTCTTTTAAAAAGCAAATGCAGATGGAGGTGCATATTTATGTCTGAGTGCTTTGACAATTATTCTCTCAGCAATTTTGGAGTAAAGGAAAGATATTTGTAATATGCAATATTTATTTATATACTTGTCAATGTATTCCATTAAATTTCTGATTTATTTGCAATCCTGGCATTGTTCAGTTCAGAGTTACTTTTCCAGACATTTGCACATGAATCATAACACACATGGCTATTTAACACTGGCCTCTCTCACTTTTCCATCTCCTGTTCATGCAGCCTTGTCACTTTGCTGGGTTGTCCCCTCCTTCTTTTATTTAACCTGTAGCTTTGAGCTCACCATGACATTCTCCCTGCTTTTGTGTCAGTCCTGGGTACTGCAGATCTTGTTCAGTAGCTCCAGGCAGGCTTCATGTTCCTATCGTAATGCCTACAGTCATGTCCCCCTACAGGGAGACATTGGAGATAGTTTTACTATTGATTTACCTGAAATATTAAACAAACCTTGTGACCGTATCCTACAAGGATTTTAATGGCAGCAAGAGCTTTTGTAGCTCAGTCAAAGCCATAATGAAATACAATGGCTGCAAGCTGAAGGGAAATAATTTTTTAGAATATTAAAACTCATTTATTTTATTGCTTAATGGTGCGGGTAATTAAATATGGAGAGAACTTGCCTGAAGTTGTGTTAGATTTTTTGTCAGATCAGTTTTTTCAACGAAAAAGCAACACCATTCAAAAAAATACTGTAGTTCTAAAGGAAATTGATTTGCTGCAGCAATTTCTTAGAACAAGGGCCTGTGTTACTGAGGAAGCATATCGGATGTTCACAATGGTCCTAGATTCTGCTATCAGTTCATTGTCAAGAATTATCTATTCACTATTCAACAACTCTGAATTTTTGTTGCAGCCCATTCTTTTGCCCTACCTTTATCTGCCAGCCACAATGCGTGTTGCTAGGAACAGAAATCATGTGTAGGAAATACTTTTGAGAAGATATATCTATTCCAAACAGTACAGCATGAGTGGAAAG
>NW_009952880.1:2508311-2521717 GCF_000747805.2 Chaetura pelagica | reverse complement strand
GAGTGAAACTATTAATATAATAATTTGTGTTGAATTTTCATGACCTTGTCTATACTGTCACAATCCTGAAACTACAGATAACCCAGTGACAGCTTATGTACATTTTGGGTTATGATATTTCATTACCTACATCATTGCACCAAATTTAAAAAATACCCCCCCAAAACCTCTCCCCAATAGCTTTTCACAAAGATGAAACTTATTTTCCTTACAACAAGAGAAAACCCAATGCCCCCCAAGAAACCCCAACCAAACAAACAAAACCAAAACAATAAAATCCCACAACTTTGGACTAATTAATCAGGTAAAAGCTTATAAAGTATCCCAAAATGTTGGATTCCCACTCTGTCACAACTGTATATAGCCAATATTTTCCCTTTAATTAAAATGTATGTTCCAGAAAGGCATCAACTGGAAGATATTAACATGCATCAAAGGCACTGACTGTAAGAATTCAGACTGACAGAAGTCTTCCTTCATTAGTTGGTTTCAGGGATTTACCAATTAAAAGTATGTGTTTTGCTTATGCTGAGTCTCTTCCAGTCATTGATTTTATAGTCCAGTCTTTATTTATTAATTTTATTCTTTTTCTAATAACACAAAAAACTTTAGTTTCTAATCTAATATCCTTGCTATATCATGATAGTATAAACTATCATGTGGTTTATGGGCAGGCTTAGAAATCATCTGCAATCTGCATTTTGCTTTTGAATCTTGTGATATCTGACTACAGAAAACCTTAATTTTCCTACAAAATGCCTTAGAAATAATAGGATTTGAGATCCACTTACAATACTATCTTCTGGGATCAGAATTTTATGAAAAGACTGCATTACATTCCCCTGGAGATAGACTGGGGCAGTAACAGTTATGAACCTTTTCAAGAATGTCAACTTAGGTTTTCCTTTTCTTGTTTCACCTGCAGCAAGTAGAGATGAAATGACTGTCATTCCTCATAGGTAAGTGCAAGACTAAGTGGGACTCGCATTCCAATGATCCCAGAGATGAAAGGAAGAAAACATGGCATGGCTGCTCACAACTCTGCAGCAGCTGAGGGAGCAGAGACTCCAGAAAAGGATTCACAGTTTTACATTTTCCATCTGTGATTGCCACTGCAATGCTGCTGTACACTGGACTGATACTTTGGTGATACGATATAGCTTTTAATCTATTATCAGGAGTAAATAGCTATCTAATGCAATTTTTTAACAATCATTTACTGCAAAACAGATTGCTCCACTTATGACGAAAATGGTATCAGGTTAATGATATTATCTGGCATATTGTAGCTTTAATCAATCTTTCTTTAGTCAGAATATGAGGAGATATGTAGAAGTGTTTTCTGATCTATTGTATTCATTTATACAACTGTTTGTTGCACAGTTAATCAATATTCGTATATGTTTCCTGATCTTTTCCTCTCCCCCTGTACCATGCTTTACTTCTGCTTTAATATTTTCATGAATAAATTCCATGATGGAATAATTCATTGAACGTGAGAGAGTAACATTAGTAATGGAAAGCAAATGCACAAATATTGCAAATTCCATATATTTGCTGCATGCCCTGAGGGCACCTTTATTTGTACTAGATAGTGTCTCATGAACAGTTCTAGTTCCCAAAATGTGTTAGTTGTTTGGTTGAGCAGCTGTATGCCAGGACAGTCACACATGAAACCAAGCAAAATATATTAAAAACAACTCCTCAGGGCAGCATAAACTTTAAAGGCCTGAATCCCAGTGTCAGCTACTCATGTGCACCTCTCAGTGATGTCAATGGAAGTTTCATGTACATATCTGAAAACAGATGGTGGCCTTTGTGATGGCAAGGGCCATCACATGAAGCAACAAAGTTTCGATGAAATCAGAAAGTGGAGCTAGTGAGAGGAGCAACTTGAGGACTTTCAGTCCCATGTCAAACCAAATTAAGTTGCTGGTCTTATTCTGTTGCTCAGCAGTTAGAGCAGCTTTCTAAAAAAGTGTCTGCTTTTCTATAGTTTCAGTGCATAGCTTGGAGAAGACAAAAATCACATCCAAAATACTCCGGTTATCCTGGTTTACAGCTGGGCCAGCTTTATTTATTGGCACTATAGAGACACACAGTGAAGTCCAGAGGGTTTGCAGACATGGGTCTTGTCAGCAGAGCTTTCATGAATTGATGCCCACCCAACTGTACCTGGAGATTCATGAGTCATACCTCTGTTTTCCCCCCATGTTTCAGCTAGTTACCTGTGGTATCAGACAGCATCATCTGCAAAAGCAGGTTGTCTGGATCCATCCTACAAGCTTTTAGCATCCAACCAGGATTTGGTGGCCAGTGTTCACAAGCAGTAGCTTCTAGAGGCACTTTGTCATATATTTGAGCTGAAACCCTCTCACAAGGCACTTGGTCCTCTTCATCTGCTCTAGAGAGAGATGAGGGGACTGAATTCATAACAAAGGCACCACAGTTAGGACCCTAAAACTTGGCAGAGTTAATCTAGAACTGAATGTTTACCACACTATAGTTTTCTACCCCAGTTTCAGCTACGAAGTGGTGATATGGATATCTGAAATGAAAATAAATTAACTACACATTAATTTCTGAAACCAGTTATAAAGTTTACGTGATCATCAGAGAGACTGAGAGTCTTTCTGTTTGTCTGGGCTTGAACTCTTCTTGATGACTCAACTATTCTTCCTGAACTCCTCACTTGTTTCCTTCTTTGACAGAAGGGAAACTCTATTCCTACATGCTAATAGAGCAATTGGAGAAATTACACTAAGATCTGTGGGTGAGGAAACTGCTTTAGAGCTGACAACAATTGCTTACTCAGCAGTGCATGCAGTCAATGCATTTTACTAATTGTCTATTTATTTCTGCACTCTTCAGCTGTTAAGACTTGGTCATGAGACAGGCCAGATGGCAGAGACATCGGCACCTGTAATTAAGAGAGAAATAAATGATGCAGAATCATGGCTTACCCCCGCCCCAGACTTTTTTTTTAAATCCTGTTGACTGTGCTTATGGGATCAGCAGTTAGTGACACTGAGATGTATTTTGAATGCTGAATTTCAGAAAAGAACCCATAACTTTTGTAACATGGCTCCTAGGAATCAATTTTCATTTCCTCATTTAGTTGATGACAGACTAGGGAAGGCTTCTCTGAGATTCCCTTCTTCCTGTACACAAAGAAGAGAATGTGTTTCATGCAATAAGTTTTAAACAGCAGAATTTAAAGGCAGTCAGTGACAAAACTCTGGACACAGAGCCCCAGCTGATGTTTAACACCAAACAATCTATTTCCAGACTCAATTTTCTACCAAATTTCTTCTTCCCTTTTAAGTAAATTGCAAATATCTCACCAGACATTTTTTTTTGTATGTGTCATTTTCCTAGAGAGCAGGGAATGACATTGCCTCTGTCATAAACCTTAACTATTCATGTTTTGATTCATAATGGGAGAGGAAAAAACACACCGCTGTTTGCAGTCACCTCCTGATGAAAAAAAAAATGAAGGCTTTTGTCAATAAAGTAGAACGTTGTGAAACTGACTGGTAGCAGTGAGAAAAGAATTTGTAAGATCAAGGGAGAAAATATTCACAGTCTCTGAGTATATTTATTTTTTAATGAAAAGCCTGAATATACACATTCCCTTTTGAGTTCTGAAGTCTGTAACTAAGGACCTGCTATAACACCAGCATGTTAAAACACCTATGCCGTTTACATTAGTATGCAAACTGTTTATTCAACCGAATGTACTGCATATAGGATGTTTATATACCTCACTGTGTTTATATAGGCCATTATTTGGTTTAAGCAGAGAAGAACCAGTTAAAATTTACATGAGACAGTGTGTTGAGAGTCTGGGTTTTCTTTTCCCTTTAAATCTTCCTTAAATAGGTGTTCCTCTAGTCTCCGCAGATGACTTACAGCAGCAAACATACAAAAGAAATAATTTCTTTTCCTGACAAGCTATGTCTACAGGACATATATGTCCTAGAAGTAGGATTTTACTTTCCTCGATTGTCTCTGACTTACTGTGGTAATGCTGTGTCAGTCCAACATATGCCTTCAGCTGCTGACAACTTTCCATTTCTCTATCACACAGGCTGCTCATCCATGACATGAAAACTCCCATCATACTGAACTCCATTATCCAAATGAGATGGGGCAGGGAGAGAAACCTTAGTTTCTCCTTTTGTGTTTGCAGCTTGTAGGCAGTAATGCGGACACAATGAACTTATTGGAGTTGGGAGTAATGGTGTGAGATTGCTCACACCATTACTTTAGATGGAAATTGAGTCTGTGCTGTCTGCACTGAAGTCTTCTTGAGGCTCTCTTTTCTGCTTTATTTTAATTCTCTTTGCCTCAAGGATAATGAATATGAAACTTTGCAAAAACCTTTCTAGCCAGCAGCCATTCCTAAGCATCAGTTATGCAATGCTGGGATTTTTGCCTTTGAGAAAGTTGTTTATTTCATATTTGCATTATTTTTCTAGTATACTAATTATGAGCTACCCTGTCTACCCTAACCCTCTGGAGCAATCATTTTAAAGCTGAAACCTAGTAGCAGGAGCTTTCATTTAATCAAATTTTCATTGCTCATGCTTTACAAATTAAGAGCTTGATTCTCTCTTATTTACTTATTATACATTGTTACTCCAGGCTTTTCTTTGTCAGTGAGCTTTGGAGTTAATTTCAGCTCTGATCACTGGCAGTTGGAACTTTTCAGTGATACCATTTTACTATTATCACTTGTTCATTTGTGTTATGATACCACCTGGGTAAGCCAGACCCTATTACACTAAGTGCTGTGCTAACACAGACCCCATTATCTTGAAATGATGAAGCATGTTTCTTCAAAAGCCAATGATAAAGCAATGTCTACCTGATAATAATATTTTATTAATTAGTTTTACTGTCTATGAGAACAGAGTCATAGATGAAGATGCCAGTGCTGGAAGAAAGGACTCAAGCATACTGTGAAACCACAATTATAAGTACAGTAAACATAAGGTTGTTATCAGGTTGTGGTTTAGATTCAGTAAATATGTGCAGAAGTAGGTACCTGATAAGGGAGAGATATATATGTGCAAAAATAATTATTTGTCTAATACCCACAAATAGGCATTGTCTTTGGTCCAAAATGCAGATGACCAGCCTGCTTAGGAAAGCAGGTCTTGCTCCTTGACAAACATATTATCTTCCTGGTACTCACAGCATGTGTCCCCCAAACCAGGAAATTAATTACACCAGGAGACAAAAATGACCGGAACCCCATCACTTTCAAAATCAGACCCGTGGTTCACCTTGACTTAGCATTGGTTGAGTACCTTCTTTGTAAGTCATACCACACCCACTTACGAATAAAGCAGCCTAATAAGCAACTGATAAATTATTCAGTTTATCTCAGCTACAATGAAAGTGTGAGTAATTATTCCTACTTTTATATTCTTGAATGATATCCAGTGTAGGAAACAAGTGTGTGTTGGTGTCTGGTTACTTCCCTTGAAGTCCCAGGAAGAAAGGTAGCTCTGACAATTTACATTTTGCCTTGGATGATATTTGAACATTTTTAAAGGAATTGAATTTGTTATTCATGGTGGTGAGCTGTGCATTCATTGACATAACTCAGGATGGGGGGGTAATCTTCCCACAATTAGGATTAAGTCTCCCTGGCTGCAGATGAATATGACTGAAGTTGAGCAGATACTATATACGATGTGAAATTCATGACTTCCACCAACAGCTCCATAACTTCACACCTCAGGCCCTGAAACACTGAATTTCTCTTCTGCTGATTGCAGACAGTAGCCTTTCTGGACTTGCATCATCTGCTGATCTGGTCTACTTTCCTGGTCTTCAGGGAACTGATAGCAGAGGAGGGAGACAAAAGCACATAGAACACATAGCAAGAAGTAAGCAAAAAAGAGAAGACAAACTGAGTACACACCAGCTGACATGGCAATGTGGAAAGAAGTGTTCTGCTCCTGTGGGTAACTGGGGTTTTTATGTTTGTGATAAAAGAGTGTAATGGATTCAGTGCAGGATTGTAAGTTCAGAGCTGTGTCCACATGAGAATGGAAGCAAGCCCTCACAGAGAGAGACAAACAGCATAGCAGAGTAGTAACAGAAGTGCTTCAGTATTTAATTCCCAAACAAAGTGATCTAGAAGAGTATTCATCTTGGCTGCGGTTCTCTTTACAGGCAGACTGAAAGCAAAGGAGTGCACTACCTCAACAACTCAAACCCCTTCATTGTCAGCAGATGTGAGCACAGCTGCTCACACAACACCGGTGTTGAAATGAGCATTCAAGCATGGGCTGACATGTGTTTAGGGCAGAACAGGGCACAGCGAGTGTAGAAATCAAACTGGGGGTTGGGAGAACAACACTTTTCTGTTCACAGAAGGACCGGTCATATGTTTAACAGGTTCAATCTGTTCCCATCCTGGTATAGTAGCATAACCACATGGCTTTGTTATCCTGGTGCAGCCTAGTTGAATGAAAGGGATTTTTCAAATTAGAACCATATTCCGACAGTTGCCTGCAACCCGTAGCACCGTGTTCTTCTCTACTGCAATGCACTGGGGCTGTATCCTCCCTGTGGTACACAGCAGAGCTCAGGTTAACAGCAGGGGAACTCCAGGTTGCTCTGCCTGTCATGAGACACTCCCTCAGATTCCGTTTTCCTGTCTCATGGGGGATTTTGATTTTTCCATCTGGTCCAGAAATTGCTACCTTGCAAGATCTGGCTAATAGAGTGGTTGTGCCTAACACTTTGCTGTAACAGAAAAGGGAATACAGAAACTTGTGTGGTTTGTTGTTGGTTGTTTTGTTAGTTTTTTTTTTAATTGTTTGTTTGTTAGTTTTCTGTTTGTTTGTGGGGTTTTTTGTTGTGTTTGTTTGTTTGTTTGTTTTAACTTAAGGGTTAAATATTTTTTAAGGATTAAATATACATAGACATTTTTCTGAGACTTCATTCTGTCCTGATCCTACTCCTGGTATTTGTTTTTCTCCAGCTTCTATCCACAACTGCTCAATTCTCCTGTCCTCCTTCCACATTCTATCTCTTTTCTACAAACCATTTTCCAAAGCAAAGTCTGATGGAGAATCTTCTCTTTCAATAATTTCCCAGTTCCTTGTTTACTGGGAACTGCTGAGTGCTGCTATGAGTAGAAATGCTTTACTAAGAGAACATCATTACAGTACTCATATCCAGTAATAATAACAGTGATTTTTTCCTGTGAGTCACAGATTTTCTCTGAAGATTTGAAAATGCATCATGAACAACCTTCAAGAAAGGTCCTTGTTTTACAGTGACCCTTTCCTGCTAAATAAGAATTTATGTTATTCCCTTTGCAGGTGGCATAAAAAAGTTCAGGGTAAGTTTGCAAACTGACATTACATACCAAAATTTACATTAAGACAAATAGCCTGACTCTGCATAGTTTAACTGCCTCATTTATAAATACCTGCATATTTAGGTGCCTGAATATAAAGTATAATGTATAACTGGACATATAATTTGAAGCACTTAAATCTGTCTTTGTTAGAGGAACTTTGTTCAAGGTGATATGACCATTAAGTGGCAGAGTTGGAAACAGACCCAGGTCTTCTACTTCCCACTACACAGAAAAATCACTGGCGCAAACTATTTCCTCCCAGGGTCAATCTATATTTAATGTAAGTATTGTATCATTCAAAGAAAAAAAAAAAATGTTCCAAAACTTAACATGCGTAATTTAGTTTACATCAAACTGACCATTTTCCTCAGCAGAATGTAATGTCTGCGCCAGCATTCAGCAATGTCATAGATCTCTAAAAAATAAAAGCCAAAATATGTTTGAATTTCAGAGGAAAACAGTGTTGGGGCAGGTTTCATGCTCAGTTAACATTAGTGCAGAATTTAGAGTTGATTCTTCAGCTGAGTTAGTTAGAAGGAGAGCTTGATATGATATAAATTTGGTAGTTTTAAAATAAAAGTAGTCCATGATAATATTTTTGAAAGAAAGGTTTGGGGTTTTTTTAGGTTTTCTAATAGAATTTTTTTCTGAAATTATATAAAATTACCTGATATTATTGTCAAATATTTAATTCAGCCTATTGAAATTTATCCTACTATTCAAAATTATAGAAAAGAAGTTTTCATAAAATAGTAGTGAAGGAATGGAATAACTCAAGGTATAGACAATGTTAATTTTTTTACATGCAAAGTTTTTGTTATTAATCTGTTTTTTTTCACCAAAATAGGTTTTTCTGTGAATCCCTAATATTGACATTAAATAGAAAGTGACTGTTGTTTATTCTGAGATAAGTTGCATATTTCCTCCTAGATCTTGAAAAGCAGTTACTGACATACTTTTACAATACACCTTGTGATTGCATAAGTTAACATATTTATTTCAGAAGTTCTTTGAATTTTCTAGCTTAGACATGTTTATTTTAAAAAAATAGCTGCAAAACAATGGGATCACCAGTATCTATAATGACATGAAAATAACTTTCAATTTCTTGAAATAGCTGTTGAGCTTTTCTCCATTTTAGTTATCCTACTAAAACTCAATGTTATCATACCAGCTGAGCTTGAGAGAATAAAACAGGCTAGTAACAAAATTATGCCCAAACATTTACACTTCAAAGGAGCTTTGCAAAGAGCAAACTTCTCATACTTAATGCCACTGATTTATTACTCCTTAAGAAGTCATCTTATGCCCCAATCCTTATTATTCACGGACTTATGAGGAAACCCAATATATTCAAAGTACATGAAGTAAATTGTAGCATCAAAGCTCTGGATTCAATGAAATTGCTCTATGCACAAAGTCATTATCATGTGTTCACAGGGCAGTGATCTCTATGAGCATGTAGGACACTGTGATCTTGCCTTTGATTTCTCCAAAGACCTTGCTAATTTCCACCAATACACCATAGGATTAAGAGGATCAATTGCTTCTGTTAAGAGTTTGCAGGATCTGCAACAAAATGTGCCACCGAAGGAAAGTAGGAGATTAAAGGGCTCAGATAGTAGCAAATTTAAGAATCAATCAGGGAATTTAAAAATATTATGGGAATAACATTTTATACATTTAAAAAAAAAAAAAAAAAAGTGAGACAAGATCAAATAATGGAATACAAAATAACATCTTTAGGTTTTGGTCTGCCCAGAGTGCTACCAATGGGGAATTTTGCTTTTGATTTTAATGGGAGCAGAAGCAAGTTCTTTTGACTTTGGAAATTATCTGATCTAAATTGTGTTTGACAGTAGAACAAAGATCTTGAAGATATCTGACCCAATTATTTAATGCCTGTGGTGTTCCATTTACATGTCAAAGCACCTGGGATACCACAATTGAGTGCTCTGTGGGGAGGATCTTTCCATCTGAGGATAAACTCATGCTTTTCTCAAACTACCTTTCCCAGAAAGTGATATGCAAGAGTCAGTTTAAAGTGACCTTTGCTTTTTAATCAGAAAATAAGGGATGGTCTGTAGGAGCTCAACACTGGGTTTACTAAAAAAAAGCATATTGATGGAAGGTAATGCTAAACTAGCAAAACAATAAAGTATAAAAAGAAGAACATCCAAGAAGAATATCCCTATACTTCATGTATTCAATATGCAGCAGAATGAAAGATTTTGATACTAAATGGAAAGAAAATTGCTATTTAAATGTGAGAAAAAAAGATTTGGGAGTTTCCATATGCCTTTCCAGTAGACACCTCTCAAATGTTAACTGCTTTTCAAGTGCGTTATTGAAATCAGACTTAAGAAACTATGAGAGAAAATTATTTAAAATAGAGAGGTTTCCATTTTAATAATTGTGTCTCATTAGTTCCTCACTATGGATTCAGTGATGCCTTCAAGAAGGTATTTAGCTTTAAACACAGCATTTAAGCACATGCTAAGTTAAAACCCTTTGATTTTCAAACGAGCATTCATGTAGTTTCTGTTGCTGAGTTATGAAGCTGGTTTTCATCTACCTGGCTGTATGAGACATTTGAAAACTTGGTCTTACAGTCATGCTGGAGAAAGCTGACTATCAGAACTTAGAGTTCTGATTTTTTGTTGCTTCACATTTTCTTCAGATCCATTAATTAGCATTTGTAAGAGTCAAATACATTAGGATGTAAAATTTAGTCATCTATTTACACTAGCATGAGTAACTTGTACACCACTTTTGCATATGCTTAGCTAAAATTTAACATGTGATTCAAAATGCAAGGCACTGGATTATCAGGATTTGGAACTGTAAAATTCACTGCAACAAAGAGATTTGGATGCAAATTTGCAAGATTCTTTCATTTAAAAAAAATTATATAAGGTACATAATGATTTTCTAGAAAGTCCTCAACTCCTTAAAATACTGGCTAGGTGGGCAAAACACACTTCTGATGCCCTTCACAGATCAACAAAGCTGTTAATGAGCTAGTTCTAAATTTCTCACACAACTCAAGAAACAAGAAGTTAGAAAAACATATCTTCCAAGCTCTTTCTGAACCTGAAAATTGCTCGAGGAAGTTCTGACCCAAACTGTTGAATAGTAGTTGCTGCAACAAAGCAATAGCAGAAAAACTCTTCAGTAACCAGGAAAAAAAAAAAAAAAATTCTTCAGTAATTCTACAGTTTTTGCTTTATAATTCTTACTGAACTTCAGTTGAATTTTTAGCTTACAGAGGATTTCTTCTGACAGTTATAAGCTTTCTTTTGGAAGTCGAAGATATATATTTATTTCTGTGTTTGCCCTTTAAGCAAGTACAGTGAGCTATAAAGATACAGAGAGACTGAGCTATAAAGATATAGAGGGATGGATTCCCAGCTGATTTCAGTGCAACTACATTGATTTACATCTGCTGAGGACTTTTTTCCCCTACAGGTTTTAGTTCTGAGTGCTTTGTAAAACCATGCATATCATAAAACACTTGCAACACGCTGTACATGAAAAGATAATCTTCCTTATCAAAGGCAATAAAGATATGCATAGAATATTATTGCTCTGCTTAAGATAAAGAAAAGATCGATTTGTAATTGCACGATTAGCAGGAGGCCATGCCTTCACTGCTTTTGCATGGTCGAGTTGTCTAGGGACAAGGCAGAACTTGATTGCAGTTTTTGTAGCCCCTTCAGAGAAGGCTGAGCTTGAGAAAGTGAAAACAACTTCTTTCCTGCATACCTCAGCAATGATCCCAACATTTGTAACTTTCACTTCAAGAGTGGATCTGCTGAGCTTTTAGGAATTCCCAACTGAGCCTTCTATGAAACACCTGCTCAGCAGTGGGGGAATTAACCTTACAGCATGCAAGTCTGGCCCAGGGATGTGATGTGCCTGCCAGCTGGCAGCCCTTGCAGCAGTGGACTTCTTCAATTAGTTGTGCCCACCCATTTGCTCTGTACTGGAGACACCATGCTTGCACAGCTGAGGTCTGAGCCCTGATCTCTGCCATCTGTAGCCAACAGCTAGGGAAAGGTATGCCAAAAAGGAGCTTCTCCCGTGGCCCAGCCAGCAGAAGTGGAGCTATGCTTGGCTTGGTGGGAAGTAGGGGTTGCTGCTCTGAACATGCCAAATACCTCCTGGAGCGGCCAAGCACCCTCATTGAAATGCTGCTCTCAACAAGTAGCATGTTTGTCTGTCTTAGCAGCAACAGCAATCCAGACAAATAATAGTTCCACCTGAGGATGTCCCTTGCAGATGTTTAAGCACTAACTTTGAGATGAAAATCAGGAATAAAAATAATAATCTGGAGTTGCGTTTGGTTTTGTTGTGATGGAACAGGTTTCTCACTGTTTTCCCAAAAATTGAGAGCTAAATGTACACAATTATTTCTGACTGTTAAGAAAATGACAGATTTGTAGGTAATATAACAGTCTACTTTAGCAATGCCTTTCACAGTTACAGCACGATTAGAGCAAGAGACAGCAGGCCTGCCCTTACCACAAAGATGGCTATGTGCTGGATTGTTACAAATAGCTAAATGCCTTCTGATGTCTTATTAATATGCTAGCACAAGAAGAAAACAGAGAATAGACAAAAGAGCTGAGTCTGATCTCTTTCATGAGAAACATGGGAAACCACCAGGCAAAAAACAAAGGACACCTCGAGCTCCCTCCTTTTAAAATATTTCCCAATTAAAATGTTAAGCAAATACCATTGGGCTCAGACTGTTTACACAAGGCTGGTCTTGTCAAAGAATAAATACTGGCAGGGCAGGCAAGAAAATGCCAAACTCTCTCATCTTCTGTATACCTGTAAAAAACTGCATAATTAATGGAACAGCAACTTTAGACAGGCCCCAAGGGCTAGAACCTCAGAATAATTTCGACCCCTTGCTGCTGTGCTTATCTCCAAAAGGCAGAACTTCCAATTTTCTTGCCAGTTGCTCCTGCAGTGTCTAAATAGTCTTATTGCCACATTTTCACCAGTTACACTTCCCTAGTGCTTAAAGGAATGTTACCGTGCCATGCTAGATACCCCCAGCTGTCCATAACCCGAGCCACAGGGTTGCCTCCCCTTGCCCACAGGGTGGGCTTGCACTGGAGGGTTCGTGCTGCTGCCCTCCTGAGTCAGCCCTAACACAAAACACAGGCAGCCACAGCAGTGGTGGGTCAAGGCCCCCTTTTCCCAGCCACGTGCGTGGCCTCCAGGGCTACATTGGATGCTGCAGACATGTTTTCCCATCCTCTTGGAAGAGCAATAGCTTTCTCCCAATGGCAACTTGTCTGCTTTCAGGAGCCCAGGCCAAGCCTCAGCTTTCTCCTGACACGCTGGGCCTCCTAGACATCAACATCAGGAAATGAATCGTAGCCTCCAGTCTCACAGCCAAAAAATTAATTTTAGGAGTACAGACAAAACAGAGGCTTAAAAGAATCAAGATGCCAAGGCAGAAAGCAGGCTCAGCAGGAGCACAGGAGAGCAGCACAACTGCATTTGCTTGCCCTTAAGAGAAACACACTTTATGGCAGTTGGGCTGTCTTCCTGCACTGCTGCCACTGCAATCACAGTACATATTACAGCCCATTCTCCATATTACAGGGAAAAAATGGTACATTTCAAGAGAATTTTGTCCTGGGTTGTGCACTAATCATTAATAAACTTCTCAACATATGTATAAATCTCTATATAAGTGGCCTCTTTGCAGGTGACCATCTGCCAATAGTTGATATTTAAAAAAAATATCATTATAAACTATTAATAGTTGGAGGGATTTCTTTAGATTTAGTGTGCTTTACCAACCCAGTGAATCAGAAATGCTGACAAACCTTAAAACTCAGGCTGGTAAGCAGTTACAAAAGATAATCAGAGTTTAAACACCTTGGCTTCTGAATATTCATATAGCTCAGTAAATATTATGCATTTATTAAAAATCTATTGCCATCCTTCCCAGAGGCAGAGGACATACAATGCCTGGCTGGTTTAATCAGTTTCCCTA
>NW_009952880.1:2458353-2508217 GCF_000747805.2 Chaetura pelagica | reverse complement strand
TACAAATAAATGTTTTCTTAAACATGCAGAATCAGTATCTCCTCTCAAGACATCACTGGGTGAGCTGACCTCTTTAAGCACATTGTTTATTATAGTGAGTCTGTACTGGCCCAATAGCCTAATACTCTCCTTAGCCAATTAAACTGTGTGTATAATAGGTTTCCCTTGAAAGCTCTGAGAAAGGCTGAGAATTGTAAGTAGAGATTTTAACAGAGCCTTTTAGCAGTAGTCTGTGTCTCTTTCCTGAATAATTTTTATTATTTTTTTTTCCCCAAGATGTGTTCCCATGTGTCTCTATTTCAGGTACAAAAATAATCTAATGACTGGGTAATAATGTAGTTTCAGCTGCTCAGCTGATTTCATTAGTGGTAACAAGAGGTATTTGCTGCTGAAATATTTAAGGGAAAATGCCAGGTGTATTGGGTTTTTTTACCAAATTTGGAGTGCTTGCTTCAAAAAATAATAGTACTATTTTCCTCAAATGTCTAATTTTTGTATTTTATCTCAGCAATAAAACAAAAGTGATTGTCTGAAAGTCTCATTGTAAACTATATAGAAAAAAAAGCCCAATAACTAAACAAAACAAAGAACAGGATCTTTTCTTTTAGTACTATGCTTTACTTCAGTATAAAAGCAGGTTATTTCCATCAAGGCAGCACTATCTTGTATCCACAGGGTAGATTTTCATATTTGGTGGTCTCAATGTCAGCTAAGAAACTCTAATTTTGATTCTCTGGATATGGTCAACATGAATTCAGGGAGATATTTTAGTGGCACATACTGCTATTAATAACTTATCTAAAAACACTTGTTTGCAAGTCTAAAGGTCAACTAGTAGCTTATAAGTTTTACTGCTCATCAGCAAGGACAATAATATTTCTTTAAAGAAACTGTCAATTTCAGAAGATGAGTTCCTTTCTTAGTCAATGGGGTTATCATTTTTAGCAACCACCAAGGTATTTCGATGGTCCAGTTCTTAATGTGACCCTGTAATTCTCCTTATTAATTTTTCTTGCTTAATTTCATTTTACAATATTGCCTTTACATCCATTTGCCTTAAACATGTTTTCTTCAAAGAATAACATTGGAATCTGGGCTACTTAAACAATTTGGTTACTTTAGAAATAATATCTACCAGATATTAAATCTGACAACAAATATTTATTTGGGTTTTCTTTCAGATTTGTCCTGACTTGTCAGAAAGCATCCCAGAATGAGTCAGAGGGAAGATCAGGGTAATTTAAAGTAATTTTCTTTTATTATGTCTGGTTCTTTTATGGGAAATCCTTTCTTTGGCGGGATCTGCAACAGAGCGTTGCTATTCTGATTAAAACATTAACTCAGACTGGTCAGTTCAGACCTCAGTCCAAGGTTTGAGATTAATCCCCTTTGCTTTATACTGTTCACTAAAAGTAGTGAGGTTACTTACAGCATTTTTCAACTGTATATATATAATAAACCCTAAAGCTAAAGGAACACCTTAAATGAATGTCTGTTTTTTTGTGTGTGTGATATCAGAGTGTTACTAATGTTTAAATTTTTCTTCCTCCTATATTTTAACTTCTATTTACATTTAATTTTTAATGTATTTTATAGTATTTTTTTTCGGAAAAGCTCAGTCCTAAGGTTGGTGTTATGACCATTTTTATAGTGATAATTATGACGATACAAACTATCTCACTGTGTTCCAAATACAAAGTTATTTTTTCATAATATCTTTAAAAAAAACCCAACAAACTGCATAAAATGCCATCAAAAAGGGCTGCTCCACAAGTAAAGTACGAAGTTAGGTAAAATTCTCATTGTATCATTTACAACAGCAGAGAAGAAAAAAAGAATCAGAACTATATATATTTTTATGAAAAAATCCTGGAATAAATTTTAGCACACACTAAAAATAGGTGCTATCTATCATGTCTATTATTTTTCTATTACTATAATCTGAAAGACATTTTATTTGGAAAAAACAACACTTTTATAAAACATTTTACCCAAACCACCACCACCAGCTGACGTATCCTGCGCACATTTATCTTTCAGCAATTTGCAAAAACACTGGCACAGTTTTGAATATAAAGTCAGTATATATGCTTGAACCAGCACCTGAGGTGCATTTTCTGTTTTAAACAGACACTGGAAGCACAAAAATATACAGTATTCAGAAAACAGAAACACAATTCCCAGTATTAAAAATCTGTTAAACAATTTTATAAGAATCAAAACAAATACTGTTTAAACATGTAAGCACTGACTTCTTTGCGGCCTGGATTTTACCCGTAACTTTTAGTAACACACTTTTTTCAGATCTTTGAAGAGCCCTGTTATAGAGTGTACTTAAAAATTCTACATATATTATTAATTTTTTATATTTTTCCTTGTAATGACAACCCAGCTATATGACTGCACACATGTCAAAATTGGGATTTTTGAAACATTCTACCATTCTGTCTGTCCCTAAGAATCTTTGGAGCCTACTATATTACTGTGTTTACTTTCTTTTTTTTTTTTCATCTTTTTTTTTCATTTTTTCTCCCCCTGCCCCGTTTTTTGTTAGTATATCAGTCTCCTAAGTCTCTGGAGACCCTTTAAAAATTGTTGAATTGATTTCATATTTACTTTCTGATTTTTTTCATCTTCTATTTGCAGATGGCTTATATTTTCACATAATATTATAAAGGACTCAGGGGGGTGTATCTTACTCATTTGTTTTGTTCTCTAACAGCATGTGGCTTTCAAACCCTATGTGAAAGGAACATATTTGACCTACTTAATACTTCTGAATAGACAGATTATTATAAACATAACTTTTTCCAATCACTTCATTATTTTATTTTTAAATTACATTAGTTAATTTAAAAAGAAACATATTTTCCAGAACACTAGGACATTATAGGGCAGGGTTTTCATTTACCTACTGATTTTGTTGTAAGCATAATTGACAAGAAATTCTTGTTAGATTTAAAATTACTGGTTTACTTAAAATATCTGCATACAATGCACTATTACTCTCTGTCTTGTACCAATGTAAAAGCAACGTGGAAAAAACAATGATTCATATTTGTTCTGAAGATGTTGCAGTCTCTACACAGGACTGAAATATCTAAGATGGCTGCACTACAAGATAGAAAGAAGGTAGAAAGGGTCACAAATTCATGCTGCACAAAATCATGTGGTCAGTGTTTTATATCCCCTAATGACATAAGACTTACTGTTTTTCAATTGTGAAAATATTGCTATTTATGTAGAAATTGAAACACTGGAGTGATTTGAAAAAGGTTAAAGGGAAAGGCTGAAAAAGTAGTATTCTTTCAGCCCAGGTGTTGAGTGGAAGAAATAATGGAAGCATTTGGGAGAAGAGAAGGGGATTTGGAGATAAAAACTGGAACCATCAGCAGAGCAGAGAAGCTTGTAATGAGTAAGTGTGAAAAGGAATTATTTCAGAGCATTCCCTGTGTGGCTTATAACCTTAAAAACAATCACAAGAAAAAAATGAACATGAGATGAAACTAATAAGAGATTGAATTAAATGACTCAGAGACTATAAAAAGGAAGATGACATAGTCAGAGGACCAGGTAGGAAAGATCATCTTGATGACAACAGTCTGGACTAATTGAAGAGACAGACAATATTTTAAAAAAATTGTTTAAGTCTGTCACAATGAGACTATTTGTTCAGTTTAATTATAAGGTTCCTTAAGGAAGATTGTCCTGCAAACAACATGCAAAAAGACATAATAGTTTTGTTGTCTTCCCTGCTATGTTTTTAGATCCATAAAATAACTTTCAGAACTACTCTATCCAGAGAAGTATGGGCCTGAAAGTAGATACTAGCAATTTCTAACAAATTATGAAATACATCAGAGTTCTTGAAAATACAACTGTGAACTTGTTTTGCTTGTTGTTTTTTATTTATTTATTTATTTATTTTAATCAATTCAATTCAATCTGATATTTTCTGTTTCTTAGAGTATTTAGTTGTTCTAGTCCTCAAAGACTTTTACTCAATGCTCTCCCACCCTTGAAGAGAATCTCAGACTCCTTCTGACAGCCCCCACCCCAGGTCTGGACTTTTGTCTTCCTCCTACTCCTGAGCCCTTGATGTTCCTGCCAAGTCTGCAGCCCAGCCTAAGCCAGCAGGCTGGTTGGCACCTGCTGGGCCACACTGTCTGCTTCTTTGCCTTTCAGTCACGGCTGTGTCCAGATTCTCCCTGACCACAAAGATTTGATTCCAATTCCAGGCTTTAATCTTGTCCTGAAGTAGTAGGAACCTCATTCTTTTTGGCTGGATAAGTAATTTCTTTTTTCTGCCTGGACCCAAATTATCTTTGCCATCAGTAAAATGGTTACCCATTCCCACGGTATTAGTGATGGGTGAAGTGAAGTCATCACTATCATATCCTCATGAAAGGCAGGTTGTAAACCAATACAGAATTATAATACTGGGTACAATATGTAGTTTACACTTATTGGAACCACTGTTTGGCTTTTGTATTTTTAGCTTACGGGTAAAACCACACCCTATCCTCCCTCCCCCGCCCCTTGATGGGCAAACCCAACAGAAACTCTGCAAGTTGAAACTCATGGAGCTTCCTAGCTCTTCCATAATTATTTTTATCCCCAGTGTAAAGGATGATTCAGCTGTCAGTTCTCTGAAGAGAGACAGAGATAAAGAGAGAGAGAAAGAGAAGAGTATGCTAAACTGCTGTTGAAAATACTCCTTTCCACCTGAAGCAGGAGTGGGTATTAGAGGGCTGATGGCCTGTGGAAGCTGGAAGGGGGATGTTATGTGGAAAAGCACTGAGGGAAGCAGGCTCCTCTGTTACCTGTGGCAGAACAGTGATAAACAACATAGTGTAACCACTTAACCAATGGTAAGAGGATGCACATGATGTAAGATAAATCAGTGCTGTGTTGAGTATATTTTTGCTTTCCCTCTTTATGAAGGCAGGAGGTGGTTGGTACTAATGATATATGTAGTTTACACTGAACATAAAAAGATTGCCTCAGATACTTTTGAATGGAAGAAGGTGGAAGACAATCAGTAAGATGTAATGCAGTACAGGTCTGGGGAAGGTTGATGTGTTCTGGAACTGGTGCACTCTGCTTAAAAGAAAGCAGGAGAATTTCCTTATTCAGGAGAATTCTGTTGAAGAGTGTCACAAATAGCAATCACCTCACCCTGAGACATCTGTGGCAGAAGAGAAATGCAAAGGCCAAAGCAAAAGGTAAGTTTGAGGACAGTGAACAAAAAAGCCCAGAGCTACAGAAGATCCTGAACTTGTCATAAAGATAAACCCGGAACAGTACAGGGTCTAGGGCATGAACTGAGGATACTCTAAGATGCCTAATGTCCCAGAGAAAGATTGTCAGAATCACTAAGAAACGTTAGTCCTCCTCACAGCTGTATAGGTGTTTCTACTTTGGAGAAAGGGAAACAGTGGATTTTTATTATTTTGTAAGGTTTGAAGCCCACTGCAACATTCCCACACTGCTTCCCAGTCCTGCCAGCTCAGCTGCTCTGCTCACACTCCAGAGGATGTGTGTCACACTGGGGTGTCAAACTGCTGCCTCGTGTGGACCACCCAGTCTTAATAACAGTTCCATACAACAGACAAATTTATATTTTGCACAAAAGAAGGACCTACTGCCTCTACTTATTCTATTTTTTCTTTTCTTGATCAAGACTATCCCCAAAGGTAAAGTTTTCACTCATCCAGGAGCTAAGTACAATGAACAGTGTGCACTTAAGTGAGGAGAAGTGAGGAGTTCAGCAGAAAAAAGCAGACTTAAAAAAAAAAAAAAAAAAAGAAAAGAAAAAGGAAAAAGAAAAAAGGAAAAAGAGGGCTGGTTCTGTTAACTTGGAGATGTCTGTAAAAAGTTAATGTCTTGATCAGCTTTCTGCAGTTTGTACAGTTTTCATGTGTGTTGTTAAAAGACTATTCAATTATTCAAGGGTGGCCTTTATGGAAATAACTTCTAGTTTTGGGATCTGACTAATATGATTTGTCCCAGAAGGAGGGACAGTTTGTATGTAAATCTTTATTTGAATTGTTTCCTGTTGTTCTTTTAATCTTGAAATGTGTCAGACAGTCTCTTGAGTCCTATTAGATGTGTAGTGGCTTTCTAGCTTTACTTTAAGCCAACTGGCCCACTTCTTTAAGAACAATAAATTTTATTGGTACTGTATATCTCAATAATGATGGATTTTGGCTAAGGGCAAATTAAATTTTGATTTCACAATGAGGATCTAGTCTTCTGACTCAGTATTCTCTGAAAAAAGCCATAGTAAGTAATTCCTCAACAAGTTGCAAACGTCCTTTCCCATGTTCTGCCCCTCATGCAGGAAACCCTGTAACGAACCTGGGACATGTCTCTCTTTTAAAAGACAGGTCATTCTGAGATGACAGATTTGTGAGATGCTGTAGAGATCTGGACCAAAATGTCACTGAATTAAAATGGGTGTTTCATCAGTGGCCTTGGCCCAGCTGGGCAAACCACTCCTTCTGAATGGTGTCAGCATGTCTGAGACATCAGCATTAGCAAACACATTGAATAGACCAGCCGGCAGATGGTCTAGCATGAGCTCTATGACAGTAGTGGCCTCAGCTGACTTATTAGCTCTGCTTTGCCGATGTAATTATCAGAATAACAATGACAACTAGCATAGAGCTTAACACCAAAATATGAGTACGATCATGCACATCTCCTTGCTGGTAGCAACAGGCCTTAACAACACTGAACTTCTGTACCATGAATCTGGAATAACTACTTCCTATGAGATGTTGACCCTTGTTTCAAACTTGGGACAGGGATTAGGGTGGGGAATTACGTAAACAAGAACGCTTCTTTTCTGAGCCAGTGTCAGCTTGTCACACAGAAAATTAAAGTTGTTATGCATAATCTGAAACTCATAGTCCATTGTTGGTCATCCCTTACATGGAGAGAAAGAGGCTTTGTGATTGCATGATAAGGATGGAAGGCAAGTGAGGATAAAATGCACCAGAGGTTGAGAGTGACAGCCATTAAGAGTTTGCTAATTTTGCAAGTATGTAGAAGAATGTCTGAGACATCCCAGGTATAGATAACCAGCATGGGATCCTGAGTGTCCATGTGATAGAGAAAAAGGTGAATTTGAGTATATTGAGATGCAGTCTAATATGGCTGTAGGCCATGGCTGTCACCTCTACTTGTCACACCCTTGTATGATCTCTGCTGAGCTTCCTGCACCTCTCTCTTCCAGTTTCATGAGTCTAATTAAGCTGATGTAGCAGGACCAGTGGGGATGCTGAAGGGCAGTGAAAGGTAAATCACCAAGGTGGAGTCCTTAGATGATTACAGTGCACACAGGTCAGGTTTCAAATGCCAACTGAAAGGGATTGGTCAAGGGGGCCTCAGGTGCTCTTTGGAAATGTGGCAGAACTGTATCAGTGGCATAGCAGTGGGGACGACTCAGAGGAGCCTGGTGAAGATGGGGATGGGAGCTGCACTGAGGTTGTCCTCATTGTGGGAACCTGCAGACACAGCCTTGCTAGGCAGAGTCAGAGCATGGCCTTCCCCAGCCCTAGAGCCATACTGAAAAGCAGAAGACTGATGATGCAAGGCTTAAGACCTGCTTTCACAAGAGTTGCTGAATCACAGTTTTCACTCATATATCTGTAATGGCAACATTGGTTAGTGTGACCCAAGATGACCCTCATGTTCTTGGCATCTTAACTATTCCTCTTCTTGTGCTACTTACTACATTTAGCAATAAATTGTATTTTAACAAATTCTGAGTGAACACAACAAACCTGCTTTATATTTTCTTTGTGTGTGTGTGTATTCTGGGGAAATTAGCTGTGACAGAGAGAAGTCTTTTAGGTTAAAAGTTTCCAGAAATATCTCATTTACTCTTGAGTTACCCTATTTTATTCATCAAAATTATCCCTCTCTTCCAATGTACTTCAATTTTACATGAACTATTTATTTCATCAGCAAATGACCATATTATGGTTGTTCTTTTATAGTTGTAACTAATAAGAGAGATGAACCAGTGAAAAGGCTAAAGCTAAAACCAACCCCAAACTTAAATGAGTACCAGGTTAATGATGTGTCTATTGGCTAAGGCAGAACAGCAGACAAAGACCGCATCAAAAAAATGAAGCTGTGTCTTCATCTATATTTTTAACTGTCATTAATACTTTTAGTGTTCCAATCACTGACTATGTCCACAGGCTAGAAACGTAAGACTTGATGGTTGCAATGTTCAGATTCACTTTTAAGTTCTCAGCTACCCATGGATATACTCAGCTCTAAGTGAGGTGCAGAAGTTCCCTCTAGACTTTTTAAATGGACTAAAAATGGACATCAATAGGGGATCTAAAAAATCCAGCAGACAGAGTGCTGCTTTAGTTTGTTTCCCTCCACAACCAAGGAATACTAAAGACTGTCTTGTAATCTATGTTGTGACCATTGCTATTCTACTACTCGGGGTTTTTTTTGCTGTTTCCAGGAGTCTAATTTTTTGTTGCTTTCAATTCGTCATGTTCCCTTGTCCTAATTTTATTTTTCCTATTACAGGATCTTATTTTGTTTTAAGCAGCTTGTTAAAAAATTGCTAATAAGCACCACTGTTACCATGAAATTAAAATGTCAGCAGATTAACTAATTACTATTGCCAATGTCATAACAGCTTCAGGATTCTAGGTGAGACTGGACAACCACATCTTAGTAGTGGTTTCAGATTCAGAGTTTTTCTTGCCTGAATGCCAAAATGTAACTTAAAAAAATGAAAATAAATAAAGGTGAAGAAAATAATACTATACATTTACGACTGTGTCCTTTACACATGCACACGTGTCTTCTTAAAGCAATAACCTTTCCAAAGTTGCTTTCTACAATGAACAGAATTGTGGTCTATTGCCTTCGGCTTCTGCAAGGAAAAGGTTTTGCCTTTCTGTGTGGACCTAGAACAAAACTAGTGTATAGTAGCAACCAGATACTAGAAGAGTTCCAAATGATAGTTGCTCACTGGCCTGGAAAAAAAATAATAAGGAAGATACAATTGAAAAATACATGCTGGACTCCAGTATAATTACCTTTACAACACTGCATGTAGTACTTCTTTTACTTAAAATGGGAAATACCTCAAATAGTCTGGTACATTTTACTACTGCAGGTGGGAGAAGTCCAGTTTAATGGCCCCACTGTATTACTCTTTGTTATTCATGTGTGCCAAAAAATACACAGGATATAGATGGGTCTGAGTTAACATTGCTGGAATTTCCTGACTTTTTAAATACTTGATTTATCATCCTTAATATTGTCATTGAACTGGCAGAGGTGGGAGGACTGAGATGGCACATTTCCTTTTTGGCACTGAACAGGAGGTGGGTAAATAGCTGAAGAATTAAAAGTTTTTGAATCTGACAAGTAATAGGACAGATATCCATAGTACAGTCACAAATCCACATTTAATTCTGTACATATACTGTGCCTTATTTGTTTCATAGTCAACAAAATATGGTTTAAATGGCAAAAATGACATTTGGAAATGTTCATATTTCATGGGAAGAGGAATCAATAAAACACATTTTATGAGGCTGGTATATAGTCTGTAAGTGTGTTCAGCAGACAAGATAGAGATTTGAATTGGTTCCCACAGAAAATAAAATAATCCTCCAAATCAACAACTGATACCTAGGCTTTATCTAATGAGATGTCTATTACTGGCTTTGACTGGTTTGGAAGGCTAAAGAAAGCTCAAAGACGTACTTAGGAAGGATCAGTTGCATTGGTTTCCCATTTAATAGGGCACAACTCTTCATGTAGATGTTAAAAAAACCCTCACCTTGATATGTATTTTGCCTTTGAGTGCCCAGAGGTGCAAGGCCAGCCAGGGAAGGCATGCCAGGACAAGCTTGCTGACTCAAAGGAAGGGACTTGCAAAACAACCTGGGAGCACAAGAAGGGAAAATATCTAGGCAGGAGGCTATCGTAGTAGTTTGGTCAGAAAAAGAGCCATTTTTCAAGAGATTTTTTCATGTAAACCGTTCACTCATTTTTCTTTCCTTTTTTTTTTTTTTTAGAATTCTTTACTTATTATTTTTTTTATTATAACACCTTTGAAAAATATAAGTCATATTTTTGTCATTGTTTTATTTTCCTTCACGTTTCAATAAATCTTGGGTTTGAGGAGGTTGCTGGTATATTGGTAATTTGTCAACAATATCCCCAAAAGATTTGTGAGTGTCACTGAGAAGTGCTGAGGGTTAACAGTTATTCCTTATTCACTGGTACACACACAGGAGGCAGATTGTGTCTGGCTGGCTATATTCCAATGAGAGATGCAGATAGATGCAGTGTTTTCTCTCAGTTTCCCAAACTGGCTGACTGAGGTCAAATACGTGATCCTGTGCTGGAGCTAATGAGACCCAGCAAAAGCACTGGTGGCACTGCTGCAGGTATATTCTTTCTTTACATATTTGGCAAGACTTCAATATAAAGATTTAAATGTATTTTTTGTGGCAATGTAAACCTAGATTTTGCCATAGCATGCGAGATGCTTATTAAATAAGAACTCCAACAAGCCTGCCAGGATCAGTACCTTTGTTTAGTATCTGTGGGCAAGCAGTGGTGACAAAAGTTGAGCCTGCATGTATGCTGGTTGGCTTTTCTTGCCGTTGCCTCATTGACAGTGTAATGAATCAGCACTTTTGTTGATGAATGTACTATTCTCCAAGATGGATTTTCAGCTTCCTCTCCCTAGATCTGTAGACTGGACACAAGTATATGTTCTAGTGCCCTTTCGTATGTTCTTGGCACAGATGCATTTTGTTGGCATGAGCATTAGGCTGAGTCTATTGGCATTTAGGAAGTGAATCTGATTTAAAATGCAAACAGAAGAACAAATAAAATAAAATAAACAAATAAACACACCAGGAGAGTGTTCCTGGAAGCTGTGCATGGCTCACAATTTACATAGAGAGGTTTAACCTTCCTTCCTTATGTCTCCCAAGGTTACTCATTCTATCGGAGAACAAATATGGAGTTCCAAGTGAGCAGCATTTCACTGTTTAGATGACAGATGCCTTCTGTCTAGAGGAATTCTGGTTGATGCAAAGCTGCAGGATGTCTGTTCCACACTTCCCTCAGCGTGCCCAAGGACTTAAGCAGCCCAGTAGTAAAAAAGCTTTTTCTTTCTTTGTGGTTTTTTTTTTGTTGTTTGTTTGTTTGTTTGTTTGTTTTTTGTTTTAAACAATCATTGGATATACAGAAATGGGTGTGCTCAAAAGCAAAAACTACCCAACTCGAAAGCTTTCAGAATCAGTTTCTTACCCACCAATGAGATTTATTTTCCTGTGTAGGAAAACTTAACTTTTTGAGGTGTTTGCCTTGATGATGTGGGTTTAGCAGGACTGCCAGAGTCCCATACTTTGCCATCAGAATGGTAGCATGGCCAAATGACAGCTAGCACAGGATTTCATGAAATTACATGTCAGGCTGGCACTATTAAACACACTGAAGATGCTCTAGGGTACTGTTGCATTGTCACCCAGTAATGACAGTAGCTCCAGTACAACTGTAGCTGGAATAAGAGCACCTTGAGGAGAATAAAGTTTTTTATGTTAAAAAAAACCCAACAAACAAGTCCTGCTACACAAAAGGACAATAGGTCATATTCAAATGTGAGAATATATATTGCGAGAGAGAAAAACTGAAGGTAAGTAGGCCACGATATTGTGAAATATCAGTCTCTGAAATCACTAAGTCCACTGGTCACCTTAACAGAGGTCAGATAGTCAAATTTGAAACGTTCTCACATCTACTGTTTACTTACAATCTTGACACTCAATTAATCATACATAGATATTTTACAGGAAGAAGGTTTTGTGATAACATGTTGAAGCTGTGAAATATCAGTCTCTGAAATCACTAAGTCCACTGGTCACCTTAACAGAGGTCAGATAGTCAAATTTGAAACGTTCTCACATCTACTGTTTACTTACAATCTTGACACTCAATTAATCATACATAGATATTTTACAGGAAGAAGGTTTTGTGATAACATGTTGAAGCAAAAAAAAAAAAGAAAAAAGAAAGCAAATGTCCAAAGAACTTGTAATTAAATTTTTCTCAATTCTCACCATTCCATCCCTTATAATGATTCTTTTTTCAGTCTTTATGATAAAGGAAGTATAGTAATACTATTCATGTCAAAGCAGAGAATAAAATGCCTGTGATAGAAGTTAAAAACCCTAAAATACAATGTTTGGAACCTTACTGAGGCATCTGATTTTTTTCCTATTGACTTAAATTAATTTTAATTTTAAGTTCTTTTTACTATGTTATTAAAATCAGAACGCACACAGAATAAAGTTTTCTGTCTGCTCTAGTTCAGAAAAAATGAAAGCACAGCCCGTACTGAATGATAGAGTTGTGCTTTAATGTCCAGCCATGTGGTTTCTCCATGGAAAACTAATGAGTTAAAGATGAAATTCCTCTTTTAGTTTGCATATATCTTCTTGCAAGGATTCTGGTTAACAGAAGTATAATTGGAGACTCTATACAATTGAGTCTTGTACTTTTTAATCCTAACATCAGAAGTTGTGAAACATCTTTCTTCCCACAAAAACGCGATGTTTTCGGTCCTAGACATGCTCAATTATGGACATTTTAAAAATAAAATAAACATTCTCCAAAATAACAGGACCATTCCCCTGAATTTTATTTAATACCATCTGGAAATAGAGCAGGCTAAAAACCAGAGAAACAAAAAGATGTAAAACTAATGTCTCAAAACTCAAAGACTTGTCCTGAGTTTCTATAGTAAGGGCTTATTCAGCTTTTATTGAATCAAAAGAAAAATAGAAGCAGAAAGCAGAGAGGAGGTTCTCATTCATGCTTCTCATGCTATTTTCACTTAATAAACTTGGTTCTGAGTTCACAGGAGTGGGTTCACAACAATTTTACTCATAAACTGCATTTGAAACTGTGTAAACTATGTTTAGTGGTATACTGAAGGTGGACAGGAACATTTCACTTGTACTCAAGTATACAAATGTGTTTATAAAATCAATTTTATGATACAGTGGCTTCATAATACCCATGATAAACAAAAAGGTGTCAAAAACTTTGAAACTCTGTGACCCTCTGCCTCTCTGATTTGTTGCAGTTTAACTAAGGGATCAGGGAAAATTCCCATTCTCAAACTATTTCTACACAGAAAGTGTAGAAATGTGTATGTGGAGTTTTGAAGCAAATTCAGTACCAGTAGAAAATTATTTATTTTTTGTTGTTATTATTTGTTTGTATAAGGTACAGTCTGAATCCTAGGATTATATCAGAAATCTTCAGGGAAGAGTCATTTTTACTGCAGTTGGACAGCACGTTACACTATGACTCTTGGTTTCTCTCATGAACTCCAGAGTGCTCCTGCAATATAGATTATAAAGATGTTTTCCCACAGAGACTGGGAGCCTTGGTCAGTGCCCTGGAAGAGGTAGTTCTTACTGAAACCTGAGCACTTGCTTAATCAGAATAAAAGAATCCAGAAAAGGAAAGAATGTCACAATTATCAAACTGGCTGAAATGAAGAATAAAAAAATTAGGCTGATATTTTTCTCTTCCTTTTTGGCTGAGTAAAGGTAGCCAGTGATCTTCTTCTGCAGAAATGCGACCAGCAACACACAACCAGTTACTCCTGTTTCTGTAAATAGCAGTCTAAAGAAGCTTGTGTTCCAACAGTTTTTTTACAAAGCAAAAAGGATGCCACCTTGATAATCTGTGACACACAGTTAGCTTCCATTAGGTTGATTCTTTCAGCTCTTGTGGGTGGGTAAAATTCAGAAGTTATTCTTTCACCCCTATAACTCATGTAAAGACAAAATCTGTCCCAAAGGTTAAGAAGATTGGTTTGCTTTGAATTTTTAAATGAATTTAAACACTGTTGTCAAATCATATAACTCACAGTGAAGACATCCTTCTTCAGAAAAAGAATACTTTTACTTACTTGTATACCTCTTTTAGAAAGCAGATGTCATCCCCAGGAATGGCTCTATCATCGTTATAATAATTACAATTGAACATCTGAAAATCTTTGTTAAATTTCTGATGCAGGCAAACACTCAGTTTGGAGAACATCTTTTGGCATCAGATGTCAAGATGTGAGCAGCAGTAGTTCAATTGGAATGAGGACAAAAATTAAATACAAATGTTTGGGGTTTTTTAAGTGTACATAGAGAGATTTTAACTGGGGGAGCCATGTTGCAGGCCAAATGGAAGGTAACTGAGAAGCAGAGCTGTTCAGGGTTAGGGTGCTTACACAGAACATGAAAAACCGGGTTATTGATGTGTCATAACATTCCTCTGTGACCTTAGCAATCCACAGATCCAGTTTTATAAAGAATGTGAGGCAGATAACTCCTAATTTTCATATGTAATTAGTTATAAAGCTAATACAGTGTGGCTACTGCCATATCATGCTTAATTATCCTCATACATGACTGCTTTTCAAGTCTGAGTTTCAAGTGTTAGCATTAAATACACCTTAATTTTAAGTTCCAATCCTGCAAATATTTATTAGTGCTGGCTGTGATGAGCAGGTCATTGCCAAGAAGAAAATATTAGCTTCAGTGGAACTACTCATGATACTGAGTGCTATCATAGAAAGAAATGTTTTTAGAGTTTTTACTTTAGTTACATACATATATAGCTCAGTATACATGTATATGTATATATATACACACACACACATACATATTTTCATAAGATTTATTTATAACAAGATTTTTTCTACATATATCTTTTGCTTTTTCCACTAATGCATTATCTTAATTTTTGCTTTCTGTAAGGTGCAACGAGCAAATGAAAACACCATTCTCTTATCATAAACTTTGAGTTGATGAAGAGCAGTAAGTAGCTCAAGGCTCATGTTTTTGGGACAAGCTGAGTACGAGTACGGCAGTTTGTTTCTTTTTCCTTTTTTTCCCCCCCTTTTTTACTTTACTTTGTTTTTTTAAGTCTGCTTTTTTATATTCAGCAATGCCATTTTCCAAAGCTGAAATGCAACCCGGAGGCCAGTTCAGACACGGTGTGATGCAGGCCAGTTGAATTGGCTGGTGGTTCTACTGTGGATGAGTTAAAGAAGGAATCACCCGAAGCAATGGTAGCTCTCAGAAGGGGGCCTGCCCTTCAACAGTTTAGAGCCTTTGAAGAGAGATTTCCTTTGAGCAATGTGAAGTCTTTGTGGTGATGGGAAACATACATTTATAATTACAGAAGAACACAGTGTACAGTAGGAATGGTATAAAAGCATGCGATTTACAGTGTCTAAGGAGAAGCTTTGATCTAGAGGGCCTCAATGACCTAGTTTGCTGCTGAAAGCCCTAGAAACATAAGGCTGACTAACTACAGTTATAGTGATGCAGCCTGTGAACATCTTTTTGCCTCTGCACTGCTACCCCACAATAAATGAATATTCTGTTGCAATGTTCCTGCAATACAGGAATACTATCTGAATACAAACTAACTGTGATTAAAAATATTAATAAGTTTGCTGTGGTCCTCTGGGGAAAGTGTGTTAAAAGCGAGCCATTGTGAACTAGCACACAGGCTGGGGAAAGATTTATCTGGGAAAATTATTTATGGAAAAAAATGTTGAAAATTTCACACCAGGTCAGCCACTCTTTGGTGGGGGTGGAGTCAGAAAAAGAGATGCTTATCTCTGTTAACAAGGGACAGAATGTAAAACCTAAAAAGTTATACAGATTCAAAATGGGTATGATATCAGGGTCCATAAGAAAGACAGTGTTAGGCAAGAAGTCAACATGCTGTAGGAAGACTCTACCACTACCCTGTGGTATATACTGTTGTGAACAAATCTGATAGAAGATCTAAGACTAGATACTCCCCTCCACAGGAAGAACAGGAACAAGGAATGAGAACTGAAGGAAACACAGTATACTGTACTCCCAACCATTCCCAAACCAGCCACGTGAAGAAGACAGTACCAGGGCTTCAGCACCATTTACCAAGTGTCCACCAAGAGAAGAGCTGCACTTCATGGTAGCTAACAAACTGGGAAATCACATAGTTGAGAGAATGAGACGAGTTTAATAGTAGCCCCTGTAGTACTTTATAGGTGAAAAAGAAGGTTCTCTATCCCATGGATTCAGGCTCAGATTTCTAATGAATCCATCCCAGATTTGTGTGTGAGTAGATTTGGATGGCTGTATTCAGAACATTTCATGATTATTCTTCTTGACTTTCAGAACTGAATTTGGATGCTGAGTTGAGCATTTGGAGGTTTGATTAGTGACCACATCTAAATAATAATATACTGAGGTAGCACTGTCTGCCTTATAATCACTTTGCCTGTGGGAGAGGGCCAATCTGAGGAAGGTCACTGAAATTAAAATGAAAAATTTAATTACATAGAAATAATATGGGTGTGTTGGGTGCTTTGATGGACAAGAATGATGTAGGAAAAGAAAAATATAAAAGTTCAGCAAGAGTTATTTATAAATCCTACCTAGTGGGAGTAATAGACAACAAAGGACAAATCAGTGACTATTAAGCAATGTTTTAGTGAACATAAGGTACTCAGTGAGTAATGGGAGAGATCTTGGGGAAATCGCAGCTTGTAATTCAAATGCTAGCTAAGGCTCTTGTAGTCACTTCCAACACACCAGTGACTGACCTGATCCTCGAGCAGAAGAAGCCTTAGGGTTTTCTGAGTTTGCAGGCAGCACCCAAATATCACAGTGCCCCAGTTACCCTCTGCGGCCTTCCTGCAGTACCCTTATTGTCTGCATGATGTGCCTGTTCTGTCACTATAAATAAGTCTTCAGCAATAAAAGAGACAAATCAGGACTAGGAAATTTTTATTTCTAAGGTGGAGATTAACATACTTCAAATCTGTGTCTGTTTCAGGGTGAGAAGTTACTCCCCAGATATCTCTTCCAACCTATGGCCATTATCCAGCTGACTTGTGCATATCCTTTCAAATTGTTCTTCCTAGACCTGTCCCTGCCTCCATTTATCTTCAGCTAATCTCAGGGGAGTCTATCTCTTATTGTCAACATCAGCACTGTCATTGTTCCCACCAAACATTTGCCATGCCTAGCTAGCAGTGAAATGTTTACTGGCTGGTATCTGTCCTTCTTGGGTTAGACAGCATCCTTAACCCTTTCATTAGGAGATGATACAATCTAAAGGTGCAGAGACTAAAGTAGCTTCAGTGAATACAAAAAGGGACAAAACCACATTTTCCCATCTGTCTTGTTTTCCTCCTTTAGAAGGCTGGCCTTAGAAGGACAGTTTAACTCAAAGTAAGTGGAAGACTGATCTCTACTTCTCAACCAGTGTATAAGAAAAGGGTGGTATTGGAAATCATCCACATTAAGTGAAGTTGCATGTTATGGCTTTTATCTTAACCACACAAGACATTTCCTTTCAAAAGTGATTGGTGGAGCTGAAGGTTGCAGGTTTTATGAGTTTTTGATAGATAATTCCCCTTGATGCTTTAGGTTTCTCATTCCCCTTTTTAGATTCCTATGCTGGTTAATATAATACCTAGTACATCCATATTTCTACGAAACAGCCACTGTCTGTGTCATTGGTATTGAATTGTAACAAAATTATCATAATTACAGATAAAGGTAAGACATACTATAACGTGGCCTCCCAAACAGGCCTCTGTGGCTTTATTGCATTGGTGAGCCATAATCGAGGACAAAATCCCCTCCATTTAGATGGAAATTTGAGAAAAGCTTTGCTCATGCCTATGCAACATACAGTCTGTCTGTCCTGCTGGCAGTACCACATAGTTGATGCTGAACAGAAAAGTCAGCTGGACCCTCACAGACAGACCCCGGTGTGTCACACTGACTGCACAGGTACAGTCTCACTGTACATGCAGCATGAAGCTATGCATCCTTAGAGACATGTGCTAACATCTAGGGTTGTGGGTCATGAAACTCTGGAGCTAGGTCAGAAATTACATTTGATTTTAGCTTTTCTCATTATAGGGTTTTATTCTCAGTGAAATGCAAGGGGCAATGCAGAGTAGACTGACCAGCTGATTCACAGTCTTTCCCTTTCCCCTGCCAAAATATCTCATACTGTCATACATAGATCTATCTTTGTCGTCTCTCTTGAAATCCAACTCATCAGTCTTCAGAAAAAACCACACAATATTAGAATTTGTGACTGTCTTTGGAGGGTTCTGAATTTAAGCATGAATGATTACTTAATAAGCCTGGTTCTCCACAAACACAAAAGCACACGTTACAGGAAACCAACAAACCAATTAAGAGAGACACAACATCGCTTGTATGCTGACTCAGCACCAGGGAGAGTTGGAGGTGTGTGAATTGCTCAGAAATAGGTGTGAGAAGCATAATAAGACTGAGTAAAGAAGAATCTAGCCTTCATAATAAAAGCTGGCCAATGTGCAATTCAAGGAAATGGCCTTTTAGCAGACAGTGATTCTATAGAGAAATGTAAAGCCTGTCCATCAGCCCGTATATTTTGGACTGAGTATTATGAAAAAGAAACTGCTTTAAGGCCCAAAAGGAACTGTTATTTCATACTACACATTTTATTTATATTTTTAGCAAGATGAAGTATTGATTTTTATTACTAAACATTAGAAATTATCCAAATATGACCGTGTCCAATGTTAGCAGTTTAGGCACACCTTGTTCTCTGTTTTATGTCTGAGAAAGCTGAGGCACAAAAACATAAGTGATCTCCAAAATTTTTAGATTCTTTTGCTGTAATACAGGATTTGTGGGTCACAAAGTCAAATAATTTAAAGAATACTAGAGGAAAGTGAAAGGAAGGAAGGAAGAAAGAAAGAAAGAAAGAAAGAAAGAAAGAAAGAAAGAAAGAAAGAAAGAAAGAAAGAAAGAAAGAAAGAAAGAAAGAAAGAAAGAAAGAAAGAAAGAAAGAAAGAAAGAAAGAAAGAAAGAAAGAAAGAAAGAAAGAAAGAAAGAAAGAAAGAAAGAAAGAAAGAAAGAAAGAAAGAAAGAAAGAAAGAAAGAAAGAAAGAAAGAAAGAAAGAAAGAAAGAAAGAAAGAAAGAAAGAAAGAAAGAAAGAAAGAAAGAAAGAAAGAAAGAAAGAAAGAAAGAAAGAAAGAAAGAAAGAAAGAAAGAAAGAAAGAAAGAAAGAAAGAAAGAAAGAAAGAAAGAAAGAAAGAAAGAAAGAAAGAAAGAAAGAAAGAAAGAAAGAAAGAAAGAAAGAAAGAAAGAAAGAAAGAAAGAAAAGGTAGGTTATTATCCACAGCTTTAAATAACACAATAAAAGCTCAGCTGGACCAAGATTTTCAAGTTCATCAGTAGTATCAGGTGTCTCAGCTGAATATGCTCATTTTGAAGTCTTAAGTTCGTTGCTCTCCAGAAAAGAAACTCTCAAGATTCCTCAAGCTGCATAGCTAAAATGCTGACACAGCCAATATTTTTAAAATCTGGGCTGAAAATTAGCCCTCATATAAAACAACCTAACTCTTCTTAGATGTCTACCATATTGATAAATCCTAAATCCATATACTTTCCCTGCCTTATTATTTATTATAAGACATTCTTCACCTTCTTTTGGCTTTACATCCCTTCTCAATATTTTTCCAGGTACCACCAGGACCATAGAATTGCTAAGGCTGGTAGGGACCTAAAAGATCATCTAGTTCCAACCTCCCTGCCATGAGCAGGGACACCTCCCGCTAGATCAGGTTGCTCAGAGCCCCATCCAGCCTGGCCTTGAAAACTTCCAGGGGTGGGGCTTCCACCACCTCTGTGGGCAACCTGTTCCAGTGTCTCATCAGCCTCATGGTGAAGAACTTCTTAACATCTAATCTGAATCTACCCACCTCTAGCTTTGATTCATTCCCCCTAGACCTACCACTACTCAACATCCTAAAAAGTCCTTCACCAGCTTTCTTGTGGGCCCCCTTAAGACACTGGAAGGCCACAATAAGGTCTCCTCAGAGCCTTCTCTTCTCCAGACTGAATAACCCCAACTCTCTCAGTCTGTTTTCATAGGAGAGGTGCTCCAGCCCTCTGATCATCCTCGTGGCCCTTCTTTGGACATGTTCCAGCATGTCCATATCTTTCTTGTTATAGGGGCTCCAGAACTGGATGCTGTACTCCAAAGGGGGACTCACAAGAGTGGAGTAGAGGGAATAGCACCACACTGCATAGGTCCATGCAAGGTAGTTATTGAAACATCTTCAAAGCATAATACAGCGCAAAGAGAGCAATTGGCATCCTTGAACACTTAAGGCACTCACAGCCCCGAGCCTCATTTAGCCTCAGCACAGCGCCATAGTGACTGGAGTATATTGTTGTTGGGTCTGGGCTAATGCAATGAGAGTTAACTTGGATGTCTGCTCAGCTTGGCATGGTACAAATGTACCATGTGCAGCTCTCATATGGTGCTGTTTGGGGGTATTAATTGCTTCTCTTTAGAGCTTCTTTGTACGATCTAGGACTGCAACCATCTGCAAACACTGCAGAAGCAGAGTCCAGGGGACTCTCCCAGTCACAATAAAAAGTTTCTTCTTAAGAATTTGTTTTTTATAAAGTGAGGAGACAGGAGACCCACTCAGCTGTAGTTTTCTCTTTCTATATCTTTTCCCTTGAGGCTTTACATAAGATTTTATGGAAAGGTTTTAATTTTATTGGGATATTTTTCTGAGCTACCCTTAAGTAACCCTTTTGAGCTCATTCATGTTCTCTGTGGTAGGGTGTTTTGTTGCAATTACAGACATTCAGCAAACCAGTGAAGAGCTGAAAATAGAATGTTCAAGTCATTTTTGTCAGTACAATTCAGAAGAGAAATGACGGTCTGTGCCACTGCTCTACGGAGTCAGAAGAATCTCTGTTGTTCCCCCAGCAAGCCAGGACAAGGGCTTAAAATGCTGTTGTGATAATGTCTGGAGGTCCCAAGTAAAATAAAAGCTTCATTTTCTGAATAATTTTTAATCCAAGACTTGAATCTCGAACTTGCAGAAGTACTTCTTTTGTGCAGAAAATTTTGCTCCAAACAGAAAAACAAAACAAAAACCAAATAAAAACCAAACCAGAAATCATTATTCTCTTCTATCACACATGATTTCTATTATTCGGGGAAATAGTTAGAAAACTAAGGTGCAAAAAAGCTGGATAATTTGCCCCAACCAAATATTTTATGTTCTTGTCTAGTATTGATGTAAAAAATACAACTATCCTTTTCAGCTACAGATTTTTTGATTATTAAAACCTGTTCTTGTGTAGGCAGGCTTCTTGCTAGGATCGTTCTGTGCTCTCATTTTAGAACTGCCTTGGCCACACAGAGGTCAGTAGCTCTTTTCTACAATCTGGATGTGTCCATCCAGCTGCCAGTACAACCATTCTTCCATTCTTGTCAATATCTTTCTCTGCACCTTACACAGAGGTGCAAAGTTCAAATAATCACTGATAACATTCATCAGACCACCCACTCATACACACAACATTTCCTTACTTTACCTTTTCTACTCATATTTTACTATATTAACATTCTATTCCATTACTTTTCTGAGTTGCTTCCTAATCAGTCTTCGAAAACCGTACTCTCAACATCATCCTTCCAACTATTTGTTCTGGTACCTCCAAATGCATATCTCGCCCCTTCATTACACACCTCATCCCAGCAGCTTTGCATGCCATGTCTTTCAAGCCTCCTCTCTCACTAAAAGGGATGCCAAGGAACCACTGGGAAGGGATTCCAAGGCACTGCTTGGGATCTCAATGAGTGACAAAGCCTCTGTGCACATCAGCTGCATGTGTTTGGTGACTGTTGCTGATAGCAGCCACTCACACTGACTGGCGGGAGTAGACTCCAAGGGATAAGCATATACAACCAGTTGTTTAGCTGAGATTATGTCCCATCCAAGATTAGGCAGTGCTTTCAACCTGCTGCTCCTGCAACACAGAGGTACCTAAATCCAGTGCTGTACAGGCAGTGCTTGCTGGTGAGAGATTATTACCTCTGGGAGTAAAGCTCTACAAGCATGTCCTTCCATGCATTAGCTGATAAACAATGGTGCTGTGCACAGCACTGATTCTCAGTTTTATCCTGTCTTTCATAGCAGTGGCTCAGATGAAGCATGTGTTTTCTGAGCACAGTGACTTCAGCCAGTTGCTTTTGTACAATAGGCCTTAGATTGTTTCTGATTCATGCCAATTGCATCTACACTGTACCCTGGCAAGACTTAACTCAAGCTTAACAGCTCTCTTACTTGACGTCCCCACATCCAGTTATGACATGCCTCTCTAGCACACACACCTCAACCAGCCTCTTGTGTCATAGGTGTTCCAAAGCTCTGCAATAGCGTAATGACACTGACTCCCTTATATGCCACAATCCCAGCAGATTTTGAGCCAAGGTCATTAGGTAGATGCCTCAAATATAAGGACAGAAAGAGTCAAGTATTGTTTGTCTCTTTCCTTATTGATTATCTCTCCCCATAGCATCCATCGCCAAAAGCAAGACAGAAGTTCTGGGTCACAGACAAAGAAGGGCTACCAGGGCTCTTCAGGGTAGCAGGCAGTTCATCTGCATCTGGCAGAAGTTTATGTGGCACATGTTTCTGAGGTTAAGAACCCCATGCCCTCTGTTACCTCTCTACCCCTGGTAGCCCTTCTTCATCAATGGGGTAGAACAGGTTCAGCAAATAATGGAGACCCCTGGAGAATCACTGCTGCCCCCCCTGCAAAAGCAGATATTCCAAATTTACTGAAGTTTGCTCAGAGTTATATCCAGCTTTTTGTATTTGGAGTATCTCCAAAGATGGAGATTTTTCAGCCTCTCTGGGCTTCTGTTTCAGTGTTTCGCTCCCATCATTTAAAAGCTTTTTTAATTTCCTCACTGCAACTTGTGCCTGCTGCCCTTCAAGTTTTTGCTGTGCACTTCCAAGAAGAGCCTCACTCTGCAGCTCTCTCTAACAAACCATTAGGTATTCAAAACCAGCAGTGAGATGTCCCCTTAACCTTCTCTCTGTAAGCTAAACAAACCCAGCTCTTCATATACCATGTCCTTGCATGTCTACACTTCCTCATATACTGTATGCCTAGTTCCTTCTGGCTTCTGTCCAATTTGTCAGTCTCGTATAGCAAGGCCAGAAGTGGACATACAATTTGAAGGATGGTCTCACAAGTCCTAAACAGAGGAATAATTAACTGCTTCAATCTGTTGATTACACTGCTGTGATACAGCTCGGGGTACTGTTGGACTTCATCAGTACATAAAGGCCACAAATGTTGACTCACATTCTACTTCTTGTTCGAGGTCCTTTCCTGCCAAGGTGTCTTGTGGTTGGACAGGCACCCCCACAACCCGTAGTGCTGTATAGGATTACTCCTCCTTGTGTGCAGGAGTTGGCATTTGCCTTTGCACATTATTGAGAGTTGCCTTAGAAATAAGCTGCTTTCTAGCAGCCATGTTTAGTGGTAGATATGGAAGGTAATCAGCAATGTGTAAGGTGTGAGGATCCCTGCCCTTTGGAGGAACAAGAAAAATCTGGTTTAAGACAGGTGCTGAAGAACTTCGTTCTAGGAATGCATATGGAACAAGTAGTTGAGCTCATCCCATGGTCTCACATAAAGCCGTTTCTATTCAATCAGTTTTGACCAAGCTGCAAAAAACACATGAGAGAGTTCAGGGTCGACTGAAGCCTGAACTGATGTGACAATATAGAAGTAGGCTTTAAAACCCCAGAGAGCAACTCATACCTCTCAGTCACTAAGGCAATCAGCAATAACTTCCCGAAGGCTTCTCTGCCTCTCCTGGATTCTCAGCAGCGTTCCAGACACACATCCCAGCAACACACACCAGAAGTGTCCTTTTACTTGAGCAGTAAAAGGATTATATTGCAGGCCTCTTGTTGTTCAAGCCCAGTGAGGATGCACCCTAGTTTTTATAAGCTTTGCTGCCTCTATTTACAAGAAGTCATTTATTAGAAAATCACTCAGTGCTATGACTTGTATAAAATTAAATCTGATTTACCTTTTAGGTTTGGGTATTCTGGTTCTTGAGTGGTGCTGAGTAACTTACATATTCACTGTATATTCATTGTGATTAAGAAAACACATTCTTAAAATTGTAAGATGAATTAAAATATTTTTTAGACTCTTCTTCCTTCCAGAGCTCCAAAACTTCACAGAAATGAAAAATTAATTATCTACATTGATCAGTTCTTTAAAATTTTGGCACACTTACTGCTCTCTAATCAGTGTTACAGCTCACAGGTTTCTAGAGATTCTGAAACTGTAGGTCTTTGTTCACAAGGACTGAAAGTTTAATTTGCTTTCCGTCTCTTGAGCTCTCTGTCTAAGAGCTTTTCAGTACTGAAAAAGGTTACATTTATTTTACACAAAAGAAGGATTTATAAATGAACAGGTGAAAACATAAATGTTAACAATTAAAAGCTAATTATCTGTAGCTATCAACCGGTGACCAGGTGTTTTGAGCCATATAAAGAAGCATACATGACAAGGGAACAGCACACCATGTGGAGAGAAGTCTTAAAAATGACTATAAAACTGGGAGGAGGTATGTAGGAGATTTAGTTCCCCTAATGCAAGCCTGGTACTAGGATTCCTCCTGTGAGTAGCTGTATTCCACAGATTCTCACACCAGGGGCTGATTCTTCTACTGGTTGCACCAGATTTTAATCTCTGGGCTGCTAAATGTAGAGACACTTTCTCCTCTTTTACTCCACTCATTGCTTTGGCAGAGCTGTTGATGTTAACAAGTTGCTAATCTTGAACTTTCTTGTTGGGCCCATGTTTGTGCTCAGCTGAAGAACCAGCAAAACAGTGGTGCTGTGAGTGGGGTCTGAACAGGACTTTTTCTTGTTTGTTTGTTTGTTTTCCCACTGGTAGTAGAATGAAAGCAAAGTGAGTTTCCAAGTGCCTTCTTAGTTCCATTCTTTAGTCTGGTTGCCTTTTATCCAACATTAATTAATGTAACTGCTACAATTTCATAGTCCAGTAGAGACTAACTAATGATACTGGAGCGGAGTGTTTTGTTTCTGTAATAAATCAAGAAAGTAGTGCATATAATACAACCTTCCATTTCTTCCCACCACACCAAACTGAAGTAGATAAAATATTTCTTTTTCATGGCTTAGAGTCTGGTAGTTAGATCACTCCCCCGCAACTTCATAGGAAGGTCTGATACAATACTTAATTCTGCCTGGGGGATTTAAAATCCAACACTTCAGCTGTCTGAGAGTAGCCAGTGCTCCAGTCTAGAGAGGAACAATCTCTTTGGCTTCCATTGAATCTGTTCCTCAATGTAGAAGCCAGCACAAGATTTATGGCGCTAGTAATACAGAAGAGAAGAAGGAATATAAATGAGTAGCTACGTAAACTTCCTAGAATACAGCTGGTCTCTTCTAGAAGTAGCTCTAGTAAGTAGGTTTTGGTTGAAAAGAAACAAACCAAGGTGTTATCCCAGTAGTGGAGAGTGGTTAAGCTTCACATTATTAGAGGAAGCGTAAATCTGTGTTCCCAGAAGTGGCCTCCAAGATAAACCCCTGGAGGAGATGAGGACCTGCTATATGAGGAATCAAGTCACCCCACCTGACGACCTCAATCATTTGTGATCACAAATGGCTTTTCACAGCAATACCTGGGAAGAGGAACTGCTGGTGCTGCTGACTGACCTCCCATATGAAACAGCCACTGTTGACCAACCCACTACTCTTCCTTCAATTCCAAGTTGAAGGGAAGAAGGAAAGAGGGAAATTGGAGAAGTGTTTTTTGTAAAGTACAGTTGGCACATCTGCCCTGTCCAGTCACTGCAAGTTAAAATGATAATTGGACATGTAAGAAGTTAGAAAATCTGCAGGAATTCAGAAGATGTCACCAAAAAAAAAGGATACAGTTACATATACTTACTTTCCCAAGTCATAGATGTGTCTGTAGTGTCTACAGTCTACCGCTGGACTTACAAACAAAAGGCAGGGGTATTCTTACTCTTTTCTTTAAGTAGTGGGAATGGAGGGAAGTATTGATGAAATTGAATTAAAAGTCACAGAATGGGGAATTGTTTCTTCAAAACAATTGTCAATACATTTTTAAGAAAAAAACCCCAACTTTAAATATAATGATTCCAGAGGAAAAACAGCCTTCTTACAATAAGATTGACCTTATTAGAAGACTCCAGTGCTATCTACCTACACAAATTGTCAAGGCTGCCAGGAGACATGGCTTGCACACAACATATTCAGGCAAGAAGGTGTCATGCACAGGTCTGTATTTGAATTATTTGTGCTGCACAATTAACTATATTTTCAAGGCACAGGAGGTTAAATTGACTGGCATATTACCATGTAAAGCTGAGAGTATGTAAATATTCCACCTGAAGGTAAATCCTGAGCCTGATTTCCAGCCAAGAGCATCTCTGAAGTGAGGCATGCCTAGAGACGTAATGTTTACCATTCTTTTTCAAGTCAAAAAGCTTGTGATTTTGTAGAGGGAAAAACAAGACTTGCCATGTACTTGGTTTTGTTTTTTTACAAGCTGGCACCTTATTTCAGGTAAGAAAAATCCTCTTCCTTGTGCTGGATACTAGCCTTTAGGTTAAGGTTAAGCCTTTCAGTGTGGTATCTCTAGCAATCAGCAGGGAAACATCTGAATTCAGCAGGCTGAGGTGTTTGGTCATAGCCAACTATAGCCACCTAGGGAACAGTGAAGATGAGGAATGAGCCCCTCAGACACAGTGTTACCTGGTGTAAGAGGAGCTGCTGTCCACCAGGAGTCAGTAAGTTGTGGTCGACTGACAAGATGTCCTTCTCTGCCCTGGGGAAACAATGCTGGTGTTACCCTCATTGATTCGATGGGTTGTCAGAATAACTGCTCAGGCACTGGAGAACAACCACATTACTTCCTCCTTTATAAAAACTCAAATCTCCCACCTTCCCATTAAACATTCAGCCTATAAAGTGTTTGGGAGAAGAAAAGGAGGACGGATGAGGGCTACAGAAAACATTACATCCCCTGAATAATCCAACCAGCTGATCCACTGTACAGTCTGGGGTCTGTGCTCGATGTGAACCCATCAGGCAGAATGGGATCTGTGTCTGATGAACAAGGTCTCCATCCACTCCCTATTCCCACCAAAGTATTGGAGGGGGTTATTCCACAAGAATTCTCTTCAAGCCTGCTTAAAGTGTGTTATAATCTTAAAAGTACATCAATTAAAAGTTCAAGACTCCTGATGGAATTAGAGGGTGTGCAGAAAAGTGAGTGCAGATTTTTTTTTTTTAATTGAAAAAAGAGACAGTCTAGAACAAGGAATAACAGCTTTAAACTGGAACAGGACAGATTGAGGTTAGATGTTAGGAAGAAATTCTTCACTGTGAGGGTGGTGAAACACTGGAAAATGTTGCTTAGGGAAGTTGGGGTTGCTCCATCCCTGGAAGTATTCACGGCCAGACTGGCTGAGACTTCGAGCAACCTGGTGTAGTGGGAGGTGTCCCTGCCCATGCAGGTGGTTGGAAATAGATTGCAGAAAAGTGAGTGCAGATTTTTTTTTTTTAATTGAAAAAAGAGACAGTCTAGAACAAGGAATAACAGCTTTAAACTGGAACAGGACAGATTGAGGTTAGATGTTAGGAAGAAATTCTTCACTGTGAGGGTGGTGAAACACTGGAAAATGTTGCTTAGGGAAGTTGGGGTTGCTCCATCCCTGGAAGTATTCACGGCCAGACTGGCTGAGACTTCGAGCAACCTGGTGTAGTGGGAGGTGTCCCTGCCCATGCAGGTGGTTGGAAATAGATGGTGGTTAAGGTCCCTTCCATCACAAACCATTCTATGATTCTATGAAGACAAAATCCAGAGAGGATGCTGAGCACTCACACAAGAAACAAACTTTCTTTCCTTCAAGGAAGGACTTCCATCACAAGGCTCTCACATCAGGCATGACCAATAGCTCTTCCCTTCCAGTGACTCTTAAACTCTTGTCTGCACATGGTCATGTAGGTACTTCTAGAAGAGGTGTCTTCCCATCATCCTGAGTAAATCAGTCTCTCAGCTTCAGGAAGAAGGGACAACTGGATATTTAACCCTCCTTTGGGTGAATCCTGGACATTTGATTAAAACTAGCAGTAGAAAGAAAGAATATTTCTCTCCCAGGTTTCCTACTTCCCTAGCAAAGAATATTATACAAAGAGTAGCAGGAAAAATTGTATTTTGTGTAGAGTCTAACACAGCTGGTATGTGTTAGGTATGCTTTGATAACATCTTCCAGATCAAAGCCCTAGGGAACAGGAGTAGAGTTGGGAGTGTTGAGGAATGCCTGATATGGGTTTTTTTACTTAAGCAGGAATTCAGTACTGAGCTGCTCAGTTCTCTCAAGGAAAGGTGTTTGGGGTGCTCATGAGGTACCACTGCTTGAAAAACAATTAGGTTTCTTAGGTGTATCCAGGGATATGTAAGAGGAGGTTTCAGAGTCACAATTTTGGGTATAAGTGCTTAGTTTTCTTTAAGTTCTATCCAACACAGCTGTAGTGCATGTTCTTCAATCTCTCTTTTATAAATATGGATACATATGAAGTAAGGGGTAGAGGACATCTAGGACTGAGATGGGAAGTTACCTGCAACATTTGTGCCATTAGTGGTCCTCCTTGAACTATCCATCACTTACTCACACATCCATCACACATCCAAAAGAGTATTTGTATTGAATGCTGTGTGTGGTGTGTAATGCTGAGCTAAATCAAATTGGTTTCACTCAAATTTATTTTTGTCTTATCAAATAAAATTCACTCACTGAAACTCTATTCTAAATATTGGCCTTTTCATTATAGGAGTTTGTCTATGAATGACAATATCCCAAAACATTTTCTCTGAAGCAACTATTCCTTCTAATATTAGTAATGAAAACTGGTATTAAGGAAATAAGGGACCTTTCTTCTTATGTTCCAACTAGTCTGCTCTTCACATTTTCCAGAGATACAGCCACATTTCCATCTGCTTTAGGCCTTTTTGTTGCCAGCCGCATATGCTCTGAGAAGTACTTCTGGTATTTTAGCACTAGAGTTGATCAGATAATTCACAGTGAATAATTTATTTAAACAAATTTAGACTTTTCTGTCTGTTAGTTATATACGAGCTGCTTTTTATTTTCTTGAATTTATTAATTATTAAAATTATTTGCTTAATAACTTCTATGAAAAATTTAATGAGCATAGCTTTGTTTGTGGACTGTTTGTGAGCAGCTTGACATCAGTGCTAAGAGCTTGGTTCTGTTGCTCAGTTTTTTTAAATACTGAGGCCATGTAGCAGTTTTCTACTTCTTGATTGAGTGAATAAATTGAAGTTGTCTTTTGTGAATACTTACACCAAATTCAAAAGAGTTAAAAATTTGCTTTTAGTAACTGGTAGTAGTAAGTTATAATGTGCTGCAACTGTGTAGATCCCCTAAAGTGAACATTTTTTTTCCGTAGTTCCAGGACTGTAAATAGGTCATTCCCTTCTAAAAGGGATTTGGTTTCTTGTATGGGTGAGCTTAAGCAAAGATATTTTTAGGCAGCCAGACTGCGTTTGCTAGATGTCCAATCTTTGACTCCATAGTGGGAAGAAGAAAAAAGCCAATAAGTATCAGCTATTTTAAATAAGAATACTGTTGCTGTTAGAATATAAGCTACTGAATTTACTTTTTATTGTGTTTTTGTTTTAATTCTTTCTTCTTTTAAGATCAATGCCAGCTTTGTATTGTGAACTATAACCTTTATGTTGTGTCTATGAAAAGTTAAGTATTTGACAACAAAGCATCACGAGCACTGTTTTCCTCTAGAAAAGTTGGAACAGATTTCTATGGAATAAACAACATCCCTTTTGTTATATATATTTATGAATTATAATATCAAAAACTTTATGCAGCCAACCTTAAAAATGGATATTCTTAGGCAATTTTAGAATTCAGAGATTCTGACAAAACAAATGGAATAATTCAAAGATGGAATTGTTTATTTGTATTGTAAAGCTGATTAAGTTAATTTTTGTTTCTTCTAGTAAATGTTACAGAGGCTTTCTCTGTAATTACTTTAATTAGATGCACTAAACCTTTCTGAGACATTCAGTACAGAAAACTAAACAGAAAAAGCACAGTTGTTGTATAACTTCTAATGCTGTCTAAACCATAGCAAATGTGATATTATTTTGAATTTTTGTTCATCACAGCACTTACATAAGATTGATGAAAATGCATTAAGCAGGATATATTTATCTCCTTTAGTATTACTTCGGAAATGTTATTCATATAGCACCAAAATGCTGTTTTAGTAAGGCTGCTGCATATTTGACATGTAACTGGCAGATGATGTCTAAGCACTATGCAAGGCTATTAAAGATGACAATGAATGCACAAATGTATCAGTAAATGAGGGAGAAAGAAAAATGGTGAGATTTTTTAAAAAAATCAAATATCATTGCATGAAAATCATGAGTGGAGTCATGTCAATGAAATAAATGAGAGAAAATATATTGATAGTAATGTAAAAGGCAGAACTCTGAACTAGTGTATCAGGCCTGCAGTAATAAAATTAAATGAAAAACAAAACAAAACCAACAAGAAGTTGAGTAGTGCAGAGTAAAACAGTCTATTTCATATGCTTGTGCAGATCTGTTTTCATCTGAGAGCAATAGATTTATTTTTTTTTCTGGTTGAACGTTTGAGTGGGATTTAAGAGAATTCAAATCACTTGTGTAGATGAGGGGTTTCTCATCTCCTGTCTCGCACTATATATCAACGTCTTGAACTTCATGCAGTCCACTTAATTTCCACTGAGAGTGCAGATCCTTACATACGAAGTTTGACTCTTTGGCAGTGTGTTGTTAGTTTTTCTTAAATATATACGTAAGGTTTCTTAAAAGTAGCCCACAAACTCTCTTCCCCTTCCCAGGACTTCATGGGCCATGGGGTGGTAACCACTATGTCTTAATTAACTAGAAGACATACTTATTTAAAAAGAAGATCATCCCAGCCTTAATTGTAGAGCTGATCAAATTAGTAGAAAGAAACAGCTGTTAAAATGGCTAGGGAGATGCAAAAAGAGACCAAATGACTGAATATGAGTAGAACTCTGCATAAAATAAAGAAAATCTTATCTAGCTGAGAGATCATATACATTTCTACTTTCCTTACAATTTATACAAAAGCCTGGAACATGAGTGAAAAATGTTTCTGGATGATAAAATAATTTATCTCCCAATCGTATTCTTGTCTCTTCTGTCTGGGCTATATTGCAGAAATGTGTGTTGGAATTGTGCTTTCTGTTGGAATGAAGTAGTCACCACCAAAACAAAGCCTAAATGTGGTTCTGGGAACAGTTCCCTCTATGGACTGCTCCTGTTAACAGCTATGGACATGACTGCACATGTCTTGGTGCCTTCTGGTCTAGCCTACCCCAGTAAGCTTTCCATCCCTATGAGCTTTCATGTCCTATACACACCTAGTCATGTGCCATTAAGGAATTACTTTGGTATATACCCCTCTCTTTTCTTCTAATACTCTGACTCAGAATCAATCACACTAGCCTAAATATGTGCTACAGCCAAAGGGATGTCACATAGGACCTGGACGAGTCACAGAGCTGAACTCCTCTGCCCCACAGCCCAGGGGCTAGACACCGCTTCCAGAGGTTAACTAACTCATTTATCCAAGTGGCTACAGAACATAGACCACAACCTTCTGGCTGTCAATCTCCTACTCTCACTAGGCACTTTATAGACCATCTAGGTTCTTCAGTTTGGGCTCGGGATTTGAAACGTTGAACAGAGAGTCACTGAAGTGATCTGTTTGACTGTGTCTAAATCCACTTTGAGGTAATCTGCCAGCTCAAGCAGTCACAGGGACATGAAGAACAGGTAAAGAATAAAACCAGAATAGTTCAAGTTGAAAAATAATACTTCGGTCTCTTAAACTTTGAAAAAGTGACACATCGCAGTAATCTGATGGGCAAATTTATACCCAAACTCACATTGCTCAATGGAGCTTCTCAACTGCAGCTCACATCATCTGGCCTATGTCCTTGACCCTGTTTTATAAACTGAAGAGATTTTACTTCTTCAGCTGTGAGCAGGGACAGAGAAATGAAAGTTCATTTTTATAGTTACTGTGGAGATTTTGAAGCTACTGTTGGAAATTGCTACAGTAACCAACTGTTTAATGTACTAATTTTGGAGTACTGTGGTGCAATAATCTGTAAGAATTACAGGCTGAAAGCAGTGGCAGTTATGCAGGGATGTGTTTTGGAAAATTCTAATAAATGTCTCTTTATATATACATATATATGTGTGTGTTAATACTTTACACATCTTTAAATGCTGGTGCATTTGTGACTCATGATAAATGAAATGAATGGCTCTCTGTACTTCATAGGTGCTGTGAGGACAAATGATTGTTTATGAGAAACTAAAAGTTTAGGTACCTAGGACCACAGCTTCTTAAGCAGATAGCTGAAGGAATGGAGTCTGATTCCTTTCCAACTTGGTCCATTTTATGCATATGAAAAATGCCATTGCAAAGACCGTGGGATTAATAATTTTTTCTACAGATATCCAGGCCTGTAAAGTTGGGGCTGTGGGCTTCTTCATCTTGTGCATGGTGTTTCCCGATGAACACAGTGACTTGGCAACTCACTTCATGTGCACCGAGTGCCGGGTTTTGTATTTCTCTCATTTGCTCTCTGTCATATCAGTGTTCTGGTGGCTGCTGCTGACCTCAGGGTGGAACAGTTCTACCCTGTGAGTCACAGCATAGTGTCCACTGTGCCTTGGGATTACATCTCTTAGTTTGTGTGTGTTCTGCACTGCTACCTACAAATTGCTCTCTCAGGACTGTATTAATCAATGTATCTATTCTTGGTTTTCCTCATTTAAGTTTGGTCTTTTCCAATATTTTACAGAGAACTCATGTCAGAGACCATGAAGTTTTGGATGAACTAGAGAAGTAATGGGTATGAACTCTACTAGAGAGTAGAGAGGAGTGATAGCCACTGAATGCAATCATGTGCATGCATATGAAAAGCAACAAAGTCAATCTCTTAAGTAGTATTTGTTATTATTTTACCAGATTGTCAGTATAACACTTCTATTTTTCTCTCGTGATCTCATCTGCTTGTTTTCACATTGATCCATTTTAATTTTAACTTTATATTCCTCTCCTCCTTCTCTTCCCAGGTTGCTCTGCTTTTGTTTTTCTTGTGATATCATAGCTGCAACACCGTAAAGCCCACAGAGATCTTCTTGCTCCAATTCAATTTGGCTCACATGTATTGCTCTGTTTCTTCCTGAAATTGTATTGCCATTTCCAGAAATGACATAGCAATATTTCACTTGAGTTCACTTGCCATTTTAAGTGGACCTTCATGGATTTGCATTAATGATATGAAACCATGCCTAATAGAACTACAGTGTGGAGAAAGGTAAAATGAAATTAGTTCAGCTCATTGTCTGCCATGCACTGAATTGGCAGAGAAAATAAAATTTTATATTGCTGTAACATCTATAAAAATGGAGGACTGAAAGATCAGTCCTACACCATCCTCAAAATCTCTGCATGTTGACATGCAACCTACAAATATAATGTTTTTCTACTTGTCCCCAGGTGAAAAATAAAGTTCATTAAAAGAATAAAAAACCTACAGGCAAAGATTTTAAAACTATTTTGCAGTTTTCTCAAACCATAGCTTGTTCTGCCATTCTCTGGCAAACAGCAAATGAACTTCCAAAAATGTTTGACTAAATCATTTTGCAAAGCTTCAAAAATTTCAGAAATTGGTATATTGAAATAAGATACAAACAGAAAACCCCATCAAGTGTCTGTGATTTACTTTTCTGAGCAGACAGCAACATTGCACAACAGCTTGAGACTGGAAATGAGAAGGATCCTACATCCAGATGAAACTTCATGGGGATTTCAGGCAGAATATAATTATTTCATATAATTATATTATATACGAGCAGAATATAATTATGCAAAGCTGGAATTTTGTCAGGACACTGTGGTGAGCACCTATGCTTTGTGAAAAGCTTATGGGGATTTTTAATTACAATAAGTGGTCAGATTCTTAGTTTGATGTCTCAGCCAAGAGATGAATTGATACTGAACTAGTAGACTCTCAGTGCACGGCTGGGTAGTACAAAAATAACAGAACCATTAGACAGCTTGACTCACTTTGTAGTGATGGCAGAATGGGCTGTATCTCAAATCTGGAACATTAAAAAATACTGTTGCTATTCCACAGAAGAACAGTGATTATGAGGGATGCAACTCTGTATTCAAGATTCTTTCATTCTGGGGAAAGATACATATCTGCTAAACATGCAGATATGTTATCTGTTCACTTCAGAAACACTTAAACAACTGAGCATCTATCCTTAAAAATCACCACAGAATGGAATAACTTTTAAAGAAATTATCATGCTATGGAATGAGTCTTATGATATGAACTCATTATGAGTTGTAGAGCCTTCAATCAGCAGAGTGGATATTATGCTGGGTAGCTGAATACTCAGAAGTTTCTTAACTGGTTCAGTCCTATCTGTCTAATCTATCTATCTTCTCATGTCACACCCAGCTCCACTGTATCTGAATGTCTTCCAAGTCTCTCTGGGGCAACAATATTTTTTTTCATCATTTTTGGTAATGTAATATAAACTGGAGGCTATAGTATCATTATTTTATTTCTACCCCAATATATTTTTTGTCAGATGTTAATTCATAGTGTTGCAAAGTTCTTTCAAAAGAACAGAAATGAGAGTTGATACTTTGGAAAAACAGATTTGCAATGCTCATTAGTAACATTTTAACTTTTCTATATGGGTTGTATGAGATATTTCCAAAAAACACTTTAAAGGGTTACCAAGATTCCTACCTTCAGAATTTCTAGCAGAATTTTTTATTTTTTTTTCAATTTTTTTTTTAACTTGGTGATGCTTGTGTCTTGACTAAGATCCTTGTCTGAGCAAAGAGTATCTGACTGACAGATTTCATTGTTTTAACGGCCTGTATGGTAAGATCCTAAGTTTGCATTAGGTTTGTGAAGTGATGGTAATTGTTTGCCTCTCAGCACAAATATCTTGTCTGAGTGGTGCCTAAACACGATTGTGAAGTGGGGTCCCTTGTATAGTTTTTGAAATTTTGGAAGGAGACAGAATTTGTTAAGTAAAACTGCCTGAATGGCTGCCCTGATTTTTTTGTAGCTAGCATGAACAGATGCATATAACAGGTAATAAAATGTATTTGTCCATAGACTCCCAACATGAGGCACCTTGATTGCCAGAAACTTAAACTCATGCAAAATATGATCCACATACAAAAAGTCAACATAACTTTAACAGAACTGCTACTGGCTTCACTGTAATTAAGTGCTAATCGTAGGGGTGTGCTGTTTTGCAAGGCTGTAAACCGGTTTCCTGAGCGGATAAACTCAGAGGTCAAAGGCCAGGGAGTTGGCTCTGTTGAGGGACCAGGATCACTGCTGAGAAAAACAGCACACCTGTCCTGGTATTGTGATTATGAGACAAATGTGAATAAAGCCAGTAAAACAAAGTAATTTGAAAGTCTGGAAAATTTATTGACCTCATTGTAAAGAGTGGCATATTGTAGGCACATTGAGCACAGAGCCGGGCGCTGCTGGGTCCCACGGGACAGCGCTCAGCTCTCCAGCACCAAGCAGGGGACAGGGAGCCACTCACAGGGTTGCACTGCACTGCTTCTTGGCACGATCTTGGAAAAGTCACTTGGGCTTTCTAAGGTTATGTTTTCTGAGCTATAAAATGAGGATATTAGTAAACTTCACAGAGGGGTTTCCAAGTGTGAATAACAAATTATGTATAGCTCTTCAGTGTAATAGGATGGAAAGTTTAATCTATACTAAATAAAAATGGCATCTGTTCCATATGTTTCAGCAAATAGCACTGTGCATAAGAGTTTCAAGAATAGATGCACTTAAAATCAAGCAAAAAGCCATAAAGATTCATGAAAAAGAAGAAAAAAACCAACCCTTTGAGAGTAAGTTAAAATGACTGTGCTTTATTCATTGGCTTGGAAAGAAAGGAAAAGAGAGAGGTGCTGTGATTTTTATCACCAGAACAGCACATTTATCAGTAAGTAATTGAACTGTTAGTAAGCACTGGTGGGGGACATCCATCCTGGCATGAAACGCTGGGACTCGACACAGAGAGAAGTATGGATGCATTGTTTCTGCATCATGGAATCCAAATTTCTGAGGCTCATTTCTATGGCAGATAGATCCATACAGTTTCCAAACCAGGTCATTTTTTGAACCAGCAAGAATTTTATATGAGCAAAGAAGAAAAAGTAACTTCTTCCTCAAACAACAAATAAGGGGGCAGTGGGGGTGGAGGGGCACAACACCAAAAAAATCCCAACAAAACTAAAAGTTGATATTTCACCACAATTAACATTCAAAATATTCCTGACATATGGAGAAATGTGCTTGTGGAACTTCCTGCCACAATTAAGAGTGAAAGAAAGAATGTAGTTATTTTACAAAGACACTTCTAATCATAAGCAAAAATATGCATATGCATAACTTCACATGCATATGTTTGTTCCAACAGCACGTACTGTTAAAGCCTTTAGGGACACATCTGGAGGAATAAAAACGGTGGATTGGTTTGGGGTCTACGTGAACATAGCTCTCCCCCATTAGCCCTTGCACTTGTCACCAGACACTTCACAAAATGGAGCAGCATTCTCACATCCCTCAGGCATCTACGTTCCCATAGCTGGCTATTTAGTAAATCAAAAAAGGGAGAAAAGAACCCCTCCTGCCTGCAAGGCTTATTTTAAAAATGACATTTTCCCTGCCTTCTCCACTGGAGAATCTGATATCCATGTTATTAGTGAAATGATACCTCATAAGCTGAATTTAAAGTCTGATTCCACCACCTAGTCCCTTGGCTCTGTGTCAATGATGGCTGCTGGCCTGCAGTGTTCTCACCCTGTGTGACAAGAGGATCACTTTTCTCATATGTGTGGTACATGTGGTACAAATTTTACCAGTGTGTGTAAATACCTGATTGGGGGATTAAAGAGGGAGCCAGGCCTTTTTCAGTGAAGTTCACGGACAGGATAAGAGTCATTGGGCACAAATGGAAATATACGAAATTCTATTTAAACATGAGTCTTTTTTACCATGAGGGTGGTCAAATCCTTGAACAGGAACAGAGAGTATGTGGAGACTATTTTGAACAGCACTATAGGTATTGAAAACTCAACTGGACAAAACCCTGAGCACTCTGCTCTTGCTGACCATGCTCTGCACCAAGGGACTGGTCTAGGTGATCACCAGAGCTGCATTCCTACTTCAGCTATTACGTAAACACCTCAAAATAATAATCAACCAGATGACCACCCTGAAAATTGTTCTGTTTGAGTAATCTACCTGTATCTTTCTTGATGAAGAAAACAAACTGTATGGCTTTCCCATCCCCTAGACAGAGTACACAGGAAGACAGCAGAACTGACTTTTAATTAGATTTTTTTTAATCTGGATGTTACTGATTTTAAATGGTGCAGAACTAATGTATGTACAATGTATCTCCACTCACATACATCTCTGCAGTAACACCATGTGGTTACTATAGAAGGCTTATTATTTATAGATCTCCAGGGATGTTGCAGATGCACTGTGCAGTTACACCTGATTTAATACAATCCTAGAAAATCACACTGGAAAGAACTTGAATCCCAAAGCAAATTAGCCTAATCTGTTAGATAAAGCTCTTAAGGATCTCCAAAATGGAGACTCCAAGACTTCCCCAGGCAATCTGCCCCTGCACTTGGAGGAAGATTTCCTTTACAACATAAGAGAATCCTGCTTCCTGCAATTCTTACTCTATCTGCCCTCACCATGAGAAACAGGGTCTTTTCAACAGCCTTTTATGTACTTGAAAGGTTGATATCTCTTTCCTTGATTGCACAAGGCCATGTTTTCTAGATCTGCAATCACTCTCACTGACCATACCTGGACTCTTTCCAGTCCACATCTTCCTTTAATTTATACAAATGACATAAGAGGAAGGTTTAGCTTTACAGAGTGAGTTCCTGTACACATGGAGTTTTTTGACAGAGGAGAAACAAACCAGAAACAATGCTGACTTCTGGAACAAAACAAAGCTTTAAAAATATTGAAAAAAATGCATTAGATGAAAAAAAAGAAAAATCCTGGAATATCCTAAAGGTCTCCAATTCTTGTTATCAGAGCAAGTTCTTCTAGTGGTTAAAGATACTACTACTCTTCTGCCAGTGGTTTTTGCCTGAGTAGCGGTGTTGGATATATTCATAGAAATTAAGTACAGATCATGATGCACTTTTATTTAATCTGTTGTATAAAACCCCTGCATCAAGACCTAGAATTGCTGGTTTAGCTAGACATATCTTTTAGAAAGACATCCAATCTTGATTTAAAGACTGCCAATGATAAAGAATATACCAGATCTATCGATAGTTATTCTAATGGTTAATTACCCAACCCAATTGCTGGTTTGAATTTGTCCAACTGAAGCTTCCAGTCATTGGATACTGTTATGCTTTTGTTTACTACATACAGGATCCCAGTACTATCAGAAATACTTCTTCAGCTGTCTCAGGTGTTGGCTCTGTAGCCTTTCTAATTGTTTGTTTATTTATTTAGGATACCAGATCCATTTGGGTTCAATAATCATCTAGTGGTGTACACAAAGGTTAACTACAAAGTCCAAACCTTTTGAAGCTGTTTCATAGTGATTGGATCAGATCTGTATTGTTTGGGACCTACTGTATACGGATTTCTTCTTTCTCATGGAGAATGTCCCTTGCACCAATGTCTTACCTTTTCATCCAGTAGGACAGCAAGTGACTTGACAGCACAGCTCCTCTTCTAAAGAGCGTGTAAAGCAACTTAGGCAGTTGACTTTGAGACACTTGGGGTCTTTTTCATGTTAAAATGTTTTTTTTGCATTTTTAAGGGTGTAGAATATCATCCATATAATCTTAGCCATAACAAAACCATTGTGTGGAAAGATTCCATTTCAAATCTGCAGCTACAGTTTGTCCTCTAGTAGCGTTACTGAGTTGTGTCTCCTTCATGAGATTATTTTGTGTCTGGTTTCCCTGGAAACTTCGAGCATAAACAGAAGATGTAGGTCTTTTAGTCTACTGAGAATTTCATGATATTTGGCAGATTGAAGAAGAAGATACTGTACATGTGCAGACTGATTCAAAACTGCATATGCAGTGAGCTGGATTTATCCTTGATATGTTGAATTTAACAGCACAGACAGTGGAAGTGTGATATTTACCAGATGTATCCAGTCCCTGTACCTGTGTTGTATAGTCATTCTGCTTGCAGTCAATTTGCTATATCTAGAATATATCTAACATGCTGCATGTTGAGGTCACTTGAGTCCTGCACATTATACGCATCCTGAGCACTCTGAGCTTTGGTGTGGTGCAAAAGGTGCTACTCCCTCTTTGCCCAATGGATGCATTGATAGCCACTGCATTGGGATTTATGCACTGATCAAAAATGCAGAACTCATCAAATTCATTCTGGGGACATCCCTTAAAGAGGGAGTAAGTATATCTTGCCTTGTGATTTTAATTCAAGCTGATTGACCTAGAATATATTTTATGTCCAAGATACTATTGTGTTTCTCTTTGGTTAATTTTTCAGAGTTTTAAGATAGCGTCTTAGCGGAAACATGCAATGTTAGTACTGAAAATGTTTCCACTTCTACTTTTTTTTTTTTTTCTTAACTTATCTGTGCCTTTTCACTCTAAAATCAGAGGAAATTTAATAATGTTGGATAATTAACAGAACATTCCACAAGTCCTGAAATGTTTAATTTCACAAGTTAAATACAATTGCACCCAAAACAGAATACAGACATTTAAATTGGCGATAGACTTTCTCAGACATTTTTTATTGCTCTTTTACTGCTTGTAGGTGCTAAAAGTCAAAGGGAGAAAAGTAGTAGATAAGATCACCTAGTCCTTTTTTGTTATTCTCATCCTTCAAGGCTATCTTAGATAGCACTTCCTTCTAGCAAAGAGAAAAGAATGGGACCATCATTACAAATCCTATCACATAAAACAAGGAAAGGAAAGAATCCAAGTAGTGTTGTACGTAGGCCATATGATGATAAGCATCTTCACTATCAGTGCTATACATAGTTTGCCTCTAAAATTACTTCGATATTACACACAGCTTTTGATCTAAAGAAATTAACCACCTTCCCTTCTCCCGGTAAGATGAAGGTGAGACCATAGAGCCAGCTTTAGTGGGAGGATACTTTATTAGGTTAGTTCACTTCCCATTCTGTTCCCAGAAAGTCCATGTGCGCATGCTCCTTTGCTCTTGGTCTGCTCTGGGGCAGCCAAATGTTTCCTTTCCAGAGAAGAAGACATTTCACTCCAGGAACTGCTCCAGGTGAAATATTCAAACCATGCCTAGCTTGGATCCCCTGACTCCAACAGTGTAGCACTCTCAAATGTCTTTCTGTACTCCTGTCCTGTAGCATGCATCCTTTGCATCAAAATTGCCATGTGAATGGCTACAGCAGATCTTTGTCATTATCTTGGGCACCCAGAAGTGAAAAAGTCCAGAAAATTATCAACTGTGTTTCAGGATCAGAAGGGTCAAGATAGTGTGCCTTATAGTTCCAGCACTCAGTGTGGACATGAGGCAAAGCACACCAACAAGGCAGGGAGCCAGAACTTAGTGTACAGACATAAGTAGCTGCCAGAACCAGCTTAGGCCAACACCAATTACATCAAAACAAACAACTAACAAATTTAATCCTCCTATATATATTTGTGTATGGGTGAATTTATGTATGTGTGTGTGACTTATGGGGTGAGTTTTCCCATTTTAAAAGTTCTTCCTCCCTCAACAGTTACAGTGTTTGGATCAGAACTACACAACCACAACATAGCACAGGGTTAATGCTTCTATAGAGCACATGACTCACAGTGTGTATTTCCCTGTCTCTGCAAGTAGGAGTTTATACAGCTTTCAGTCTGATAAGCACTGGGATTTTAGCTCAAAGAGTGAAGCTTTCACTTTTAAAATTTTCTAGTCTCTCCTTGCCTTCTGACTCATAATGACTGTTCACTCTTCAATAGTCTCTTCTAGCTGATGTCAAAGTGCAAAATTACAAATACGTTTGACCACATGATCACACAGTGGGTTGGTCCCAGGATGTGTAACACTATCTATTTAATTAGGTAGCAATCATTCTGAATACTTTCAATATATTCTCTCATCATTGTAGCATTTGTAGGAGCCAGTTTACCCAGCTGATTGTCATTCCCTAGTTCAAAGTGAATAGGAGATCATAGAACACAGATGCAGTTGACAGTTTTAAATCAGACCTCAGACAGAAAGGAAGATCTTTAGAAGAGAATTATCTGATAACTCTCTGAGAACAAGTGAAAGGTTATTAGCAATCACATAGTGCCAGATTTTCTGACTCAGGGCTGCCTGTGTACCCTAGCTTCTGTATGGATTTCATCAGATGATAACTGGACATTTCCAAATGGATGTCCTGATGACATGTAAAGTTCCAAGCAAACTCAAAACCTAGAATATAGACTGGTTTAATTTCTACTGCCCTTTTTAAACAGAAAAACTCACATGTGAAAATCGTCTCTTAACTCCTTGATGATTGGTTTTATTACATTTTTATATGAGCCAGAAATAAAAACTAAACAGGCATGAACATATTCTTAAATAAAGCAGCTAATGAAATGAAGAAAAAGTAGTCATTCTTCTAAGCTCTAATGCTTAGTTTAACACTTTATGGGCATAGATGTTTGCTTACTTAGTTGACTTCGTTATCTAGTATGTCTTATCAATCCATGAATGTTTTCAGTTTTCTGCTTGGGGATTAAAAAGCATGCCCAAATAAAATTCCCACTGAAGTACAAAATAGTTCCTTCAAAGCAAAAGTAGAAATAAATATAATGGCTTTTAAAATATTATTTATTTATTTATTTGTTTTTCGCTTTTAATGGTAGAAGAATAGGTTTTTCAATGGGGTTTGAGTACATGTTTTATAGATTAAATTTACATATGTGTTTTGGAAATTACCTTAGTTAACAAATAGCTGCTTTCCATACAAATGATGAAATGGTAATGCTAAGGGATTCTGATTGGAATTCATCTGGAATACTTTCACCATTTTGAATATCCCTCTGTACAAAAGTAAACAGAAAGTGCCCATGGTGCAGGAGGAGTTTTATCAGTCCCTCTCTGATCATCCCTGTTACTTACAGGATGAAGAAAATAAAAAGGTTTCATTTTGCTTTACCTAGTAAAGCAAAAGTTGAACAATTACCTATAAATAGATCAAAAGTATTACACAAGAACTAGTAAAGGTTTTTTTAAACCAAAGGACAAGTGCAAAACAAAATGAGAATAAACCAGCCATTAATAAACTAAGAATGAAAATTAAAATATTGCTTTGGAACACAACAATAAGGTTTTCATTCACCTGTCTAATGAGAGTGGTAGGATACGGTCAGGCCCTCTGCTGTCCCCTGGCACCAGCACATACGCAACATTAGTGGAGTAATGTACTTCTACATTATCTAAGCTATTCACTGTTGAAACAATTTGGTTGAGATTAGATTTTTGGCTCTGGAAACACTAAATCTTGACACTTTCTTTGGTTAGTCATAAAATACTTTTGCTTAAACCACAATGTCCTTAATAAAATATTAGTGCCCAAAACTTCATTTCCGTGCATGTGGATGTGGAACTAGTCTACAGGTCTAGTGGCGGTATCTTTGTTGATCTCAAATATATACCCAATGACGTCACCAAAATCTCATCAAAATCTCTGGGTTTGCTGTATTTACACCTAAATAACTGTAGCCCAAACTGTAGCAACTGGAAGATATGACATCAAGTTTTAGGTTTTTTGTTTTGCCAAACGTGTCAGGTTTTCATAGTTATAAATGTTCTATTGTGGTCTGCTCAGTCCATTTTCTTAGTTACAGTTCCTGACCTAGCTCTGATACACTTTATCATCGTTTAGGTCTGAAAAATTACTATAAAACAGTCTGTCTCTAGTATAATCACAGCATAAAGTATATTTGTATGTTTAATATAAGGAAATTATGTGCTGAAAGGTAAAGCAACATATAATTAATAGTAAACATGGCTAATGATAGCTAAAATACATCAAAGCCTCCCTCAGCCCATTGGCTAGTGTACATGCTTTCGGCAAACTAACTTCCAAGCAAATTAACTTCTTTTCTAACTAGAGTTCTTTTTAAGTTTTATAGTGGGAGAAGCTGATTGAAGCTTTCATTAATAAATAAAATTATAGATCCATGTCATTATCTCATGCAGTTGATGCGTAAGGTGATGCATGATATTCCTATAGTATTTTACTTTATGACTATTGAATGTATGGTACTACTCTGTGTTTCCAAATACAACTTGGTAGTTGTGGTTGTGTCATATATTTGGGACTTAGGTCAAGGGCTAATGTAAGAAAAAGAGGTCCTTTCTAGGAGTTACCTTGACTGTTGATTTTGTAAATATAATTTCCATTAGTTTGTTTTACTCATCTGTCAGAAGCAAAATGAATGCTTAAGTGTTTTGCATGTAATTTCAATGGAACTGTGGATGTTAACAGTCAAAAGATGTTGCAAGGACTGTTCTAATTTTCTGCATAATGCATTAAATTGACTTATTTCAGGGAAGAGAATCTTTACTCTGTTACCTAAGTTCTATCAAGTGAAGTTATATGGAGCTGAATTACATTTTATGCAGCCTAGAATTAAATTAGGATCTTCAAAGAAATCACAGGGAGTTTGCTAGTACAAAAAGTCTGTTCTTCTTCCCACTTTCAAAACCTTCACCTTTGAGTTGACTTCATAGAACTTCATCTGCGTGAAAAAAATGTATTGAGAAAATAATTACTGGCAAAGCTGTATATAGGTTTTGAGAAAGAACTTGTATAGATCTTTTTCTGTTTATAAAATTCTGTCCTGATTCCTGTCTGTGTTGTGGGTAATTGCTGAGTGAGTTATAAGGTTGAAGCTGTCATTTTTTGTCCTATTATCAAATGTTATGAAGAATCACTGGGTCTTTCTTGCATATTGATTGTTTATCTTATGAGGACTCAGTGACATCATGCTTCCTTGCCCTTGAGGGCTGGGCCTAAACTGAGCAGAGCAGAATTACAGGGTTTCAAGAAGCCCTCTGTTCAAAGTGTCCTCACAGCTGTGACTCAACTTTCATTCACTGGTGCTGTATTTTCATAGCATTGTTCAGCTCTAATGATGAGAAGCCAGTTGCACAATTAAGATAGATGCAGTCTTGTTTCCCTGCTTACTAATCGCAAGAAGTTGTTGTGCTTTATATTTCATCTAACGAGAAGTGTAAGGTGGGGCTTTGAGAAGCTGAGAACATGTTCAGACCCATTTTCTAAAGGAGATTTTTTCAGATGGCTCTGAAATCATGTATGGCCATCATCCATCATTAGTAGCTAGTTTAACAATTATAGCAACTCAGTTCTTTGTCAGCTGAGTAGCCTTTTGGTTAGATGTTGGTACTGAAGTACAGACAAAGAGAGGAAAATTTTAGAGAAAAAATTGGAAAGGTGGTATGTTTGATTGAAAATTCTAGTTCAAAATGAAGAAAAATCATAATCTCATACTCTGTAATTTTGAAACTCAACATAATATTCACATCTGCTGATAAAATACTCTTATCTCGGTGACTGTAGAACTTTTTTCTCTCTATGGCCCATATTCATCATTATCATTAGGCATTACTAATCATCAGTTTTACACATTCTCTTACAGAATCACTGAGTTGTGCATTTCTGACCAGCTGTTTCCTACTGCCTTGTATGTGTTGTAGTAGAAGATATTTCTGAGGTTATGTCAACACAACATGTCTTTTATTTTTCTCTTATTCAGAAAAAATGCAATTAAAAAGAAATAAGAATTGGTTACAGTCTGAATGTACTATAAGCACATTTCTTTCACCTGGGAATTATTACAGCAATAGATTTCTTCACAGATCTTCTGTTGTTATTACTTTTGAAAAAAGGCAAATCTCAGTGCCTTTGAAAAATAAAGCAATAATTTTTATTATTCCCACAGTTCTAAATCTGGAGCCATAGGCAGACTTCTAGATAGATTTTAGTTTTCTATGATACCTCAACCTGGAAACAATAGTGTTTCAGGAGTTGATTCATGATTAAATCAAGCAACCTGTCCCTACAGGCAATAATACCTATCAGAGAGGTAGGGTGGGGAACTTAATCTTATTTGATACTAATCAATGTGCCATTCCTAAAATAGTGTGGTCTAACACTTGAATTGTAGAATGGTGAAATTAAGAATTAAAGATTAATCCTGTCTTTTGTTTTTTTATAAAAGTGTAAAGGCAACATGCCAAGTTCACAGATAGGAGCTCTAGATCTCCAGTGAGGGAATTAAAAGAGAGGAGCACAGGACAGCCTGTTAAAGTCAGTCCTTTGATCTCCAGTGTGTGGGACACATCAGAGGCAAGGAAGAGAGGGAGAGATGGAGGGCAGAAAACAAACACATGCTTGATGCCTACATAGACTTAGGATCATGCAGAAGCCCACGGCTGAGTCTGGGAGGAGAACTTTAACTTCTCTGGTAGGAGGGGCAGTGGTTGGGAAAGTGGAAGAAGGAACAGCCATGGCTTACTATTGAACGTATGTGGGAAACTGATCCCATCCCGAAGCAACTCATAATGATTTCCATAAGCTACCTTAGCTTCGTCCTTCCCTTACATAAAAGGGGCAGGCAGTATTCACTGTCTACCACAAGTGGTTTTTCTCACTGGGTTTTCTGGGGTTTTTAATTTTTTTTTTTAATTTAAATTTATTTTTTCTTTAATAAAATACTTCAAAATTATTCTGAAATTTTCCACATACAGGAATTTCTGGAAAAGAAACTACTGTTTGGTGTTGTGTTGTGTTGTGTTGTGTTTTGATTGAAAGGAGTTAAACATCTTAACAGCCAAAGAGGAGAATAGGCAGATAACCAGGTGACCAGGCCAAGCAACTGGCTTCCCAAAGAGTGCAACAGGCCATAACAAGAGCCTTCTTATTGTCAGAAGATTTCACAAAACTACTAGGACTCACTGTTTCAAACCAAATAAATTAATATTTTTCTGACTTTAAATATTATTAGGGTCAATATTTTCATGAACTACATGTGCACAGACACTTTTCTGTCCTTCCCTCTCCCCCCAACTCCTAAATCCACATCTTGTCTACAAATGTTTAATGTTAATGTTAAAAAATATTTAGTTCACAAATGGATTGCACCAGCACACCTTTGCTGCAACTACTTCCAGGAGGCAGCTTTTAGCTTTATCTTAAGATTTGTGTCCTGTGAGCTCTGTAAGTGCTTTAAATATAGAAAGAATTCAATAAAGGAACTGGAAAGAACATAAGGAGGCACAAAAGACCTCTCTAGTAAACCAAGTACTAAGTGCAAAACTTCACTTGCCAGAACAAGAATTTTCTGTTTTCATTATGATGGTTAGACTGGTCATTAGAGTCACTTACTCAGTACTGCATGGAGGCAGTGATAGCTACCCACTCAAAGAGGCTACTGGATTTATCCCCTTGCCTCCAAAGACTGTGGGATCTCTTCCTTGAGCTTCCACATGAGCCAGACCTGACTTTTTATAAATAACTATATATTCAACTATAACTAATAACTAATATTCAACTGTTCTTGTGCTGTTCTTGTGCTTACTGAATTCACACAAAAGGTACCACCTGGGATTACAAATGCACGCCTACTACCCACTATGCCACAAGCCACAGAACATGTTTATTAAGTATCCAAGACAAGAGATTTTTATGGAGAAGAATGAGTCATGGAAGCAATACATTATTTTCTTTCTCACTAAATGGGAGAAGACAGTGTCAATTAAAATCAAACTATCCTTCCTTCTAGACAATAATGCCTATAGGTGCTAACCTAGTAAAAAACACTTTTCTGTATGTATGTCCCCTCACTGTCAATGTGACAGTATTGCAGTGGCAGGAGACATTAATGTGATACTTCATTATAAAATGAATCTATTAAAGACTGCTAAAATTTGGAAAATAAGACTGTGACTATTTGTGCTGTACCTTTGCAGTAATTTGGGATATCTTCCTCTTGTTACTATTCTCATGATGTTTTCTCTTTCTTGTAGAAAAAAAAAAAAGAAAAAAAAAAAAAGTAATTTTCCTCTATGTGGCTATTCATTAGAAATGAAATATTTCTTCTGTACCTGATAACCTTTAAAAAGTGTGCAATGATCCCTGATTATTTGTTCAAGGTTTGCCTGTATATTTTTATCATATCAGAGCAAATGAAATTCCAGAAAAGGATTTGAAATTACAGATGCTGATTGTCATGGTGCTATAAAAGTAAGATGAAAATACTGATCTCAAATCATGAGACTTACAGACTCACACCATGCTGAGGTTGTGTTAGCATACTCCTGGATGAATGGTTCTGATACTGACTGATGCTAATCACTGAACCTATGTTTTGCATGCTAATCCTTTGATTTAGGCTCTCTTATGATTATCTAACATTTGAAAAGGCCCCAGATCCATCTTCATTTCCTGCAAACCAGCTTGAAAGAGAAATGTGGGGTTTTTTTCCTTCTGTCCTCAAATCTCTACAAGCCTGCAAAGCTTCAAAACGGTTATATACAACAACTTAGTTTTTCAAGACTAGGATGGACATAGATTCAGTTCTGCATTGGTAACTGGCTTTTCACTGCAATGTATTGTTTGTTGCTAACCTGTGTATTGATCTATAGCTGTAGACTGCAGTGATATTTATGTCACGTTCATTTTCTGAATATCAGTTCTAAAACAGGTTTGTAAAGATGGGGGGGTTAAAATTAGCCTCTCTCTCTGCACATGCATATATATACTCACCACAACATTTATAGTGCCATTTTACAGGAGAAGTAGCATAGACAGGTTACAGAATGGCTATACAAACCAGGATGTGTTTAGATGATGTAGGGGTCCTAGCAAAGTCATTTGACTGACTGCTTTGTATGCAAAGCATATGACTCAGTCAGAGACCGCCTTCCCAAATTCCTTTCTCATTAAGAATGGGGTGTGGCAACTGAAATAATGTGTGATTGCTTTGGTGAAAACGTGTTAGACATATGTGTTTGGGATGGCTGTATTTTTTGGATGGCAAAGCAAATGACTAAGTTGTGTTGGTCATCCTGAATATGACCATGGCCTTTGTACCGCATCACGCAGGCACTTCTTTATTGGTCTAAATGCAACAAGAAAGAAACCCAAGATCATTAGTTTTTTTTCTTTAGGAACAAAGAATTTTAAAATTGCTTGTTAGCAGAGCTTTACCTCATAAAATAAAATTGTAAGACTCTCTCAAAAAGATACAGTATTAATGATATTTTAGAACTAGCCATTAGTACCACATCCCTTCTATAGTTCTGCTAGTTTGTAAAGCTAGTGATAATGAAAGTGTCATTGTTATTAGTGATGATGATGTGAGAAAAAGGAATAAAAACTTGTTCCTAAAGTTTAACATTGGTGTATTTAGACTAGCATTTATAAAGGGCGATTAATTTCTAGAATTCTTTATAAAGTTACATGATGTAGAAGGTCCTGATAAGACAAAAAATGTGTAGTTCACAGGGTCATTTCCCATCTTTTTGCAAATTAGGTACAAGGGCACTCTGAGATGGACCTTTTGGAAACTACTGCAAATTAACTGACCATTTTACCTGTGCGGGCAGCTAAACTGCAAATCTTCTGCTCTGCGTTTATATTTGCAAATACCCCTAATGGGTAACATTCACCTTCTTCATACAGGATTAGAGACAGGGAGAGTAAACATCAATCCTTCTTTAATTGTTTTAATGGATCCATCTTCTGCTCTCCCTTGTCGCCTGTTTTGCTGACACTGCTGGACTTTACCAAAGGAAAGTTGATTACTATTTCCTGAGGATACTATGATCACTCACTATCTAAATGTCAAATAACAGGGAGAATATATTTGTATGTTTCTTTGAGAAATTTTAAATTGTGAGTGGAAATAGTCTGACTCCTCTTTCTTTGGAGATGCCCCTATCTTGATTATTTCCTTGGTCCTCACAATTATTCTAAACTGCATTTCTCTTCACTGAATAAAATTGTCTTCCATCATCTTTCCAACACAGATGCAATTAGAAAAAAGAATCTTCAGGTAAGGGAGCTTTCCAGTACCTGCCATGAAGCCCTCATGGGAAGGTAGCTGCAGTAATTATAAGCTATTTGGATCTTTAGTCTTATTCAAGATATTTTCAACTTTCTGAATACAAACATTCTATAATAAGGTAATTGCAAAGCAGAAATCAAAAGGCTTACACTGAAAATTGTTTAGTCCTTTGAAATACTTTCCCATAGAATGTTTCCAATTGGGAATCCTGTTGAAACAGACCTATTCCTACAAAAAACTCCCTTTCCATCTGTCCATGTCTGTCACTGAGAATATGACTTACCTGAAGTTTCCGCTTTGGTGTTAGCTCTATTCAGCATCTTACTGCCCTGATTGAAGTGAGACCAGCTCATTGCCCATGCTATGGACTGATCTCTGGTTATGTTGTCTAAAAGCTTCTTAAAAGGGTTTATAATTCCAGTGTCACTCTCAGACAGTTTACAGCTTCATGATACAACTTCCCAGTAGTCACGCAAGAATTCCATATATTACCAGAGATAACAGCTCCATCACATTCCAGATTTGGCTCTAGATGAGTGATAATATCAATTTCTGTAGCCCTCTGCCAAATGCACACTCCAGCTTTCCCTA
>NW_009952880.1:2449577-2458203 GCF_000747805.2 Chaetura pelagica | reverse complement strand
TCCCTACACACCTTCCTGACAGTTTTAATTGCTTTTTCATGTAATTGGAAAAATCTCCCTTTCTTTTTAGTTTTCATAAGAAGTGAAAGCAATTTGCATCAGTTGTGGCAAACAATTTTTTAAATTATTTTTTTTTCTTTGTAAAGCAATAAAGAAGAGTAAGTATATCTGGCAATCAATTAAGACAGCTAGCAGAAACCTATCAATTTTAGCTCTTTCATCTGGCTTTTAAGAAAAGGGATATGTCCAGTTGACAAGTGTATTTAAGTTGTCCTTTTTCCTCATGTAGAAACATAAGGTTTATAATATGTACTTGGAAAACAAAATCTAGTTACAATCCCAGACTAATGTGTGCAGTGGATTAAGTCTATCCTTCCAGAAGCTTTAATTTGTATGTCTGTTTTCTGGAAACTTTCCTAAGTCAGCTATGAAAATGTTCCAGATTCTGATTGTCTGAAGGCACATACAAGTAAATGCCTCTTGGATCATAAAATTACTCCTGGATGCCAAACATACTCCTATTAGACACCTCACCTCTGACTCTCATCTCACACCACTGTTATACCAACCTAGCTGAGGGATAAGAAATGAGAGCAAGGAATTAGAAATCCCTTGTCTTTTGACAGTTAGTAGCTTTTTAAAAAATGAATTCCACAAATCTCGATGAAAATTATCCTGATGGACAAGTTATTTATTGGCAAAACTGCATTATTTTATGGCCCTGATCCAGCAGAGGACTTAAGCATGTGCTTACTTTTTAGCTCGAGAGTATTCTCATTGGTTTCAGTACAGCTTCACATATTTAAAGCTAAGCTGTGTTTAAGTGCTTTGCTGGATTGTGGCCTGATTCTTCTGTCAATAACAGGAACTCAGTTGAGATTATAGCTGCTCTGGAGAGATGATATAAGCTTAAACAACTGAAAAAGATCAGACTGCACAGGACTGTTGAGTTCTACCAACTTGTATATATTTGAGATCACAGTGCACTGAAGCTTATTCTTAGAAGTTACAAGTAAGATTTTCTTATTTCCTGAAATGTATCTGCTTCTTTGTCACATGTGTTCTAGATGGTCACTTTATTTGTACACACATCTGAACTGAACATGTGACTATTGCTGTTGTGGAATAGCTGTTCCCTGGCCTATCTTATAACTGATGAGCACTGAAAGATTCAGAGTGAGAACAACAGCTTTTAATTTGGTATCTCTTTATGTAAGAAAATGAAGCTTTTCTAGCTCCTCATTAATCTCCATCACACAGGAATACACCAGGTCTCCAATAAACCCTGCAAGTGAAAGAATACTTTTTTCTGTGTGAGTTTCGTAGGACAGGGATCTAATAAATTAGCTTCTCAGACGTCTTTCCCACAGTGACTTTAAGCACTTAGGTTGAGATTTACAGCCTGAGATTTGCAGCTAGTAGCTGTGCTGTTGGGTGAATTTGTTCCTATGGTCATACTGTTATCTCCTTTGAAGAAGGGCTTGGAAGTGGACCGGTAAGGTCTGGCAGAGTACCATTATTATATTAAAATGTTCTTAAAAATTATTAGAAAAGGCAACACCAATTCACTTAGATTTTCTACTTGGTCTTCCCTATGTTACCTCCTCAGAATATCAAGAATTGAAGCTGCACAGTTACATAAATGTCTATAAAGCTGTATAAATTACCAAATACTACTATCTGCCATAAACAAGTTGCTGAAAAGACACATTCTTCTAATGATCATATTCACGAAATCTCAGAAAGATCATTGGATCCATATACCAAGAAGTACTTTATAGGTAAGCAGGAAAAATACATGTATTAATTCTGGTGGCTCACAGTAAATTTCTACACTAATATTACACCCTATATACCAGATGCAGGATATATGAGCCCATGCAAAGTACCTCTGCAGCAATGCTGCTGTTTCCTCCACTCTACTGCCCGACTATCTATACATAGTGTATATATATATATATAGTATATAGCATGCTTTGAAATTATGTGCAAATGAGAGGCAGCTACAGATATCCTATGTCTAATGAAAAAAGCCTTCTGTGTCAGACTTTTGAGGCAGACAAGAAAGGGTATACCTGAAAAATTAGGCCACTGTGTAGTGACTGCTGACTATTGAATATCTTGGGGCCAGATTTTTGTCACACTGTCATCAACTCAGGTGATGAGTTTTCAGGTCTTGGCATCCATATGAAGAGACTGCAAAGCCATACCTGTGCTCTTGTGTCAGTTCAAGTGTGGCATTCATCTGTATGTTGTTGTTTTTCATGTTGGCACATTACATAGTCTTTGTTTTGCTGCATTAAAATACATGTAATCTATCCCCTGTTCACTGCACAAGAAAGTCTTCTGGGTCTCTGGGTGTGTGGACCTCGAGTTGTGAAAAGGCACTGGACAATTCTTACAATTACATGCACTTTTGCTGTGTTTTTATTGACATTTTTGACAAGAAATTCATTTGGGCTTTTTATATGTTCCCATTTATACACTGAAAATGTTGCTGAAGTAGTGTTTGGTGAAGTGAAATATTAGTAGCAAATACCTGAGTCTAAGTTTTCTCTGAAGTGAAATAAAGCACAACCTTAGTTCTTGAGTTCTTCAGGGGAATTCTGCCCCACCAAGCATCCAGGCCGCCTGGCAAACATTGGCCCCTGAGTTCTTGTTTAATACAGTAAACTGTAATTGTGCAAGATCTCTTCATTTTCAACAAGGACAAAACAGAAATTCAGAGCTACTTTTTATAGACTTTTCAACTTGGCGTGCTCGTGCTCCACAAATCAAACTGATACTTTGATGAAAAATGTATTTTGGTGTCTATAAATCGTATCTTACAAAGCTGTTGATAAAAGTATAATTTCAGGATAGAATGTCAAACTGAGTAACTGAAATGCCCTTCTGACCTTCAGTAGTCAAATATCATCTCTTTTTTGTCATTCATATGAACCAATGCTTTTTTTTTTAATATGATGTGTGATGGATGGAATTAATTTAAAAATACATACATTATAGATTATTTCTAAGAACACTAAAGCAATATATCAGTATGCTGTACAGTTACCTATAGGGCTAAACAACAAAGCAGTGTTTAAAGCTACAATAACTGTAATCAGATAACATCACAACTTGATGGCTTACATAAAATAGGCAGAATAAACATCACAGTGTCAAAACTTGAGAAAATAGCTTGGCTATCTTTGTCTGTTCAGAAAAAAAAAAAAAAGATAATAATAAAAAAGAGAACCAGACTGTAAAATACAGACAAGGAGATACTACATTAAAGTAAGAATATGAGATATAAGATTCTATAAGGGTATTTTTCTTATGTGGAGTTTATTCCACTCATGCCAGTATTGAGTGAGAACAAACGGGTTGTGTGAAAAGTAGCAATAGGGAGAGAAAAAAGTAATGCAAAATATAATTCAGTTTTCCAATGAAGTTCCTGCTATGTATAATAAGTGAAGGAAAAACAAAAATATGCAATAAAATGAAGGAGAGTCTAAACTACTACTACTACTATTTTGAGCTGTCACTGAATGAAGTGCAAGAGTGGAGAGGATTCAGTGGAGACATTGCTAAATTCTCCTGCTGGAAGCATAACATACATGTATTTGATAAAACAATGTATTGTGCAAACTCCTTGAGGATTGATTTGTACTAGTATTAATGAATAATAAATTCTAACTATTTAATATTTTATTGTAAAATATTACAGGTGAGAAAGAACCAGTACCTCTGCACTGTATATGCATCATACTGCTTTAACGTATTTTAGCTTTTTCCTTGTTTCTGTTTTTAGTTTTATTAGTTGCTGACAAAAAACACAGAGATCTGGCTCATGAGCAGTTTTTTGCAATGATTGCATGCTAAAATGCTGCATCTTTTGCAGAAAATCTACTCAAATTTTGTTATTATCCATTATTTTGTTATAATATTGGTTTTTTAGATTCTTGACAGAGTTGAGCTGTGAGATTTTCTGATGAAGAAATCAGAAGAAATTTAAAATAATTTTGTTTCCTTGGATGCTTTGCCTACCATGTTGGTGCTTCCATACACAGACTTGGTAAAATGCTTTCAATAAATATGGTTTCCATGGTTGTTACTGCTGGTCAGTTAACCATAGCCTTCCACCACTTGATGCAGAGAATTTTCTCCAAACTCTTCCCTATGTGATGTTGAGTGTTATTAAGCATAGCATATATACTATAATGGTCTCTATGTCCTATAGGCAAAATAAGTTGCAATTGTGTTTGCGTATTCCTCCAGCCTTATCCAAAAAGAATTTCTGGAATAAGAGAATATTAAAAAAAATGAATATTGTTGGGAATAAATAGCAATCTTGTATCTTTAGGAGAACTCAGAGGAATCCATGGAAGGATTAATCTCACTGATCTTTTTATGTTTGGAGTGTAGGGTTTTGTGTTTGAGCTAGCTTTCTAGACTCCTTTTACAAACAGTGGCAAGAAGTGAACATTTGAGTTCAGCAGTTAACATGCCATTAAAGTAATACACAAAATCAGTGAATAAGAAATTGGCTGGATGGCTGTACCCAGAGAGTTGTGGTCAATGGCTCAATGCCCAAATGGAGGCAGGTGACGAGTGGTGTCCCTCAGGGACAGTGTTGTTTAACATTTAACAGTTTTCCACAACATCTTTGTTGGAGACATGGACAGTGAGATTGAGTGTATCCTCAGCAAGTTTGGTGGCGATACCAAGCTGTGTGGTGTGGTTGACACCCTAGAGAGAAGGGACGCCATCCAGAAGGACCTTGACAGGAGAGGTGGGCCAGTACCAACCTCATGAAGTTCAATAAGGCCAAGTGCAGGGTCCTGCACCTGAGTCAGCACAACCCCAGGCACAGATACAGGCTGGGGAAGAATGGCTGGAGAGCAGCCCTGAGAAGGACTTGCGGTGGTAGTAGATGAGAAGCTGGATATGAGCTGCCAGTGTGTGCTGGACCCCAGAGAGCCAATTGTGTCCTAGGCTGCATCAAAAGAAGTGTGGCCAGCAGGGCCAGGGAGAGGATTCTGTCCCTCGATTCTGCTCTGATGACACCCCACCTGGAATGCTATGTACAGTTCTGGGGCCCTCAGGACAAGGAAGATACAGACCTGGTGGAGAGGGTCCAGAGAAGGGCAGCCAAGATGATCAAAGGCCTGGAGCACCTCTGCTATGAAGACAGGCTAAGATTGGGGTTGTTCAACCTAGAAAAGAGAAGGCTCCAGGAAGACCTTATAACGGCCTTCCCATACCTGAAAGGGGCCTACAGGAAAGTTGGGGAGGGACTTTTCATCAGAGAAGATAGTGACAGGACAAAGGGCAATGGTTTCAAATGGAGAGAGGGGAGATTTAGGTTAGATATTAGGAAGAAATTCTTCACTATAAGGGTGGTGAGAAGCTGGAATGGGTTGCCCAGGGAGGTTGTTGATGCCTCATCCCTGGAGGTTTTTAAGGCCAGGTTGGATGAGATTTTTGTGCAACCTGGTTTAGTTGTAGGGTTCCCTGCTCATGGCAGGGGAGTTGGAACTTGATGATCTTTAAGGTCCCTCCAACCTTAATGATTCTATGATTCTATGAACATAGGCCAGAAGAACTGTGCCTAGAATATTTTCTTTGTTGACTAGAGTCAACAGGACTTTTTGAGGTGTTTGGATCAAACATATACCTCTGTTTTTCATCAAATGAATTCCACCCCCATCCTTTCTTTAATGATTAAGGCAACTTGTAATATAGACATCAATATTCAAATATTCAAAAACTATAAATCTTTTTATTCTTAGAATACTGTTGGTACAAATTTTGTTTACTAATTCTCCTAATTTGTCTCTGTTGCTGGGAGATACTTGAGTATGTTGTTTGTATGGTATCTTGTAGGCTTTTCATCCAAATACATATATGGCTTCTGGGCAGATGCTGTGTTGTCATGATATGTTTTCTCTCTCTTTTCTCTTCACTGTGAAAGTACATGAAGGAGGCAAGTGAGGAACTACATGTAGAGAGCGTGCCCTCTGAATGCCTGACCATGAGTCAGATGTGTTTCGTGCAGAGTCTGCTGTTTACTTTATGATAACCTTATGACAGGAAAACAATTCCTCATGTATATACAATTCAATTATAGTAATTCTATGTTTGAACAAGTCCTTTCAACCTACTGGATGGGAGGGGGGTTAGTTTTCACTTGAATAGCCTCTGTGAACAAGGAATGGCAAATGGTTGAATATAATTCAAGCATACTTAAAGGTCTAAAAAGCATTTCACCCTGCTGTGCTTACACACAGGATAAATAGAAAACAAAGAACCCACAATGACTAGCAAAACCTTTCCAGATCACCTTTTTTTTTCTCATTTTGAGACTTATTTTAAAATGCATCCATTCTCCTAGTTGTACTGGAGAGGATGAAGAGGAAAGTAATTCTGGCAAAAATGCCCGAAAATGCTTCTCATTATAAAGCACTCTACTGAATATCATACAGCCTCTTTGTTTTAGATACCAAAGCAGCAGCACCTGCAGGTGTCCTGTAACAGTCTGAGTAGGTATGGAAATATCAGCCTGTACTACAAGTTGAAGAATCAACCAGGCAGTTGGCTTAAGCATATTTAACGGGCCTGCACTACCTAGTTGCTGTCTTGGTTGTAGCCTCAGTGTAGCTTGGTCTCAGAATAACTACACTGTTCCTGTAAGATGTGAAACCAAGAATTGGGATTTTGGGCTAGAGCAGGTTTATCTTTTCAGAGATAATTTGAACATGAGCTTACAGCATCTAATTTTTTTTAATTTCCTCTCCCAACCACACCATAGTTTTAAGAAGAGGCTCAAATCTGTGATGAACTGACTCTGTGGATACAACCTCACTCTCTCTGAAGTCCCAGTTTTAATGATGTAGAGTAATATTCACAAAGATTTGAAAGACAAATTATTAATGAGGGACAAAGGTCTGTCTAACTGGAGTGTTTCTGCAGACCCTGTTAGGAGACTGTTACAATCTCTGGATTCCTGACTGTCTTAACAAAGCTGTCCTTAGCAAAGCGGTAATACCAAAAACAAGTAGTGATAATGTTGTATCCTACTTTTTCCACAGGTGCAAAAGGCACCTCTTTCTCAACTTTAGACGTAAGTGGTGATATTAGTAAAATTCAGAAATATAACTGCGTAACAATGCCATGCTCTTAAAGAGCACATGATCTTGCTGAGGTTCAGAAAGTCATTAAAAAGAAGGACTGTCTTAGGGTTTGTGGGTTTGTTTTAAAATAGCTGAAGCAGACATTAATCATTCAAATTTTCAGGCTACATCTACAAGGACAGAGAACCCACAAGAGCACTACCATCTCTCTTCTCTGCAGTCAGCTGCTCCAAAAACCCATCATTATCCCTTTACGATATGGATCTAAATGCTGCTGTTCTGTGTTCATAAAAACAAACCCATGAGGAGTTTCCAAATCTATCCTGCCATTTTTGTTGTCCCTATGCACAAATATATTCAGGCTGCTAAAATGCCTTCCGCTTCTCTCTCTGGAGAGAGTGAATTGCTGCTTCCATTACTAGCTCTGAGAAAAACGTCAAAACTACAACTAGTCCTGAATGAAGCATCATGTTCACTCACAAGATTGAACAGCCATGCTCATATTACACCCCCTTGAGCCCTTCATGTTGACTGCCTATAAACTAGAGGATTTATTTTAAGCAGTCCCTGCTGGTTTTCAAAGCTCTTTATGCTCAGGGACCTGGTTTTTGCAAGACTTCCTTCTTGAGCCTCCCTCCACAGGCTGACACCACATACTTCTGAGCCGGGCCACTTAGACTCACTTGGAACGTTAGTATGAGCTTTACCTCCTGCTGTGATAGCTCAAAGATGGTGCATTTCACTTCTCCAGACTTATCCCCTGTGATCAATATTTGTCTCCGTTTGCAGTTGTCCAGTTAATGCATCTCACTATGAAATTGGATCTCCTAGAAAGAATCTCAGGGCTGGGTATCTCAAACACAGAGATGCATTAAATGGTACTTAAGTGTGGAAGTTTAGCAGACAATCATATTTATAGTTTGCAACAACACAGTTCTTTTCATACTGTATGACAACAAAAATGTAAGAATATTGAATATGTGTGTGTATGTCTGTGCGTTAAGATATATGTATCTATATATAGATATATATGTGTATATAGATATACACACACATATATAAATATAAAAGCACCGAAACTACCACAAGGTGTCTTTCAAGAGAGAAAACATGATAGAGTCTGATTTCCTATCACTGGTAACGAGAAAAAACCTAACCCTGAACTCTCCCCAAAAGCTGCTGTATATAGAAGGGTAACTTTTGGCTAATAATCCTGTCGCAGCATTTGCAGTTTACAATATGTGATGCAATCAGAAGAGGCACACCTGAAGAGAGCACCCAGGAAGCTCTGCAGACCTTACATGCAGCCACAGTGGGTATCTCACGTGTTTACAACAACTGCATATTTTAAAACTTGATAAACATCTACTACCAAGTTATAGACTTGCTGAATAGATGGAATGAGTTTGGAATTATTCTGCAACTAAAATAAAAAATATATGTGGTTCTTTCCAAATTGGATGTATTAACACAACTGCAGGAGGGTAGAAGTCCATTTTGTTTTCTCTTTC
>NW_009952880.1:2406110-2449322 GCF_000747805.2 Chaetura pelagica | reverse complement strand
CTTTCCCTGTTTGTGCTCATGTAGTCAGGTCACCGCTCTCAGCTCTGAAAGCTCGAATACAGTGACACTATGACATTAGTTTATTTACATGCTGATAGTCCCAAGCTTTGGGTTCTGGTCTTTTTACCACAGATTTCATTTCCACAGGGCAGTGGAATTCACCTCAGGGACAATTACTTTCACATCTCACTGTCAAATCCAGACTCTGGTATATTAACAGAGCTCTCTAACCGTTACTAACTTCTGCTGTGTCTGATTGCTGTATACAACGCTCACTCCATGCCTGTTTCAAAGTCCAAATGAAATTTGCCATTGAATTTAGTAGAAACAGAATGAGGCTCGTAAGCCTTTTAACCCGTAGCCTGTCTGGGCTTCACTGAAGCTGCCTGGATTCGAACAGCCTGGCAGCACTCCATCCTAGAATCCCTGAAGCTTAAGATCACTTCATTTTTCCTCTCTTTGTGAATCAGAAGTAACTGTTTTTGAATGTGTCTTTAGTAGGAAAGTTTTCATAATATATTGTAAATGTATATACATCTATATATTTTTCTGCTGTACTTCCTTATCCTGTAATACTCCCAAGGAAGTATTCCAGTCCAGATTTCCTTTGGCTCTTCTTCCTTGTAATTTTTTCCTTTTTTCTCATTTCTTTAGCTTCTTTGCTTCTTGTCACCTCCCTCTTGCTACCACCACCACCTCCCCCCCTCGCTGCCCACCCCACCCCCCTGCCCCCATCTTGATGTAAGATGCTTAAAAGCAATGCCTTTTATTTTAGCAAGGAAAAAAACCACACCCCTGCTACTTTCTCAGTACTTGACCAAGCTCAGCAAAAAAACTCTGCTCAAGACACACATAAAAAAGCGCTGAGATAAGTTTTGGAAAACTTGCTTTAGATGGCCTCAAAGCAGAGAATAAGTAAAGATGTGCCAGACTTGGATTACCCACTGCTACATCTACCCACAGACTACACAGACAAAAAAGCCTTCTTGTGCTTGTGGGTCACCGTGTTAACCCACAAGGTTCACTCAGCAAACACGTGTCCTTTTCAAAAGCTGCCCTTTTCTCAAAGCTGTGGTTTCTTTATCTGTGGTTTTGAGCAAAGTAAGCAGAGTCCTCTGCCAATATTTCAGGCTACCCATCACACTAAGACATCTTGTCAGAACTCAGCCATCTCTGAGAAGCTGGTGGGTACCTCACTGCATTTCACAGAAGGAGGTACTTTTTTTTAACCAAACCATAGATCACAACCCTGCCAGAGAGTTGGGACAAAACTTTCCTAGTTACTATGTTGCTTTTTGCAAAGGGAAAAGGATTTTGAATGGAACCCCCTGCCAGGTCTCCTACTTACAGCTCTGTCCATAAACCAGTAGTACAATGTCTGCTGCTAATCCAGAAGCAATATGCTGCAATCATTAAGGTAGTTACTTACTACTGCGTTGATGAATGCACAAAAAAAAGAATAGAAAGGAAATTTTGCAGAGCAGATGGTGGATAATGACAGTGACAGTGAACAAAAATACTGTTGAGTACTATGTCTGTTGGGGAGCCCGTTCCCTAACGTAAATATAAAGTAAACATGACATAGGTATTAGGTAATTTTACAATCTACTGGTTTTGGCAGCTAGTTTGGCACTGGCCATTGTGTCTATTTTGGGGATCAGCTGTATGGTCCCAGATTGCCATTTTTCCTCTGCCTTTCTTTCTCTTAAATTTCCTACAGTATATTATCACTTCATTTTAGTTTCACTTATTTCCTCTGACAGTAGAGCACGCCAGGCACTGACTGCAGAGTCACTTCCTCCCTAAAACTCAATTTCTCTGAATGTTGCAAAAGCCTTTAAAATTAAATGCTTCATTAAAACACATAAATATGCAGCAGTTCACCTTTTTAAACATTGTTTCCCTCTGGGTGCTGCATTCACTTGCTCTGCTCCAAGGTGGAAGATCGTACACTTAAAAGGTACCCTGCCTGGCATACAAGACAAAGCTGTGACACTTGAAAATGCAGTTTAGCATTCAAAAAGAGCTGAATGAAGGCCTTTTCTGTGCATTCCTGAGAACTTCCCTATTTATTTATTTTTTTGCCTCTCCCCGATTCCAGCCCTTTTTTCTATACAAGTTTTTCTGACGGACAGGAGTTTTCAAATTAGATTAGGTGACAGGGGTAAATGAAATCAACTTGGCATCAAAGGTTATCATCTCTCAACTCTCCTTGTTTTTCATGCATTTCCCTCTTCTTCCCTCCTTTTTTGTGCAAACTTTCTAATGCCTTTTAAAGATAAAAGGACTAATCTCAGGAACAAGTTTTACTGAAGGTTTATACAGCCACGGTTTAGGGAATGTCTGTTTACAACCAATTTTTTCAAGCTATTTTACACATCCCTAATTACAGGCTATTAGGGATCAAATTAGCTAGGTCAATTAATGAATCCCAGAACTGAGCTATAATGCATTCATATATGGCGGTAGTAGCTGGGATTAATGAAGTGATTCTGTACTAAAAGCATCAGCAATTAGTATTTATTTGCAGGCTGGGGGCTGAGGGGAGATTTTGGAAAAGCTAAGTAGTTCTACTGCTAGCTTGATGATTTAAAATGGAGGTGTCTGCACATAAAACTTAATGATTCTCTTACAAAAGGTAACAGGATGTGTCAGCTTTTCTCCGAATTTGCATTGATATGCATGTATGCATGTGTCTGTGTGTGCATAGTCCCTCTATTCAATGGAAAATCCAAACCTTTTAAGTTATCTTAGTTAATTGTTCTGATTTTCTAAGTAACCGAGGTCATTTAAAGGAAATTTAAAGAGAGAACAAGGTAGCGTCCTCTTTGCTTCTCAGCCCTTGAGCAAGTGTCGTACATAAATGCCTGAATTATTTTCAGATTATTTAGCTTGCTCCTAGGCTCAGTCTGTAAAGCAGAAGTGTAGCAGTGGGGGCCTTATGCAGCAGAAATGATCCGTGGCCTCATGGGCACATTAGGCCACCTAAGTTCATGGGTCTGGCTCGGACACCTCATCGAGCTGTTCAGCAACAACCTGCCCTGGGCAGAATAACCGTTTTCTCTGCCTTCCCCCTGATGTATGGGGTGATTTTAAAGCTGATGTGATGGCAACAAGAGATAGCAAATACTTTCTTGTGAATCTTCTATGATCATCAAATTCACCCAGGTCCAGAAAGAAAAATGCCAGCCGTCTTTGGCTTTCTGCAATATTTTTGGTGGCAAGGATTTAGACCTAGATAGTTTGGTAAACCAGACTCCCTCTTCTTGGAAATGGAGTGGGAACAAGCATTTCATCACTACACAGTAAGCTTCTCTAATGCGTGCCAGTTTTTTCTAGCATAGCATTTGTTTTTAGATTCTTTATTTTGAGAGAAACTTTACAGAATCAACCTTTTCCATTATATTTATTAGTGGGAAAAATAATTTTCTTGAGAAATATTAACTTTAAAAAATAATAATGACAGCTATTTCTTACAGACATTGTTCCCTCGAACTGGAATTGTCCTGATATATAGTGATATGAAATATGTTGTCTCAGGTTTGGAGTTGATCCATATTCCAGGAATACATATGAATTTTATTTAGGATATTTAAACCTTTATTTACATGTCTCATGACTGAAAGTTTAACTATACATTTTTTGTAGTTTTCTCAACTTTTTTTCCCCTGTAATTCCTTGAGCCTCTTAGACAGGGAATGGAAAACAACGTATTAATATCACAAAACTGATTGCCTATGAAACACCACTGAATTACAGATTCACACATCCCATAATTGCTCTTTCAAAATAAAGTGAAGCAAGTAATCCTTTAGAGTACTCCTTCCTCATTCTGCAGCTGATGATAGATGCGAGCTCACCAGTTGCCCCCCCACTCCTCCCCCACCCCCGAATTCATAAGAATGAATCTGAATCTAAATGGATAGCCATCCAGGCTTCAGTGTATTCATTTCCACATCCATACAGCTTTTGTGCAGCCCAGATTGCTTTGCAAAGGTGGGAAAATATTGCTGTTTAGGTCTTACATAAATCTTTCTTGTTACTCAGTGACTAAGATTAGTCACAAGGATTTGAGGGAAGCTGTAAGCAATATTTTTTCAAGAAAAAATCACATTTGACAATACCAAATGTTATAGCTCTGTTTCCAGCTATATAAGAAAGAACTTTTAAAATAGTTTCAAGTTGTCAAACAATTTAATTCACTCTGACTTCTTGTTACAGTGATTCTTTTTTTACTTGTCCTCATAGCTAGAAGACTGGCAACTAAAAATTGAAAGAAAAGAAACAGAACAGGAAAAAAAAGGAAGTCCATAAAGCAGAAAGGAAAAGGACAAGAGTGGTAATAAGAAGGAAAAAAAATAATTCCTTCTCATTTCTTTCCTGTTCCTGAGAAAAACAGCCTTCACTTCAGAAAGGCCAGCCAGTTATCACCACCACTAAATTCCACAATTACTTCAGCTGCTAAGAGGTGACGTTATAGACTCTGGGAGCTTTCTACCCACACCTTTGCAGACTTTCTCTACTTCCTTTTTCATACTGAGGTTTCTTCATCTCATCACACTTATCTCTCTTTGGTTAGAGCACAGTGGTTTCCTCAGACTACTGAGCAGGATTGCCCGGTCAGTTCTTCATGTCTGCCTCCCACAGTTTCTGTCACTAATCGATGCCACTGCCAAATTACTTGTTCCTTTTAGCTCTTTCAGAGAGCTTCATTTTGAGACTGGAATTTTCTCTTTCCCAGTGGCCAAAGCTATTTTTCCCAATCTGGCACTCCTCTGGACTTCCTCAGACTCAAATTCGAAAATAAAGACTAAAAATAAGGTCCCAGAAAAGAAGGATCAAAATCCTGCTAAAAGTGAAGGAGCAGCTCCAAAATGACACGTGCTCACGGGCTCTCATCTTGCTGGGGGTTTTCACTACTCTGACTTCTGGAAAAGTAACACAGCGAGCTGTAGACAAACAAGGAGACTCCTGGAGTGCCTTGAAGACAACTTCTTAAGCCAATAAATAGATGACCCTACCTGAGGGAATGCAACACTGCACCTAATGGTTACCAATGCAGGGAAGCTCATCAGGGTTGTCAAGATTGGAGGCAGCCTGGGATGCAGTGACCACACACTGGTGGAGTTCACAGATGTCAGGGATGTGAGTCAGATGAAGAGTGTGGTCAGGACCCTGAATTTTAGGAAAGTAAACTTGCAGCTCTTCAAGTCATTAGCCAGTAGGGTGCCCTGGGAAAGGAGTCCTCAGGGACAAGAGCAGAACAAAGATGGTAGATGTTTAAGGATGCTTTCCATAGAGCTCAAGAGCTCTGCATCCCCAGGTTTAAGAAATAGGGCAAGAAAGGCAAGAGACAGGCATGGCTGAGTGAATTGCACAAGCAGTTAAAGCTAGGACTGGTACCTTGGGAAGAGTACAGGGACATTGCCTGGTCATGCAGGTACCTGGTCAGGAAAGCTAAGGAGCGGCTGAAGTTGAACCTGGCAAGGGATGTGAATAACAAAAAGGGCTTCTACAAGTGTATCAATCAGAAAAGGAAGGTTAAAGAAAGTGTCCCCCCAAAGAGCAAGAATGGCAAACTAGTAACAACAGTTAAGGAAAATGCTGAGGTTCTCAATGACCTCAAGATCATGCCTCAGTCTTCACTAGCTACCTCTCTCCTCTCATTTCCCAAGTTGAAGGACCTCAAGATGGGGACCAGGCAGAAGAAGTCCTTCCCACTATAAATGAAGGCAAAGTTTGGAATGACTTGAGAAACTGGAGCACACATAAGTCCATGGGACCTGATGAGATGCATCCCAGAGTCCAAGCCACTCTCCCTGATACTTGAAAAGTCATGGCAGTCGGGAAAAGTTCCTGGTGACTGGAAAAAGGAAACATTACACCCATATTTAAAAAGGGTAGAAAGGAGGACCGTGGGAACTACCAGTCTGTCAGCCTCACCTCTGTGCCTGTGAAGACCATGGAATAGATCCTCCTAGAAGCTCTGACAAGGCACATGGAGGACAGGGAAGTGATTCAAGATAGCCAGCATGGATTTACTAAGGGAAAGTCTTGCCTAACCAACCTAATGGCTTTCTACAATGGAGTTACTACATAAGTGGACAAGGGAAAACCAGCCGATGTCAACTATCTGGATTTCTGCAAGGCCTTTGTCACAGTCTGCCCCCAAAACCTTGTCTCTAAATTGGAGAGATATGAGTTTGGTGGGTGTACTGTTCAGTGGATAAGAAATTGGCTGGATGGTCACATCCAAAGGTGGTCAATGGCTTGATGTCCAGATGGAGAGGGGTAACCAGTGTTATCCCTCAGGGGTTCGTTCTGGGACCAGTGCTGCTTAATATCTACATCATCAACATAGACAGTAGGATGAAGGGCACTCTAAGCTAGTTTTCAGATGACACCAAGCTAGGTGGTGTGGTCAGTGCTCCAGAGGGACAGGATGTTATGCAGAAGGACCTGAACAAGCTAGAGAAGTGGGCCCATGTGAACCTCATGAGGTTCAAAAAGGCCAAGTGCAAGGTCTTGCACTTAGGTAGAAGTCCTCTCTATCAATACAGGGTGGGGGATGATGTGATAGAAAGCAGCCCTGCAGAAAAGGGACTTGTAGGTATTAGTGGACAAAAAGCTGGACATGGCCCCAAAAGGCCAATTGCCTCCTGGTCTGCATCAAAAGAAGTGTGGCCAGCAGGTCAAAGGCGGTGATTCTGCCCCTCAGCTCTCATGAGACCTTACCCCAAGTACTGTGTCCATATCTGGAGCTCTCAATACAAGAGGGACATGGACCTGTTGGAATGAGTGCAGAGAAACGCCACAAAGATGATCCGAGGGCTGGAGCAACTCTCTTACGAGAACAGGCTGAGAGAGCTGGGATTGTTCAGCCTGGAGAGGAGAAGGCTTTGGGGAGACCTTATAGCAGCCTTCAAGGGCCTGAAGAGGCTATAAAAAAACTGGGGAGGGACTATTTACAAGGGCACGTAGCAGTAGGACAGGAGGCAGTGGGCAAAAACTAGCGCAGGTTAGATTTAGATTGGATATTATGAAGCAGCTCTTTACAATGATGGTGGTGAAGCACTGGAACAGGTTATCCAGAGAGGTGGTGGAGGCCCCACCCTTGAAGATATTCAAGGTCAGGCTTGACAAGGCTCTGAGCAACCTGATCTAGTAAAAAATGTCTCTGTACATCAGGGGGGGCTGGACTAGATGACCTTTAAATGTTCCTTCCAACCCCAAACATTCTATGATTCTGTGATTCTTTAATATAGGTTACTCATAATTTTATTTATAGTTAGAAAATTATGTGTCTTCTAAGTATTTGCAGCTGTTGTATCAGAGAAAAAAAATAAAATTGTTCAATACAGAATAAATTGATAAGAAACATTTTTACTTTGCGCAAAATGTCCCCTTTCTGGGGATTTTCCCACCCCTTCTTTTTTTTTTTTAGTTTTAGATTCAGGTCTGTTTACACAGTTCTCATTACTAATGAAATTGGGGAGGGGGATTTTTTTTGGTGTGTGATAGCTACTTTGCTAATTTCTACAGTTTGTTTGTATTTGTAAGCCTGCAGAAAATGGCAGAAGATAAAATCCTAAGTACAATAGAGAAATGAGTCTAAGTAGGTGAGTAAGAACAGAGATAGTGAAATTTTGGAATGATCCATTTAAGCCATGAATTATATATATATAATTTTAGATATGGTGAAGTCTATTGGCATGAACTCCAAGGAAGATGAAATTTTATATTTTTCCATTTTGTAATAGTTTCCAAACTATTTCCTTTATAAAATTGCAGATTACAACTCTGACAAAAACTCATATGTGGAAGCTTGACTATAATCACAGGATCACAGAATCACAGAAACTTAGGGGTTTGAAGAGACCTCGAAAGATCATCTAGTCCAGCCTCCCTGCCAGAGCAGGGCCATCTAGAGCACATTACACAGGAACTTGTTCAGGTGGGTTTTGAATGTCTCCAGTGAAGGAGACTCCACGGCTTCTCTGGGCAGCCTGTTCCAGTGTTCTGTCACTCTTACAGGAAATAAGTTTTTTCTTATGTTTCCATGGAACCTCCTATGTTCCAGTTTGCAACCATTGTCTCTTGTCCTATCACTAGACATCACTGAAAAATGCCTGGCTCCATCCTCCAGGCATTCATCCTGAACATATTTGTAAACATTGATGAGGTCGCTGACATTGATGATTAGCTGACATAATGCTGATAATGCAGCATTATGTCAGCTAATTATACTAAAGTGATAAAAGAGATGAACAAAATATCAGTTACAAGCCTACTTTCTGACAGATGAACTACATCTAGAAAGTCTTTGATCTACAGAATTCTAGGGTGCAGAGAATGTGGAGAGAGGCTCTGCAAAAGAGTGATTAGCAGACATTATTAGTTGGCTCTGGGAAAAACAAGACTAGAGGGATGTGTGGTGGTAGATGAGGGAAGTGCCAGTTAGTATGGAGACAAGGCAGGTTGGAATAAGAGAAGAATGGAAAAAAGAAGACTTTGATATGTGAATGCAGTTACTGAAGTGAGTCATAAGAAGTCTGTCTTTTTTCCTGCCATATTTGGTTTTGTGTTTATGGGGTTTGGGTGGGGTTTTTTGAGGTTTTGATGTGTTTTTTTAAAATAAGAAACAGGTTGTTCGGTTTTCTGGAAATTCTGGGCAAATCTCATCTCCTTCCTGGAAGTTCATATCCAGAAAGCTTCAACCTGTGAAATTTCCATACAAATCTAGTGATTTTTAGGGAAGCCTGTGAACTTTAGGTTTGAAGGTTTAGAAAGCATGCATTAATAAAAGCTGTATAATGAGTTCCTCAGTGAGACAGAAGCCACCCAGCCAGAAAGAAGATAAACGAAGGAGAGACACAGTGTGTGCACTGCACCAGCCACAGCTCTAGTGATAAGGTTTTTGATATAAAAAGCCTCCAGATGGGTAGGTATATAAACAAGAAATGTGTCATAATTGATTTTGGACTAGGTGACAATAAGCTTTCAAACCTGTGAATTATAATACTTAAAGTATTTATGCTTTTTTAGGAACACAAAAGTAGCAAGAATTATGGAGTCCAGTCATTACCAATGTTGGAACTATGTCAAAGAATTCATTGTTTTGGAACACTGTAATTCTTACTAAAAACACAAAGTGAGAGGTTTTCTTTTCTTTGTTTAGTTCCAGATAACATTTATTTGTACTCAATTAATTCCCACTGTGTCAACTTTCATCAAAGCCACTGGCCTGAAGAATCTAGTACTTCCTGAAGTACTAGTAACCTATTTGTATTTATGACAGAAAGTGCAAGACCTTTTAGTCTTATTTTTGTTAATTGGCAGTGCTCTTTCAGACTCAGTAATGTGTGTGTCTCACTAGCTTGATCTTTTAGTACCACCTCTTTACAACTGTTTTAATTCATAGTTCTTGAACGTATATAACAAGAAGTTGGAAAGTATTGAAAGACCTCATACAGTGCCCAAAGTCTCCTAATAAAATAAATCTAATGCCATCACAGACTGTGTGAGTCTTCATTCTACTAGCAACTCATATCATTCTGCTATCAGCCAGTCCTCTCTGATAATTCTGCACATTTTTCAGTTCATGGGTTGTCACCTTACAGCAGAGCTTTCTGTTATGACCTGCTATCCTGTTACTCCTCAAGAACATCCAGCTCTTTTAAATCATATCCTAGTTGTCCTCTACTGATAAAAGTACAAAGTTGAGAGGTATAGGCAAATTAGCATTTCACACTTTTGCTTCCAGAATAAAAATCAGATGTCAGACTATTAATCATCACCTGTCTCAAGATTGAACCTGTAAGAATTCTACCAGTAACTCATCTCCAGCTCCTCTACCAATGTTGCCTGAGAGTTTTGTACTCATGTCATAGATTCTTCATTCCTTTCTTTGATTTTGAATGACAATCTTCTTAGTTTATGCCATTTCCTGAAGTCTTGATATATGAAAACCTAGGCACTTCCTTTGTCTCAAGCATCTGTCTAGGATGGTCAACATTTGATTAAATTCCCATTGTTTTACATCTTATTACATTGTCTTTTAAAATATCTTTTCCTTCAAAATTTGTCCTAAAGCAATGTACAGAGTTACAGTCTTACAGATGTCTAATTACTTTCTCCTCTTTTAACCATAAGCACATTATTTGGTGTTCTATCATCATACCAAATTTAACATGAAAGGTGCGTTTAATACTACTTCTTGTAAATCCTGCAAGGGAGACCACCTAATCCCCTGACTTGAGTGCATTAAGCCTCCTGACTTCTGTTTCCACTGCAGTTGAGATAACAAGGGTGTGGAAATGAAAGCTGCCATTAAACATTCTGTTTTTCCTCCCAATTCAACATAATTGTCCTTTTTGAAACCTGAGGCAAAGTTTGCTTCATTTTTTGACCACACCTAGATTATCTTTAATCTCTGCTTTATCCTCACTGCAAAGCCGCCCTACTTCTTATTTCCTTATGTCTTTTTGTTTCCATTTATATGGCTCAAAAGGAAATACTTTATAGTCCAATTTCTTCTTCAAGAGCAAACTTAGATTCTATTTTGACAATTTTAAGTTTCATCTTTCATTTGTTGATTCACAGCATTTTCCTGCTAAATCTTTTTCTTAGCCCTCACTAACTTATTTCTAGTAGCCTTTGAGGGGTGGATATTCTTGCAGGTCATTTGAGAGTGCTTTAAAAATTATCTGTACTTGCCTGGTACAATGTTCTGCAAGATAAATATTTCTGACTTGGAAATTCCAGGCTTCTTCCATCACCAAATTCCTTGGGATTCTCACCTTAATGGACTTTACTGAACTATTCCATAAGTTTATCAAAGCTTATCATTCTGAATTGTAAGTGCTTAGCTGAGTATCTATTTTCTTATAATTTTATCTTCAGTGGACCCCATAGTTTTTTGCTTGATTCAAGTTCCTTTTCTATGGCAAGCTTTTATATACAATCCTAACACCCACAATTAGTCTAATAGAAAGTATTCTCCACTAGGTTTTACAATGTTTTCTTATTCTAACAGACTTATTTTACTATCTTGCCACAAAATTATCCTCGCCAGTTATTTTATTAATATTGCACACATTGAATGTAGAGCTCCATACTTTCTATTCCTTTGGGGTTTTTTGGAGTTGGTTGTTGTTGTTGTTCTTGTTGTTTTCTCTTTTGTTTGTTTTTTTTTTTCTTGAAGAATGAATCTCTTTGAATGTCTGTGTTTCATTTCTAATTGCTGTCCTTTGGCTTTTTTATCTCTATAACATTTGGTTTCATCTCTAATGGGCGTAGCTCAAAATCCTCCCTCTTTCTCTGAGGAACACAAAGTAATTTATAAGCATTCATTAGCTTCATAACATACCAATAAAATAACTAATTGCAATGGTGGAAGGTGCAAGTGCACTGCATGTTGAGAAGGCTGAATGTAGAAACACCAAAATTCCACAGACAAGTCTATCCTTGTTCTCTATAGATTCTTTTGCTACGCCTATCACCATGATATCTTAACATCTTCAAGACCGTGGTAAATAATATGACTAAGATCTGACATTAGCGTTTTGGTTTATCTTTCTTTCATCTTTCCCCTCAATGCTGAAACATTTTGATTTTCATTTTTAGTATTTTTGTGTCTCTCTTCTTCCTATTTTTGGGACTGAATGAGACATAAATAATGTCATCTGTCACCTAAGCAAAGGAGAGGTTTTAGTTACTGTGTTAGGCTAGTTCCACTGGGCTTTAACTGTCTTCTTAGATCACCATCTTTCAGAAAATTTTCTTATTTTGATTCTGACCCTAACAGAGGTATTGCAGCAAGGAAACACTTGCTATTCAAGGATGTTAGCCTAACTTTGATTGGCGGGTAGAAAACGGAGATTAATTCCTTGATGAGTTTCTTCTACAGCATCCCGAGGTTCTTGCCAGCTTGCACAATAGAAGAAAGTCTTATGGCCTGAAGGTATGCCTTTCATAATAAGCATTGGCATTGTGCCACAGTTCCTCATATCATGATTCTGTATTCATTTGTTGACAAAATTGCCCCTATCTTTATACCTTACTACAGAACAAAGTAAGGCTCTTAGCCATTCCAGTGTTGTAATGACAGGAAGGTGGGAGATGAATAAGGACACCAGTGGCCTTTGGTATCATCTGCTGTATTGCACCTAATTCCAGTAACATCTTTAGGAAAACAACTTCATGAGTCAATCAGAGGCTGAACTGGCTCTGTTAGGTTCTTTCTTTTGGCGGCTGATTAGGTGCAGACAAAATCCATTAGTTTTGTTGTCATAAGACAAGCAGAAAGGATGAAAGGATGCAGAGCAGCAATTAGGCTAGATGGTCTGAGAGATATATAAGAGTTATAATTGAATATTTTTTTTCTTCATCTGGCATTTGAGTGTCAACAGCTAACAAAGCTCTGTTGAAAGGAAGGGACAGACAACCTTTTGAGATACTGACTCCTCCTTGGAACATTCTAGTAGAGCCTAACTTGCAAAGCACAGGTCTGCATTCAGCCTGGCATGTCCCTCTCAAACCCCTGCTGCAACTTTACAGTGCTACTTTCATCACCTTGAAAAGCTCTTCACTTAAAGCTGTAAATAGAAATCACCTTACACAGTGGCCTTAGGTAGCCACTGTGGGCTTTCACAAGGGAGTCTTGAGATTTCTGGTGATGTTTCTAGTAATGGGATTACCAGAGTGAAAGCTGTCATGTTCTTGAAGGCATGATGAAGGCTTTTAGGCATTGAATTTCTTAAACAGAGATAATTATACTGGCTCTCTAAGAGTCAGAGATCTGTTAGAGATAGAACAAACAACCGTTATATGAATAAGCAGATGTATTTATAATTGGAGAATGTCTCTTTGCCAGTGCATGAGACCATAAAATCCTCATTGATATTCAATATGCTTCAGCACCATTGTGAAAGCATTGCAGCTGCCCTAAGCAGTGTCACCATTGTTACTCTGTTGTCTTCTCTGCTCTGCCATGGACTTTCTCTTTGATCCTAATCTTCAGGACAGTTTGGAGGAATTTTACTTTCCTGTTTCTCCTCTGATTCTTTGGTTTCTTAGTGTAGTGAAATAAATGAGCTGCTTCTCTATTGTTTCTCCCTGACTTGTAAGAAATATGACTATGTACCCATACAGCTTTTTTTTTTGCTTGTTCTTGTTCTTCATGTCACAGGAACAAATGAAGAACACTCTGTGATTAGACAGAAGAGCTGAAGAGCTCCAAGGGGGGCAAAGTAAGAGAAAAAAACTCTAAGTGCAGGAAGAAGCATCTCAAAATAACCTTCTTGTAGCTAAAAAGTCAAAGGCTGAGATGTTTTAATTTGAAAAGGCAGAAGGTATTTTTGTTATACATTCAAAAAGCGACAACTCCAAGTGTGCTTTCAAGCTGAAATTTCAAAAAGCATCCCCCAGTGCAGGGCCACAAACCTAACTGGAATCTGAGTATTTTAAAAATCTCATGCCAAAATTACTTAAGAATAAAAATATGTTGTAGATTTAAGGAGTAATATTTAAAATATGGAAATTTTTGTGCCCATAGTCCACATCTGCAAGTAATTATGGGTGCAAATGTGGATATGTCAACATCTACATACATTAACGTACCTGTTAATCTGATAGTTAAATGTTGGTGTGTTAACAAGTATCATACTGTACAAAACTATTGTCACAGTCATTTGTGGGCACAAGAAGGGAAGGCATGTTTAGATTTAACCCTTAGAATTCTAATCTTCATCTTTCTGTCATGCATAAATGGTAATCACTTTAATATTTAAGTCAAATATTCATATTTGGGGAGACATTAAAGCTTGTCCTCATTCCTATGTTATTGAGAACTCTATTTTCCACCTTTTCTCAGCAGTCCTCTTTTTTTAGCAACCAATAAATGAGATACCTGAACTTACATGAACTGAATTGTCAGTAGCTAGTTTTTAAATATTCCCCAGTTTATGAGGCTGGGCAATGATCTTCCTGACTTTAGGAAACTGTAATTTAAATTATCCTTTATACACAGCTGATACTTAGTTTAAAAAATGTAATTGTCAGCCCCTCTACATAAAACCTTACCAATGAAATTGTCAGACTTGCGTATCTACTGCCCAATATAAGAGGAGGGATTTAACTTTTTTCCTTTTTCTCTAACAGATATATATTAGTTAGTTATTGTCCTGGGATGAGAAACTTTCCTGACTAGATTGTCATCAAAACTGTTGCCTTACACTAAAAAAAATTATTTCTGTGAACTGGTTTTCTAATAAGATTATTTTGCTGTGTTGAGTGACAGCCATTCTAATTATAAGCTGCTTGCTTTCAGCTAGTTTTGTAGATTTTAGGGTGGAGTTTTTCATTTTAGATGTCTGGCATGCACATCCAATTTTTCCTGGAAAACTTCAGCCATCTTTGGGACTATGATTAAGAGGCTATATTGTTTTGCTGATTACTAAAGTGTTAACTACCAGCTACTCTGTTAAAGTCTGGCATGTTCAAAGTCTGGCTCAAGAACCTGCTCGTAGAGAAAAGTTTAGCCACAACGTTGAAGAGGTGCTTAACGATATCCTTCTGCAAATCTTATCAAACTAATTGTAAACCTCTGAAAGTCACCTTTCGGTTGTGCCAAGAAGTTTGTCACAGTCTGGAAGTGAGCTCCTTTTAATAGTGCTTCTCCACCCCTGAAGAGCTTCTTAGAGGTCTTGTAATCTGCAGCTAAGAGGACTTCTCTGATAGGTTTCTCTCACTGAAATCTGCAGCAGAATCTGAATTTCTCCCAGTAATCACACATCAAGGAAACAAACTTTCCTGCTTGCTTCTTGCCACCTTATGCAGGTCAGTTTTGTCTACATTTTGGTGTTTCTGGCTTTTCCTTTGTTTATACAGGCACACATAAACCCCTCAAGGCATTACATTTGATGATAGCACATTAAAAGAACATTAGTCTGAATTTTTGCCTCCACCAGCCCTTGGTGCAAGCACTATAATGCAGGCTTTAATTACCTGTATACATTCAATTTCCTGCTCCCTCCTGCCAGTGTCCTTACCTCACTCATAACATGGGATGGTCTGAGATTGGGACTCAGTTAAGTTGGTATAATGAATGGAGTTGTACTGTAAACAAAGTTTCATAGGCCTCTTCCCATATTCGTTGCAGAACTTCAAGGTGTGTGATCAAAACAAAAACACTGTGGGATTAAAAAAAAAAACAAACTACTACACTTTGGGTATGTTTGTATTGAAGTGTTTAATGTAGAGATAACTGAGCAGTTCAGGTATTAGGAACAATTCTGCAGCAGCACAAGGTAATTCAGTCTTCTGAGTTCATCTCAAGGCTAGCTGAAGTTTCTACAGCCAGACTGCTTCATGCAACTGGGATAGCTTGAGTAGAATCCATTTGGCAATGCAGAAAATAATCAGAGCTTTTGTGTGCTGCTTGGTTGTATATATCACATTTTGCTAGGATGTTCAGTCAGTAATTTTTCCTTCCTTATTCCCTATTTCATGGTCTGGGATGCTCCTTTTGCATGTGGGCTCAGAGCACATAAATGCAAGCAGAACTGAAGGGAGCCATGCACTGCACTGAGTTGTTATGAATGCTGAGTGACCAGCAAGCAAATTAAATATATTGGTTTTTTAGAAATATATTAAGCTAAGAAAATCTACAGGTAGTTTCTTAAGAAAAAACAAGGTGTCTTTATGTCTTTCAATGTAATCTTTAGATTATAAAGCACCAGAATAACAGTCTACTTCACATATGTGCAACAAACTAATATTTTGAGGAGTACCATGAAGAACAAAATAATTGAATGTAGTTAGAGATTTAAATATGTAAGAAATGAGGAATAGGTTCCTGAATTCAAGATGAATTGAAAGTTCAGTTGTTACCTATGTGTATGTAGTGAGAAACTTTGAGACAAAGATTCTGTTTGCTCTGTACCCTGAGGCTGCAATCTGGCTACACCACCACGAGACATTTAAATTCTTCCTGAAGACTGAATATTGGACTTTGTAGTCTTGTTGGGGTTTTGGGGTTGGCTTTTTTGTTTTTATTTCCTTTTTAATATGAATACTTTTAAAATGCAATCAACACCATCTGCATGATGGAGACAAGAAGTAGCTGCACTCTGTTTCTTATTTTTCTAGCAGAGATTATTTTCATTCAGACCCTTTCTTCTTCCTATTAAGTTTTCCCCTGCTTGCATTCTATTTGGGGATTTTTGCTGAGCTACTCAGAAACCTTGCTGCTTTTCATACTTGCAACCATGAAACATGCATATCTCTCTCTAGAAAGGAAAGTAAATGCTTACATACAGAATGTTCTAACTGGGGTCATACTCTCTCCACATCTAGACATCATTGGTAATCTTTCCCTTTTATAATATTACTGTGCTTTCCATGTACTCTGCTGTAAGGAAAGAGCTTTGTGCTTAGTTGCATCGAATATGCCGAATTTCCAGACAACTTTCAGTACAGTCAGTATGTCAGATTGTTTGGGCTGCTGTGTATGAGCTTTTATGAAATTAGATTTTTTTCTTCTGGAGGATCTTTGCTTAGTAAACCAATGGCAAATATAGAATAAAAACATGACTGATGTGGTTCTTCAGTGCTCAGCTTGTTAAGCAAATGCTGTTGAGTCCAGTCCCCAGTAAACAAGCTACACTTCTTGTTCCACTAGAAATACATTTTATTACGAATCTCTGTAGAACATTCTTTATTCAAAAAATAATGCATCAAGTGATGATTCTGAGCAGAATAAAGTGAACACTTAATTAATGAAAACATATGCTGAATCAGTGTTTGCCCTTACAATTCCACTTTTTAAATATTAATACTCTTTTTTAGCTCTTTGTACATAAATACTCTTTTAAGAAAGTAACAATGAAATATAGACAATCCACATCAAATAAACGTGAACTTTTGATGTAATTATCAAAGGTCTGTTGGATTCAGTTTCATTTTAATTAGTGTTGGATTCTAACCAACAAATTCAGATCTCACATGGATTATTAAAATCCAAACATTATGCCCACTTGCATGAAGGATTTTGGCTTAATTTGGCCCATTGTAAAGGTACTGGTTATTAATAAAACTATGTTGAAGTTCAGATTTTGAAAACTAACAGTCTGGGGATTTGCTTTAACATAGAGCAACTAACTAATTGGCTTGTGCACTAATTGAAGACTTCTGGGTCTGGATTATTTTTATTATTTTTTAATTTTTTCAATATTAGCTGTTGCACAACTACTTGAATGTTTAAAAAGAATATTCTAACCTGAAATTCTTCCTGATGTATGACATCTTAACCTAGGTAGATATGCAAAGCTCTCATGATTTTGACCCATTTGGAAAGCCTAAGCATGAAGATACTACCCACTGTGAAAGATGACATCTCTTCCCTGCATGCATTTGAGATGAGATTTTCATGTATCCAAAGACCTGCAGGTTATTTTGCTTGTGGCCATGGGCTGGCAACTTGGCTCTGGAATATACTTGTTCCCTCTTCATGGCATTAGAGTGCTTGAAAAGTCCCACACTGAATTCAAGTCCCATATCCAGGTGATTTTGTTTACTCTGTCAGAGGTAACTCCTGATTATTCTTCATCAACTTCATGTCTCCAACATACAGTAGCCATGGTTCAGATTGTTTTCAAAGAAGGATTTAAAATGGTTTAGGACTAAGGATCTTGCAGTGTCTTGTTAATAATGGCTGAGCTAGTTAATGCCTTTCCATTAATGCACACATTTTGAGAGCTATCAGTCAAGTAGCTTTTAAATCATGTTATGTGTGCTCTATGAATTACATATAATGTAGGATTTTAAAACACTGTGCTATGTGCAATATGTCAAATGCCTTGGAGAAATTTAATTACACTGTAACAACAAAGCTACCTTTATCAACCAGACCTGTAATCTTATAAAAAAATCACCAAGAAGATAATTTGACAAAAACTACTTTTGGTGGAGCTGTGCTGAATGACATAGCTTTATTTTTAGCATGCAATTCCCTGTTGATAGAGTGCTGAATTTGTCTGGCTTTTTTTTTTCTCCCTGAGATTAGTATCAGAATAACTGATCTATCATTTCCTGGACCATTTTCTTTAAATGCTACAATTACTTTGGCAAGTCAGCAATTCTTTGAAATATCCCTTCTTTCCCAAGACTCAATAAAGAAAATTAACTCTAGTGGTCCAGAGAGCTTCTTGGCTAATTCTTTTAGAGTTCTCAGGTGAGAAGCATAAGTGCTTCCAGGTTTGAAAGATTTTGTTTTAGTAGAAGACATTAATTATTCAGATGGTCTAATTGTTGGGTTTACCCTTATATGTTTTATTTCAGTTACTAGTTAATTTTACTTTTCTTTTTAATAAATCTTCTGGCCAATATTGCTATTCATGTATTTCTGAAAGAAAGAAAGAAATGCAGATATCAAGACCACAGTGTAACCTTACAGCAGGTTGATGTGGCTGATACTCAAGTCTTGTTCTGACCTAAGGGAGAGGGTTCTGGGAACTCTAAGCAAGAGGTCAGAACAGCAGGTAGGCACAGAAGAACATGAACTTGCAGACAAGAATTCACCTCATGCTGGGCCCGCTAGGTGTTTGGATGACTTACCATGTGGTAAGCATACCAGGAGAGTCTTGAGGGAGTGGTTTAATTAGAAGGCTGCATGTATGCCAGTTTTTTATCTGCCTCTTCCTCTTGAAATATTTTGCTGTCTACCTGTTCCTCATCATTCCAACCTGTCATGACACTTACCAAATCATATCATACTAAGGAATTTCTCTTTTCCTTTCTAACTGTGCTAAAACGTCATACAATATACAGGAAGTCTTTAGCTCTAACAAGAACAACAAGGGTTGTCCTGTATGGTGATATCCCTGGAAAAAGTATTGCCTGTGATGAGCATCAAAGTACTTCTGAAGAACTGCCTGCTCTGAACAATACCAGAGCTTTACTTGTATCTGGTGGTTTATCGAGCATGGCAACAGGTGTGAGTGACTTGTTGCTTTGTTGTTTGCTAGTTTTCATCTGAGATTTTCACCTACTCAGAAGGTGTTTTTGTCCTCCTGATCTTTGAAAACTTGAAAATGTGAACCCTAGAGGTTGAAAACCCAGGGGCAAACATGGAAGTTGAGATTTCATTGTCAGCAAAATCTAATTATTACACAAACCTGGTGATGACTTTCTGGGACTTACCCTCTTCAAACCTCAGGTCTGACACAACTGCAAGTTCTAAATAATGAGTTCAGGATTATTTCAGACCTAGTATTTCCAGAAAACTAGGAGTGGATGTCTGAGTCAGGTTCACATTGTTCATGCTGGTTTTAATTTTCTTTCCATCACCAGCCCCAGTCAGAGGTAAGGTACTGTGCAACACAGACTTGTGGTGTGAACTAGAGTAACGGTTCTTAGTAATAAGGGGTTAGAAGAATTGCACACAGATAATTACTCATTACTTATAAAGAAAGCTCTAGAAAGATCATAAATGCAATTATTTTATTTGCAGAATTTTGAAAATCAGAACTGAAGTTATTATTTATAGGTGAACCTGAATGCAAGAACAAAAACATTTTGCTCTATTATTATTATTGAAATGGTGAACTGTTCAGTGTGGTTCATTAAGATAGAGATAAACTTAAAACTGATATTCATTATTTCAAAGTTTTTGTTTTAGCACAACTTGTTATTAAGAAGGATGCTAAGTCAGGGGTTATTTTCAGTAACAGCATCAACAAAATCCAGGCATTGGTACGTAGATTACTATCCATTGTTATTCAACACGTACTATCCCTATAAAAACACAGCACAAAACCAAATAAAATCATGGAACATCCATGTTAAAATGGAAGTTAGTTAACCTACACAATGATCGTCATTTTGAAAAAACGTAGCTCAATTTTCCTCTATCATTATTCTCTACAATGCAGGTGGCAGTTGTTTTCTTAGTTTAATCGTGTCTTTGACCACAGCTCAAAAGTCAATATTCTGCTGTCAGATGCAGGCTTGCATGTGAAGAATAGGTAGGGAATTTAACTAGGAAGCTTAGTGAATAGGGAATTGAATTTGCATCTGATTCACTAAACACACATGTTTACATGACCTTTAAAAAAAGGGAATTAGAGCAGTTTGATCATGAGCTCTAAGCAATCTGACTTACCAAGGCGATTAAATCAAGAGGCTCAGGTACTTCTTACAACAGAACTGAACTGGAAGAGAATTATTTTAATTTAAATATAATTTCATATCAAATTCATAGCTGTGTTAGCACCATGAAATTAATCTAGAAGCTGTACAAAAGACTGCTCAGAAGCTTCTAGAGCAGCAGCAAACTGTGTTAAGCTCTCAGTTCAGCTGAACTCCTTGCTACAGAACAGAGCAGGAAAAATATTGTGGAGATTTGGTGTCAAAAGGCAGCAACAATATGTTGTTTTGCCACAAGGGAAAAAAATAAAAATCATTGGGAAAGGCAGACTATACCATGAACAGAAATGCATAACATTTGTTAATGACAGCCTTGCCTAGCAATATTTGGGCAAATATCTAATGTTTAATGAGATATTATAATATTAAATTCTTAGAGGAACACAAATACTTGTTTAAAATATTCAGGAATATTTTCTAGATTTCCTTAATGCTAAACTTTCATTGGACAACAGGTATGCAAAGCACAACTTGGATTATACAGGCAGTTCCATGTCTAGAAGTCAGATATCCCTGGCTCCATGCAAGCAGTACATGCCCCTCTGGATGTAGAGCATTTGGTTTAGAAATATGTAGAGAAAAAAAAATAATTTTCAAAAGGAAGAAGGATGCTACAGTTTCTTGTTTACTCTCCCAATACTCAACAACACACTTTCCAGAAGCATGCAAAACTTTGGTTCTCCTCAGCCCATGTGGGTATAGTAGGTATGTGTCTCAGTATGCCTTGCATTTCCAAGCAGGGTAATGCGTTACTTACCAAGAGGAAAGGAAGGGTGGGAAAAACAGAGTGTCTACACAGTCTCTGCCAGAAAGCTCATTCTGCCTGTGTTTCAAGCTGACTAGAAGCTTTGTGTGTGTGTAGCTGTGGTCAATGTGGTGTGAAACCCACCTAATAATAGACACTTTCTGTTGCCTCATAAGTTGAGCCTTGGACTAAGCTACCCACTAACCCAACTGTTTGGTCTTGTTTGACTTGGGAGTACAGGCAGAACTGCTCATGGCTACCTTCAAAAGCAGTTGCCAAGCCATGAAATATGGGGACTCTATGGGGCAGATTGTCATTCGTTCTAGGGCTGCCTGTTTCATGCCTGTGATTAAAGTAAGGTTAACAAGCAAATATTCCTAGCCCACATCCTCTGAGATGTCACAGGATAATTAGCACAGAGGAGTAGAACAGGAATGCAGGCTTTCCTCTTCTTTTAATGGCTCATTAATACTGGTTATAAATGCTTAATGCCTGATTACACCTTCATCTTATACAAGGCCCCCAAATGTGTGTCAATACATGTTCCTCTTGTTCCATAGGTTAACCTAGTTTATTGACTGCTCCATAATGCAAAGGCAGACCCAGCAAGGCGGCCTCTCTCAGCCCAGTTCAGGAGGCTTTCCTAGCTGTCTTTCTTCAGCTAGGCAAGTTTCTTCCAGTACAACAGGCCACGTCCTGTTCAAAGAACAGGTTTTCTGGTTGTCTGCTGGCACAAATAAAGAACATTCGAGCTAGTGAATAGTGATATAAGATAGATATTTAATGATGGTAATTTCATATGGGTTCTGGACAATTTTTAGGGAATGTTTTACAATTCATTCCCACACCAAATGTAAAGACCCTTTTTATTTTGAGTTGTATGAACCACATTATCTGTACAATTTTATGAAAGTTTTAGTATTTTACCTATTATTCTTAATCCTGCTAGTAATAGCTGCAAGTGATTTTTCATTCTTGAATTTCTATCTACTTTCCAGGTTATAACAATAGTGAAGAAAAAATAATTTGTGAAAGCATTGCACATATATGTAGTGTGCAATTTTGATTAAGTTTGGCACAGACTGGGGACTGATTGTGCCTCTGTTATGTCTAGTGGATTTGGGGAAATTAAATGGTCTTAGTTCCCGGGTTTTAGTGCAGCCTAAGTAACAATACGGATGTTACTGTCAGACTGTATACAGCCCTGGAGTAGAAGAGTCCAGAGGAAGGATACTGCAGACATTCTTGTTACTCCATGATGTTCCTACTCCAATAACCTTTAATAAGCATCTAACACCCCTGTATATTTTAATAATGGGAATTTATGACTTATGGATTATGATCAAAATACCCTTTAGTGTTTCTGCATTTTTAATGGAAAATGTTGATGTTTTTGTTGGAAAAAAAAAAAAGTTCATGTTTGTATCAGAGCAGATGTGGTCTTGATTAAGAGTCAAGACAGAAGAATAGGAATGTGAAGACTGCAGCTTCAGCTGCTTTTTAGAATTCAAACATTCCGGTTGCAAATTTGAAATTTTCCACTGACAATTTAAGTAACTCTTCTTTTTCTTTATATATATTGCATTTTTGAGAAAATTGCATTTTCCCAAGTGTATGTCAGTACTTGACTTGGTCCTTGATAATTTGTATCTCCTAACTTCTGCAATAAGAGTCCCTGCCATCTGTTTCATCAGAGTCACATTTCAATGTAGCAGTCCTCACCTGAGATTTAAAGGAAGCTTGTGACACATTTACACCAACTCTCATTAGCTAAGAGGTATGTGAGAGGAATAGGTTTAAGGTGTGGCCTCCACCAACCATAGTGGTTGGTAGGATATATACAAGTGTTTTGACGCAGATGTGAAATTTATTGTGCATGCTGGAGAACAGACACTAACAATGTGCATGACTGGGACAAGAAATATTCTGAAACTGAAAAACAGATCTGCTAACTTTTTAGCTTTATTTGATCTTTATTTTGCTTTAACTACTTCACAGTTCTGACCTTTTACTGCAAAATTTCATCATGCAGAATAATCTCAAGTTGATGTCTTCACTTTGTCACAAGCACATGCGGCTTCTGTACCCACTCAGTGGTTATTTGCTTTGGATGAATCCGTAAGCCACACTAGAAGGATCACGGCCTTTCTTAAGAAGAAATGTATTATAAATTATTGCAATGATGGTGGTGTCCAAGTATCTGTTGCTGTTGCTGCATTGTGTAAATAGTTTCATTTACAACTCTGCAGTGTTCAAGGACCTTACCAAGTTGTTCTCTTCCCAGCTGGTTTATTAAATACTCTGTACTCCGGTGGAAAATGGCTTAGTCTACGTGCTCTGCTATGGATCTCTGCCTGCTGAGGAGGTGAACAGAAAGTCACATAGTCACTCTCTTCCCATGCTTTCTGACAGACCATGTGCACATTGCTCAACATTAATTCTCAGTCTTCTTTTCCAAGACCTTTTTCAGCCAGCTAGGATGCTCCACCAAGGAGAAAAAGATTCTCAGCTCCTCTCACCCTGACATTTGGCTCCTTCTTTTCTTATCCACTTAATTCTCTACAGTCACAAGGATTTTTATCTCTAACTTTTAGGGCTTGCGGGTGTTTCCAGATCTGCCAAAAAGGAAGTTTCTCCACCACTGTGTCCCCTGCAAGGACAAGATATTTTCTGTAATACATATGGGAAGAACCATGCTTTCTAAACAGCAGCTAACTTCTCATAAACAGTCAGTGAATACCAGGAGGTGAGCTGTCCCTGCCAGTTTTCCACACAGCAAATATACAATCAAGGGTCTTGAATAGATTTCCATCTCCTACTTTGTTGGATTTATGTTTATGGTGTAACAAACCCCGGCAGAAATCTTGAGCAAGCTTCCAATCACTTGAATTGAGCCTTTCCTTGATCTGATTTATAAGGTTTGATGCAGGATGTTCAGTCTTTTCCCTCAAGCTATTTAATCTTGGAGAACCACTCTGTGTTTCTGATTCAGTGATGATAAAACCCAATCCATCTATCAAGATGAGTCAGCAGACTAGGTTTGCTCACACCCCCCTCCCCACACACATACACAGCACTGAAATGTCAACAAGCTGCATGTTGAACATACATGCAGAACAGCTATGATAAGTTGGAACAATCATTAATTTATACACAGTGCAATTCAAGTACATCTTGTACATGGGTTTCCAAAATTATTTTAATAACAATCATCTTTGACTACAGAGTTGAAGATAGTTGGATCACTTCCTGAAGGCACATTCCCACAGTAATATCCATGGCACATCCATTACAGACAGTGCTGTTAGCTCTCATTAGCTAGGACAAACAAGGCAGTGAGTCACAATCTCCCTGCATAAAGGATCCCATTGTTTTAAACTGATAAACCAGAGATTCTGCTCTGCACTGGTGCAAACCTGTCATTGATTAAAGTTTTCTGGAATGATATAAAGAGACCCTTTGAATGGACGTGGACCTGAGGTGTTAGGGAGAGAAATTTCTTACAATCCAGCTGGTTTTTATCTTTTCTAGCAAAAGTAACTTGGCTTCTCTCATTGTTGAGAAAACCTATTATATTTGCTGCAAGTATGTTTCCAAACTCCTCTAAGAAAATTAGGCTAAAACTAAATAGATGGTACCAAATGTTTCCAAAGTGTACCCAGTAAAATAAGTTGTGTGTTTACACACTGTTCACTTAATACCCTCTTTTTGGTAGATAGCAATTGTTTCCAAAGTATGTTGAAGTGTATCTAATTTACTCTACTATAAGAATGTCTTTTTTCCCCTTATGCTTCAGCTCTTGTTTTGTTGTTAGATTTTGTAAAATCTTAGCAGTAATGTTGAAAGCCAAATACAGAAATATTTTTACCTGCACTTTGCCAGTAACATCAAAAGAGGTGCTATTATCTCAACACCAATTTGAACTGGTTATCAAATTATAATCTTGGAATAAGTGAGTATGATTTGTGATGGTACTTACCTTTTGTAGGTGTGGTTGGCATTTTTTTAATTTTTTTTTTTTTTTTTTCCTTCAGGGTAGCATGCCAAAGACTTCAGGCAATAAGTAATTATCCCATGTAAAATATTTATTCTCTGCCAGTCATATGTCTTTCTCAAAGATCTGACTTTGCTGCAACTATTTAAAACCATGTAAAATCTTGAGCAGTGGGCCAGAATCAAATCTGTTGTTAGCAACTCCAACAGAAATATTTGTTGTGTGTGCTCAGTAGTTCTTGGGAGTAGAAACCAGTTGTAACGATTTCCTGTATTTATTTGGAACTCGAGGCTTAGATTACTCAGTATTGGGCACTCAATTTGTATTCCAACTATAAAAAATGTGAGCTAGCTAGGATCTCCCTAAGGTTTCTGATGAAGATTTTTCTGTTTTAAAACTGAAAAATGAAACTTCTTTTCCATATAATTTTATTATTCATTGTAGGTTGTTCTCCTGCAGAAAAATGTTTATTTATTTGTGAAGACAAAGCTCAAGAATACATGCACAATGTGAAATCAGATTGACCACAGCACTACCTAGCAAGATGCTCTGCTTCTGAATTGAAACTATTGCCCTGAGCTCCTCTGCAGTCACAACAGCACATTCCAGACAGGAATGTGTACTGTGCATCATCAGGTACTAGAAAGGCTAAACTGAACACATCGGAATAAATTGTACCAGTCTGAACTTGCACTCATTTATTTAAAGATTTACTTTCTAAAATCTTCCACTAAGAATTGAACTTATAACCTAAGACCTACTTCACCCTTCCAAAAACATTACAAGAAACACAATCAACAGAGCAAATAGAGTAATAAAGGTGCATGTAGAGTCTGTATCATCTGCCTTGTAAAAGAAAAAAAAAACAACACTTAAATATTTACATGTCTCTACCATTTACATCCTCTTTTCCTGACTCTTACTTCAGCAACCAGACACAAAACTGACTTTTTTCCCCTTCTAATTCCTTCAGGAGCCGGCTGCTGCAGTGGTGCTTGCTAGCAGGACTTGCAGGTAGTTGTACTTCTGAGAGTTCTCAGGGCACGTCTCCTTCTTGAGAAATGTTGAAGGGCACAAACAGCTCCCCTAGTACAATGAAAAAGCAAAGGAAGAAGCTTCAGGAAGTGAAATAAACTTCTGAAAGAGACAAAACTAAAGTAAACCACAGTTGCAGTAGCAGCAGACATTACTGGTCACTGTTGCATCTCTTCAGTAAACTAATCTCAATAAATAAGTGCATCTAAAATCCCTTTCTATTTATTTAAATTTTGCATTAGGGACCAACTTTCTGTTAATGTTCGTGCAACTCCAGCTACTTACAAGCATTACCTCTGACATATGCCAATGTGACAGGTAATTCAGAACCCTGGACATAACTTTGATGTTTTTTTTGTCTCCTCTGTAATGGTTATGAAGAGACTTTGAGTAACAATAAAACCTCTAGATAATTACAAGTCAATCCCTGTCCTTATTGCGCTGCTAATCTCTTGCTGAACTTTTAATATGCTATTGCATTTCAGAACAGTTTTTCTTTCAGTGCTGAACAAATAATTCATAAGAAAATAATACATAAGAATGCATTGATACCAGTTATTTTAAAAATCCTTCTGCATTGCTAACAAAGCTACATTGTTATAATTTCACCTTTAATTTTTTTTTTTTTTCTTAAATGCCAGTTAGTGTTTTTGGAGAGCACAGAGCTAAAATAACACCTCAGTCTTGCAGTTATCTTCATCATTATTGGTCTTCTAAGACTCATCTTCAGATATGTTGCTCAAGAGAGTGGCTAGTATTAGGCACTTCACAAGGTGATAGAAGTCAGGGAAAGAAAAAATATATGGCATCTTCTCTCAGTATTCATCCAAAAGAGAAGAGGTTCCTGTGAGAGAATAATTACAGTACCTAATAAACTTCTAAAACATGCTCCTGCTGGAGCCTCTTCATAAGTCTGGATATTCCTGACATAAATATAAACATTGAATTATTCTAGTCAGACATAAGAAAGGAATAGTTACCATTGGTTTAATGATATCAAGTTAATTGAATGTAGTAGTTATAGGAGTCTGAAGGTTATGTCCACCTATAGAAGGCAATAAAGGTTTTCCTCACAACAGCAACAACAAAAACCCCCACAACAAACAAATAAACAAACAAAACCCCAAGAACTTTTTTATTATTATTTTTTGTATTGATATCTCTAATATCAAAGAGAGAAAACTTCTCTTTTTAAGATTTTGGTCAGAAAATTCTCCAAGTCATAAAAACCAAAAAAGTCACAGGATACAGGATAGTCTGAAGACAAGGCAGAACCAGTAGAAAACAACCCTGCGAGTTTGTTTATCATACTCATGACAAAACTAATTGTTTATTCTTTAAATCTGTCAGGAATTCAGTATTTCTCCGATGCAGCTCCATGAAAGACTAAGCTAGAAGGCCAAGTGAGCAGAAAGGCTGGAGTAGAAATATTAATACAATCTAAAAACATACTGGGATGGCTTACTTCCATAATTTGACAGGCATGTACTACACTGATCATCTTTTTAAACTGGTATCCATCTTGGAGATTTCACTGATATGTTAATAGCAGTTTCTGAAGTTGGGTTGATAATGTCATTTATATATTGGCACAAAACTGTTAAATCAACAAGGAACTAAATTCTAAACAGAATCATAGAATCATAGAATGTTTTGTCTTGGAGGGGACCTTAAAAATAATCTGGTTAACTTAACTGTGAGCTTCTGGGTCTGCTCAAAACCAAAAGGAAAATATACCAGAGGTGAAAAATGGAACATTACCAGTTGGAAATTACAAGGGCGTTGCTAGGGTATGCAGAGATGCAGTTAGGAAAGCAAAAGCTCAGTTTGAGCTGACATCAGCCAAAGATGTCAAAAACTTCAAGAAAGGATTCTTCAGGTACATTAGCCACAAGCAGAAAGAGAGGAATTTTGGCCCTTTATTAAACAGGAGAGCTGAACTAGTCACCAACAACACTGAAAAGGCAGAGGTCCTCAACAGCTTCTTCACCTCTGTCTCTACCGGTACTGTTGGGTCCCAGGCCATAGGAACAAAAGTCCTGGTTGATGCAGACACCAAACCACCATCAGTGAAGGAAGAGTTCGTGTGTCAACTATTACAGGACCTTGACCTGTACAATCAAAGGGCCTGGATGCCAACCATGCTAGGGTGTTGAGAGAGCTGGCTGATGTCCTTGCAGAGCTGCTCTCCATAATCTTTGAGAAGTCATGAAGATTGGGTGATGTCCCTGAAGACTGAAGGAAGGCTAATGTCACACCCATCTATAAGGGCTCAAAGGAGGACCCAGGTAATTACAGACCCATTAGCCTCACTTCAATCCCTGGAAAGGTCATGGAACAAATCCTTCTGGGGACTGCCACAAGTCAATTGAAGCACCTGAGTGGGAAAAGCCAATATGGATTTGCCAGGGCAAATCATGCTTGACAAACCTGATCATCTTCTATGACAAAGTAACCCACTCGTTTGATGCAGGGTGAGCAGTGGACATCATCTATCTGGACATCTCCCAGGCTTCTGATACAGTCCCCAATAACCTCTTCCTAGAGAAACGGACTCATTAAGGCCTTGACAAGCAGTCTGTGCAGTGGGTGGGGAACTGGCTGACAGACCATACCCAGAGGGTGATAGTAAATAGTTCCTCCTCAAACTGGCAACTGGTCACAAGTGGGGTCCCCTAGAGATCAATATTGAGCCCAAGGCTGTTTAACATCTCAGTTAGAGACCTGGATGCTGGGATCAAGAACACCTTGATGAAGTTTACTGATGACACTAAGATGAGTGGAGAGGCTGACACTCCAAGACGGAGGGCCACCCTCCAGAATGACCTGAACAGACTGGAGAAGTGGGCTAGCAGGAACCTCATGAGATTCAGTGAGGAGAATTGTAAAGTCTTGCACCTGAGAACGCATAACCCAGGAATGCAGTTCAGACTGGGAACCACCTGGCTGGAGAGCAGCCCTGTGGAAAGGGACCCAGGAGTCTTGGTGGATAACAGTCTTAACATGAGTGAACAGTGTGCTTCAGTGGCAAAGAAAGCCACAAGGTGCTGGGCTGCATAAACAAGGGCATCACCAACAGAGATAAAGAAGTCATCATCCTGTTCTACTCAGTGCTTGTCAGATCACACCTGGAGTATTGCCTTCGGTTTTGGAGTTTTGGTCCCCACTCTACAAAAAGTCTGTGGACAGGCTGGAGAGGGTCCAGAGAAGGGCCAGAAGGATGATCAGAGAACTGGAGGACCTGCCATATGAGGAGAGGCTGAGAAAACTGGGTTTTTCAACCTTGAGAAGGATTCAGGGAGACCTTATTGCAATGTTCCAGTACTTAAATGGTGGCTACCAAGAAGATGAAGACTTCCTATTTACAAGGAGACACACAGCAAGACTTAGAGGGAAATAGAGAGAGTTGGAAACATGGTGAAAGAGAGGGATGGGAGGAGATCAGGCTGCGTCCCTGGTCTTAGAAGGACCATATGTTCACTTATTGCTGAGAATGCAGTGTTTAGACGAATAAACATATTTAATTCTTGAACTTACTTCTTCGATAGTCCAGAAGTGAACACTTTTTATCTGCTACTAAAGTGCAGACTTCCAGTTTCCAACAACTTAAGCTACCCAACATATTGCAGCTTCAAATCAATTTTTGTACATACGAATGTAACAAGCCTGTGCTCGCTCAGGAACAAGAAGAACCTTCTGTATTTGTTTTCACTAAGAAGACATCCTAAAGTTTTGTCAGTGTATGTGACTTAACCATCCTGCAATTGTCCCCGATGTATAATTCTACAAGGAAATGACACTTTCACAGATCAGTCTATATCTGATTTGGCCTGAAACCCCACTATTATCTCTCACTTCTGATTGCTTGAATGTGGAAATGTTTTTGGGCTCCGAACATTTTGAAATGGATTACATATGAACACAAAATGCAATATTCAAAGTGGAAAGTTTCAGCCTGACTTTTAAAAGTGTTTAGCAAGGGACATTCAGTGAGTTAAAAGGGTTGGGAGATCCAGACGGAAGAAACAGGGTATGCAAATATTCAATTAGCAACAATATGAGGGTGAGACTTTGGAAGAAACAGAAATCTAGAGATGAATCTGTGGGAGAATTGGCAGGAATGTAGGTGACAAGGAAGTCTTATAAATCATGTCATGAAAAAAGCATGGAATGTTTGATAGCAAGGAACGAAATGTCATATAAAAACAGTGCAGCACATTACCCAATTAGAAGCAAATGCAATGAGAACATTTCAGGGTAACGCAGGGATCGGCTTACTTCTAGGCAAGAGTCCAGCTCACACATTTTAGAATGGCTACCGTGGAAGAAAAGTATGTATAGAAAAGTAGGTGTGAAGATGATTAAAATAACCAGGCCTTCTCATGATTGCATAGGATGAAGACAGTCTAATTAACTTGGCTAAAGTAGTGTCTTATCCTTGCGATATATGTAAGCTGATAAGAGGCTAAACAAGTGGAGGCAGTCGAAAATTGAATGAGATGGAACGGAGACTTCAGAAGAGCTCCAAGAAACTTGACTCATTGTGTTGCTGTAAAACATGTCCATTTGATCTGCAACATGGGAAGATCACTCAGTTTGGTCTCCATCCTGAAGCAATTCACATTATAGTTACATTTAGGTACAAGTAGGATTTTCACAATATAACTCTGTCTGTGCTCAGAGCCAACTAAAAATTAATTTGTAACAGATTACTATGGAGTATTTGGCAAATTTTTCTTGCAAAAACCTGATTTTCCAGGAGATAGATAGGCAGGATGGAGTCAGTAAAACAGTAGTTAGAAGGCAAGAAAGATATATACACGCAGATCTTTTTCAGGCATTTTTCAGTGATGTCTAGTGATAGGACAAGAGGCAATGGTTGCAAATTGGAACATAGGAGGTTCCACAGAAACATCAGAAAAAGTTTCTTTCCTGTGAGAGTGACAGAGCACTGGAACAGGCTCCCAGAGAGGTTGTGGAGTCTCCTTCACTGGAGACATTCAAAACCCACCTGGACAAGCTCCTGTGTGATGTGCTCTAGGTGATTCTGCTCTGGCAGGGGGGTTGGACTAGATGATCTTTCGAGGTCCCTTCCAACCCCTAAGATTCTGTGATTCTGTGATCCTACTACCTGAACAGAAATGAAAACTCAGCTTTAATCCACTAATGCAATATTTAGAAAAGTTATAAGGAGCAGATATAAGGAAACCTTTTTTTTTTTTTCCTTCATCATCAATAATTCCATAGTGTATTGTTGCAGTTCCATTTAGCTTTTCCAAATTAAATTTTACAGTGTAAGGGAAATAATTCTAAAGCTCAAGCTGACCTCTTAAATTCTGGTGTACGGAAAATTAGAAATAATCTTCAAAATAAAGAATAAAGACAGTTGACAAGAGGAAGAGCTGAGGAAAGAACTGTTTAGGACAGCCTGAATAACTTCTTTGTTTATCTGACTTATCAACTGAATAAAAAAGTTGGTCTAAATAGTAACTGATTTTTGTTTCATATTTTCTATCTAAAATGGAAAAAAAAAAAACACAAAATACTACTAAGCCACAAACAAACAAAACCAGAAGAGTTTGTTTTACACTGAACAAAAATTTTAGTGTGATCTGGAATGCAAGTTTTACTCTGATCACTTGGAGTAAATAATAATGAAAGTGGATTTTCAAATAAAGTCAAGTAAGACATCATCTGACCAATCTACACAATGTTTGCACCAACTGAAGTACCCCAAATAAGAGTTATGAGTTATGAAGACCTGGCTGTGGTAGCATGACCTTTCTCATTCTTACAATGCTTCGTAACAATGACTTGAATTTATGTGAAGAATACTTTAAAATAGAAACAGCCCAATCCAACTTCATACTGTTTATAAAAATGCCTACAAAAAACTGTGTTCTGGTGTCCTTAGACTTTCAGTCAACACTCCCTATGAACAGTAATCTGAATATTGAAAAGCTGTTGTTTTCAGTGAAAACTTTTCAGTTCTTTGAACAATCACTTAAGAGGATGAAAGAGTAAGAAGTGATTTTACTTTTATGCAGATATATTGGATTGTACTTCCTATTTTTATTCCCATCATTGGCTACTTTTCTGTGAAGTTCATATTTAATTAGTTCTTTTCAGAAGGTTTGCATCCAGTGCAACATTGACATTCCAGGCTGAGAAAGCAAATTATGTTTCTTCTCAGATCAAGTCTGATGTCCAAGTCCTATGGATTCCTTTTATTTCATGACCCAACACATCTGGTGCTTAGAGTTTTTAAAACTGCATAAGTGAAAATGAAACTACAGGATCTATTTCTCTAAAACCTACACCTTCACTTTCTGATTTTAAAACTGAAGCACATTATTATTCTTTAGGACCACAACAAGGAAGAGTTACAAACAAATTTATTTGTTTCTTCTGGTAACAAGAATACAAGTATTTTTTAGTAATAATGAGGTGGGTGAATGGATTAAAAACTGGGAAGTTCACACTACCTCTGCAAGATGGCACAGACAGTCTTTCCAGAGCCCATTCCTCCAAGACAGCAGCACCTTCCATTTTAGTAGTACTGCTCATGAGATGCCCTGGCATTACAAACTGCAGTGATTTTTGATGCTTGTCAAGCTTCCTGACCATGAAAACCTAGTGGGAGCTGTAAATATTAATGTTTCTCTCTCCGACAATTAAATTAATTTTATCAAGGTTGCGCATCATCCCCTCTTTCATATTCTTTCTGGAAATGAAGCAAGGGGAGGTCAGTATCATTCCTTTGGGTTTTGTTTCAGAACTTTTATGGCAGCTACTGAACTACTTGGAGCTTTAAAGGAGTACATTTACCAAAGCTGGGAACAAACAAAATCAAACCTATTGGGAGAAACAATTAAAGCCGAAAAATATGAATAATTAGGAACTATTTAAGAATATTTTAATAGATGTCCAAAAGCCACAATCAATAAAGAAGGACAACTCCTCAACTTGGCTTAGAAAGGAAATGGAAGTTGTTCTTAAAAATACATGTGTACAATATTGTTGTGCCTCTGTGTGTATATATGCATAAACTGATCTATACATATAAGGGGTAAAATGGAAGAAAGGAAGTTATTAGGTAATTGATAATGGAAGCAGAAGGACAAATATTAAGTGAATATCCACAAAAGTTAAAATAGTCAGAATTGGTTTATAATACAAGTAACACTCCACTGTGTTAAATAGAAATTACATAAACCTGGAACATAGAGAAAGGAATGAGACAATGATAGCACATAATTCCACTGGCTCAATAAATTGGGTGAAAATAAAAAATAGACATTTTTTCCATACAATCAAGTATTAAAACATTCATCTCAGAGTAAAGAATGCAGGTTACAGGAGTATCCTCGTTTTGTGGACAGTACAGAGGCTAAAGCAGAGGAACCCAATTCTTGCTTTGACATTGACCTCTTTCATAATTAGTAAAGATATTAATCATAATAAAGGAAAGTAATTATTTTCTCTTACTATTATATTGCTAAGATATCAAGCATTATTGTGGCTTGAAACGTGTCCAAGCCTGGTACTCATAATTTAAAAGAGGTATTTATAAATTGGAAGGGATTCTGAAAAGATCTATAGGAAAGATTAAAGGACTGAGAAATGGGGCAATACTGAAAGAAGCACAGTTCTCTTTCTTTAGTTGAAAAGTGAAAACGTTGACAGAAAAGTTACAGTATACATATATTTATAGACATAGTTGTGCACACATTATGAGTTAATTTGTTTATCTCTAGTTTCCATTCCATCTGCTCTTCCCTTTCCTGCAAAGAGAATGTAGTATACTCTATATTATAGTAGGAACATTACACACCCATTCAACTAGAGAAGTCAGGCTACAGACAAACACAGTGGTTTCTTCCAATTTTAAATCTGTGGCTGCAACATGAGTTCTGCCTGAGTTTGAGAACTGTACTGGGAGAAAGAACATCTGATCTGTAGGAGTGCATTTGAAATCCTCACCCAAGAACTGAAACTGCTTATTGGCACCAGCTCTTTAATTTAAAAATGGACTAATTCAAGAATTTGTACATCTACACTGTGAACAGGATTGTGGAACCAATCCAGTCAAAATAAATTCAAGGGAGGGGAAATATAATTTTCATTAATTTCCCCCGCAAAAAGTGATAAGAGTGAAGAAGGAGGACAGTATAGGGTGGGAATGAGTAGCCAGTGAAAAGGAAGGCCAGAGTGTTGGCAATGTTCGTTACTTTCATGGTCAAGATAGAAGTTAAAACTTAATGTGGATAGTCTGTTAATGAATTGATTGGGAAGAAGCTCATTAAACAGAAATATTTATCTTTTGCAAGACAACCCCAGGAAACGAATTTTAGCTCCCTGTAGACACAACCTCCAAACTAAAATTCTAATATAAAACATGAATAAATAAATAATATAGTATTTTAACTATTAAATAGGTAGCTTTTAAAATTCCCATCTCTGTTCTTAGAACATGATTTCTTCGGAGTAGCAGTCATTCTAAGTTCAGAAACCATCAGTAGTTATAGGGAAGCAATGCTACTGTCTCTGAAAATCCCTCAAAATAACTTGCTTTATTGCCATAATCAGCATTTGTACCATTTTTTTTCTTTTTATATTTAAATTATAAAATTAATATTAAAACCTTGAGTCCAGGAATAGCAGTTGTTTTCCACGACATAAGGAGTATCTTTTCTGCTCAGCAAGGTCAATGGGAGCTCAGAGTTGGAAAGATCTAATTGATAAATAAAATTTCTATTCTATAGAAAGAGTGAAAATCTGGAACAAAAGGTGCACATTGAGAAGCAAAAATATTTTATTTTCAAAACAAGACATGAAAACATCTGAATTTGATAGACTTAGTAAATGATAATAAGCACTTTCTAATTCACAGAATTTTTTTCAGCATGAGTTTTTCCAGCTCTCTCTAACATTATATTAATTAAACTTACTTATATGTATTTTTCATATAGAGTAGGCAATGATCTTTCAACAAGCACACCTTCCCCAAAGACATTCTAATCCAAATCAGGTATTTTTTCCTAGACACAATTCAGTGTACTGAGACAATTCTTCTGGTCCACCTCTTTCAATGATGCTCTTCCTCAAGTGGTACCTTAGACAGATGACTAGAACTTAATTAATTGTACAACATCTTACTCTCAACTATAATATTTTCTGGGAGTCCTGAAACCTTCTCTATTATATGATAGATTCATAACTGCAAGGTTATATGGCATGACACTTCTAGTATCAACATGTTAATGAAACTGAACAGTGTGATGGGATTTTTTTTGGCTACTTTTCAATTAGTTTAGTTTTCTAAAAAAAAAATAAAAATCAAGAGGCTAACCTTTAAAGAGCTATTTTTTATATTAAAATCATACTGAACTAAAGAGGGTTTCACTGAATGACCACATTATTTGTAGTACTTAGGTAATTTTACATCCTTTCTTCTTTTTTCATCACTCAGTTTAAATCTGAAAGATAAGTGGCTGAGATCATACCTTCTAATAATCTCCTATTATTTATTACTTAGGCTTTTTGATGACTTAGTCTATAAACTGCATCCATGGAATACACTTGCAATTCAAGCTGTAGTGGTTAAAATTTCTCTTGGAAGATTAGACTCTTTCAGGAGAGCCTAGGAGAGAGGAGTAGAAGATTTAACAGCAGAGGATATTCTTTCTGGGTGGACTGCTTGATAATGTTGTGAATCTATGTTGGAGTCTGAAGGAAAGTGAAATAACTAAGGAGAAGCCTTGATTGAGAATGTCTCAGTGAATGTCTTTCTTTCCTGGCTTAAGTAAAGTTTAATATTTGGAATATATTAATAAAACTATTAATTCTAGTGCTACTAATTGAAAATATTGTGCAAAGACTAGCATATACATTGAATTGTAACAATTCAAAAGTGTTTAAATCCAGGTAAACCCATATTTGATATTGCCAGTGGTTTACACAGGCATACAACATAAGAAAAAGTAAAGGTATTTATCTCTTTTATTGAAGGTAATGCATGTTATCCCATTAACTAGTCTTTAAAGTCCCTCTTTACGTGGACTGCTGAGATCTAGACAACTAGGCAATAATGACACTGAATAATCAGAACAATCTCACTGGTATATTCTGTATTTCCTCATTCTGCTACGATATACTCAACATGGCAAACACATCCCTACAAGAAGCTATTATTATAGAACTTTGTGTTAGGTAGATAGTTACCCTGGAGCTCACTCTGTCATGGATTGTCTAAGCAGGGAAGAGTTATTTCTCCAAGGGGGCAAGTTATGTGGATTCCAGTGAAGCTAATCAATCTTCATCAAAGGGCTATATCTTTCAGAAATCTGGCTGAAACCAAACCTATTCAGGAACAGATGGCTCGGAACGAGGGTATTAAGTAATTTTTTATTCTCATGATAACATTTGGAAGGCCATCCGCTCCTCATGAGTAGGTGATGAAGTCATATATGAATAATGGGAATTGTTACCATATTGCGCAGCACACAAAATCGGAGCGTAAGGCTGGAAGCTGGGCAGTCACGTAGGCTTGTTCAGGCTCCTGTCTTCAGCAGATACAGTTAATTCATATTACTTGATTGAAATGTTAAATCATCAGTTGTGAAAAGTGCCACCAAAGGACCTTGATCAGATGCAAACCTGCTCAAGGACTACATGGCACAGACACAGGGATGAAAGGTTGATTTAACCCTAGTTGTGCATCTTCTGTGGAGAAGTGGAAGCAAGAGACTTAGCAGCACTGGAAAAAGAAGATGTCATATGAAAATAGGTAACAGGTAAGGCACCTGGGAAGAAGTAAGAGATAAACATCATGGGCATAGCCTGGAAATAGCATTCTGAGGAGGTATTAATGTTCTTTCCATTCCTGTTACTTCTTGTGGAAGTGGGGGTATGCGCATCTTGCCTTAACTGAAAACTATGTTATCAAAAAAGCATCTAAACACATCATTAAGCTTATCTTCATGTTATATAATTATTATTATTAACAGTAATATTTTTGCAATTATACTCCGTTTTCCATCTACTCTCCACTATTCCCTGAACATCCTTCCTCAGCTTTGTATATTTCCAGAGCTCAACCAAATCAAGGGTATTCAGCACATCTGCTTTTCCCATGGCAGCTGGTGAGTGAGATAACTTTTCTTCCACTATGGTACAATCCACTTCATTATTTCATGCCTTTCAATTTGGAAAAAGTAAGTCAGGAAAATAAGGCTGCTTTAAATAACCAGACTCCAGATGTCTAGCACCTACATGCAATGCAGGATTGTAACCTATGCAAGTGCCAAAAGCAGTCAGCAAAAACATCACAAACTGAGTTTGATGCAGAGCAATGCCAGATCTGACAACAGTAAACCACAAGTAATATATAACCTTATCAGTAATGAAGCATTCAATAGAACCTACATCATCAAGAGCTGGCTGAGCTTTAGAAAGTTGCCTAGTATTGTAGCAAATTGGAAGGCCTGTTAATTTTCCCCCTCTTCATTTGCTCTTGGTCTTTGTCTGCTGTGACTTTTTCTTAGCTTATCTGCACTCACTGGTAGCCCTGTACAGCTCTCTGCAATCCACTGAAACATGACATCATGGCTTTCTTGGGAGTTATGGTTAGCTGTCTATGTGCTCATACAATCTAGCCCATATTGTGACAGGTAGAAAAGGCTTGGAGCAGAAACTTGTAGGATTTAACACAAACCAAATCAGCACTGACTGCCCTTGCACAAGGAATAAGATATTATTGTGGGAAAAAGCACTGGGCAGGATGAGGTTTTCCCCTGCTCACAGCGTCTGACCATTGGTCATGTTTCAGCCATCTTGGGCACCAATGAGTCATTTTATAATGTTGAGGTCACAATCCGGTATTCGGATACATGGCAATTTTTTATGATCTTGCCAGGACCAAACAAGGATAACACAGTATCGAGTGCACAGGCACTGGGGCTGGTGTGCGGTCTTACGAGAGATGGGGCAGAAACCCCTTGCTTTCTAACCCTCCTCACTGCAGGGGGAGGCTGGTGTGGCTGGATTCTGCCTTCCCTCCCCTGGGAGAAGCTGCACAGCAGCTGCTTCCTTTGTTGTCCTGCAGGACCTGTGAAAAGGTTTAAAGGTGATCCCAAATGGTGAAATTAAGACGCAAACGAGGTCAGATGTCATGTGCGCAACAAACTTTACTGGAGTAACACAACAAAGTCCCTAGAGAAGATAGGACAGGAAGGAAAACAGAGACAGAAAAGAAAGGAGAAAGCAGAAATACAGAGGACAGTAAGCGAGAGAAAAGTTATCGCCATGGTCCAGTGATGTCATCGGTGGGGAAGTGCTTTCCTGCACCCATAGTGTCCCAGACTTTTATACAGTTCTTGCCCACTGCACCCCGACGTTTATCCCTGTACAGATGAGAAAATCCTTCTATCTTCTCCATGCTCCTCTGAGATGGGGGGGGGTGGTATGGTGCCAGGGCTATGTCCTGTAGATATTCTTTGTTTGGCTAATTAGCAAGATCAGCCATTGCAAAAGAGAAGGTTGACAGAACTGGCCCCACAGAATTAGTGTATTGCAGTGGAGGTTCTGTCCTAGGACGAGGCTTGAGACCGGCACTCTATCTTTTCCTGCGAAGTCAGTGGTTTTCATGGGATATCAAGGCCTGGCTATCACTGGATATTCTGTTCCCAGTGCCAACTGTAGAACTCCTTTGTCTCCAATCTCAGTATGCCTCACACTAAACTCCCCAGTTCTCAGGTACACAAGGCAGGGGGGGAAGCAAAACAGTTGGGTGGGTTGCTGAGACAACTCTTTAGTCCATCAACAAACCTTGTTTAACTCTTAGATGTCTCAAGACAGACAACAGATATCCTGAGTGCCTGAGTACATCACTTATCTCTTGCATTGTCCAAGACAAGCACTATAGATCCTGAATGTCACAGCTGCCCTTTTGAAATTGTACATTTTGCTGCTATTGATACATAAGCAATTCCTTTTCTTTACATAGCTTTAAGTTTCCTAAGTTCTTTAGAAAAAGCACTAGGTACAGAAGAGTTGCTTACAAATTGGACTGTCACTGGTATTTCAGTCCTGTTAACTACTCTTCTTCTACTGGAGGCAAGATAAAAACACTCAGATCAAAACATACAGGGTTTTCCAGAACAGATGGACTACTCTTCCTTAGCTACAATATATTTAAAATTCAAAATAGCCTAAAATGTAAGCAGTGCAGAAGTAAAGCTTTACTAATTATTGAACGATTCACAAATTAAGTCCCAAGTGGGTGGATCAGCTGGCAATCCTCACTGCCACCCTTAAGTTTCTGTTACTCTCTTATTCTGAAAGGGTCCTGTATGTAAGACATCTATTTCGTTTTGTAAAAAAAGTTCTTTTTGGACAAAACTGAACCAGTAACTCTGTCTTCCCATCTCCAGATCTCTCATTTCTTGATTGTAAGTACATTTGTGCCTTAAGGCTTAATGAATCTGTATGGATCACAGAGGTGGTTAGAATGAAATAAGATTTTAAATTTTATTATTATGAAACACAAAAAAGCAGTCTCCCCTGTACCCCCAACAGTGAGCTAGATAAGCTCATAGAATAAGATATAAGAATAGATGTGATTCAAATATGGGTAGATTAAGATCTTGTCTAAATCGGAAGGAAGAAAAAACTCCGCAATTGCCAATGTCCCTCACAAAGTTGATCTTTGCTGTGTCCAGCACTGAGGAGGTGAACAAATGTCCCTTGCACTCCTCTCTCATTAGTCACCAGCATAAATAAAAGAGAGAGAAAACTTCTAATTTAATTTTGTATACTGATTTTCTAATAACTGCAGTTATGAAGAGCTGTCCAGACTGAGATACAGAAGATTTCTTTCAGTTGTTCCAGCAGAAAATGAAAATACCTCAGTAATTCTTCTTCAACATCTCCCTAACCTAGGACTCCAAGGAAACCTCTCTCAGCAACTCCAGCTCAACCTGGCTCTAGACACTCAACAAGCAGACAATATGTCAGAAGAAATGTTCTTGCAAGTTTGTGGCTGGCTAAAAAATTGTTGTCAGCTATGAAAGAAATATGTGGTAGTAACGATTCAAGAAGAATACCATTTTCAGACTTAATATTACCATTTTGTATATTCTGATGAGAACAAATTATGACCAGGGTCATAACAGACCAGAAAACCTAAGGCTAACACAAAACTCTTTTAATGTTGGACTACTGAGATGTACTTGTGGGAAAGTTAATTAATGGATTTTCTCATTTCCATACATCATACATATTTCTATGCCTCGCACTGCTCAAGTTGATAAGCATTTCTTTAGAATTAAAAATGTCAAAACTCAGAAGATCTGCCTTTAAGAAGAAGCAAGTATATGGTAAGTATAAATGGTAGAGGGGAGGAAGAAAGAAAAGGCAAGCACTGAGAGCAGCACCAGGTGAGAGCTCTGCCTATTGCACCTATGGAACTGGACATGACAGTAAAAACTAACTGCAACCATTAAGAAAGTAAAGATTTGAGATTAAAAAAATGTTTGCTCTCATATGGAAGAATGTGAAATTAGATATTTTCATGAGTAACAGAAATATGGCAGAATAGCCATCATCAATGGAACACAAACTGCAGACAGAAAAGCTTTAAGAAAAAGCAGTAAGGTAGAAAAATTTAACGTTATACAACAGTCTCTAAAGAAGAGAAGGTGGATACTCTGCTCATTTGATCATCCTTTTCAGAAGACTGATGAAATAGTCTCCAGTAGACAGTGTTCAGGGGCAAGGCTTTCAAGCTGTTACACAGGAGACAGGAAGGCATCTGTGTTCAGAATTTTACCCCTTCTTAGTTAAAGCACTCTCTGGAGTTGAGGGCTGAAATTCTTCTGGGCGTGGACAGCCAAAACTGCAAGATTAAACATCGCTGTCTAAAATTTCTTGGGAGAAAATCCACAAGGAAAAATAAATATTTTAACCATAAGGAAAATATAAACAGATGTTTGAAATGAGATTTCTAGTCATTACATCTTTGAATTAAAAGTAGAGACAAAAAGGTCACCTGAATTTTCAGGGTTTTCCTTCTCATTAGAACTCCCCTTGCATGTTCCTCTTTCTTCCCCTGTGAAGTATTAATTTTACTGCAACAGTTAATTTGGTGGTCAAGAAGCAATCAGAATTTTTGATTTTTTTTTTTCTGAAATCAAAACACCTTAAAAAACTGCTTTCTAGGGAGTTTTCCTTTTAAAAGATTCTCTTTCCAGAGTTTCACTTTGGATTAAATCTACCCCACAATTTTTCTGTTGCATTAACTAAATGGCATGTGAAGAGAGATTAGTTACTCTCACTTAATAGTGATAAAATACTTCAGTGTTAGAAGAAATGATTGAGATAACAGTCATTTCAGTCTCTGTGGCATTAACAAAGCTGCTCTTACAAGGCACTAGCTTGAAACAGATTTAAACAAACAGGATAAAAACTAATTCCACTAAAAAAAATGTTCCAAGTAACTGACACACCTTGAAATTTGGGATGTAATTTATTTAAGTATTCCCTTAGAGATCCTTTCCTCTCTGTAAGCCGTATGAAAAATCATGGTGTCACTTAATGCTCTTTTTTACCCATAAAATATTTTATTGTTAGTTACATAGCATGTAATGTATAGTGTAATTTGATTCACATGGTAGTGACTATTATGTTCTTTTTAAACTGCAAAGACTCGCTACCATGAAGCTAATTAAAGATGAGCAGCTTGATGTATCCGTATTCTCTCCCATTCTGGAGTCAACAGGAATTTTCTCAGCAACATCAGCAAGAAGCAGATAGCTGGTGATCAGATTTTCCATGAGATTAGATGTCTGTCTTAGGGAGAATGAACCTGTTCTGAAAGCAGAGCTCAGAGAATATGTCAGCAAAAGTGGTAATTTCAAGGGGGAATTTCCCTTGTCTCCAGCATGGAAAGTAGTAGCATAATTCCTCAAGTGCACACTATCTAAGATACCTGTGAGTTATTTATTAATAGTTAAAGAAGTTATTTGGCATCCAGCATCAAATATAATTCTTGAAAAGGGCTGACAGCAGAATACATTTGTAAACTACAGACATGCCTGAACTTTGCCAAGAGAAATACTGAACTAAATGCGTACTCACTCAAGAAGAGTTATTTTTAAGTTGAAGTCCTTGCTTATAAAGTTTCCTTTTTCCTCTTGTCATAGTTCTCTAAATTTAGATTGATAGAAGTAGCAACAGGAATAAGGTAAATTGAACTTAAAAAGAGTTTTGCCTATTGCTCCTTTCAAAGCTTATCTCCTTCTGCAGAGTTTTCTTCATATTGCAATAGAAGACCACCCTTGTGATACCTTAAGACGTTGACTTATTTATATTTGGTTAATTTTCTTTCATTTAATGAGGTGATAAATAAATGATCTTCTCAAGGAATAGGAGACTGCCTGTGTTAGAAACTGAAGTTCTCTGTTTATTCATAGGCCAGGTATGAACACTGACAGGCATCATGCAAATATATGTCAGTAATCATGCAGTTGGCCCGAGGGAAAGACTGTTAAATGGTGATTGTTAACGTATCTGCTTGCTAAGTCACATTTGGGACTTTTTTCTGTGCTGAGATGGTCAGTGCTATTGACCCAGGGTCAAGTGTGTGGAGTCCAGACAGATGAATCTAAAATCAGGATTGACTAGTAGACTCTTCCTCACAAACCTCACGTACTTCTCTCTTGTAATATACTTCCCATATGAAAAAAAAAAAAAAGCAAAAATCAAAACAAACAAAACCAAAAAAACCCAAACAAACACAAAAAAACCCACAGCAAAACAGACAAACAAAAGACACACAAAAAAGTGAAATCTGATATCTGTGACATAGTAATTCATACAAAACTTATGGTACTGTGAAATCACTCAGCCAAAGCAGTCTCAGGAGCACCCTGAGCAGAGCACACCACACTGCTATTTAGATCTCTCCTTTTGGCTGCCTCTCAGACAGACAGCTTCTCAATCAACCTGTAGGCTATTTATCTGGGCATACTTGGTAGAGATTTAATCTACCTGGCATGCTTGGACATGCAGCGTCCTGTGTGCTCTTATGGGTACTCTCTAGCGTGTCTGAGCCCATGCTTACAATATCGCTCCTGTCTTGATGATGGTTTTGAGTCCTGGAATGGCCATCAAACAGCAACACAGGTATTCTTTTGGAGTCCATCATTACTGAAGAACCTTGGAAGTATTCCTG